>NW_024412406.1:18138512-18197625 GCF_014898765.1 Herpailurus yagouaroundi
TCTAAGTGATCAGCAGGACGCGCGGTGAGCCCAGCGTCCTCCTACGCCGCCATCTTCCCTCCTCCTTTCGCAAAAGTCGTTTTCAATAGAGTTTTCAATAAGTGATCATTCTACAAATTGTCATCTGAATGTGGCTAAACAGCCTATGAAAACAATAGAGTACACTGAAACCAAAATAGTTGTCATTCCTATTTGTTTAGCATTTAGATGGTAATTTAATAGTATTGACCTTAAGATAAATCTTTATCTTAACTAATGAAGCCCCCTTTCAAGTGAAGCCTCACCCCACCCAGGTAACAGACAAATATTTGAAAGGGAAGGAATTGCCAAGGACTCCCTCTAGAGACTTTGTAACTGCACTTATATCACACTTGGTAATTTCCTAAGTGTTTTCACATGTCATTACATTATTTGATACTCAATGTTCATTTTAAGAAAGAGATAACTGGCTAAGTGTGGTCATGTGACTTCCCCCAAGAATGAATACCTACAATGATGAGTGGTAAGAAGCAGGAACCGGAGTAAAATCTAAGTGCTCTGCTTCCAAATTCTGTGGTTTTATATCCTCATTAAGTAAAAAGGCTGTATTGAGCAATATAATTGTAAATGACAAAGATAATCTTTTTTTATCTGGTCACAGGCCTGAGGAAGCAGAGCAGTCCTCTCTGCCTTCTGGGTCCACTGCACCAGGCAGATTATGGCCTTGCACCAATTTCTAGTGTCCAAAGTGGATCTTCTCACTGGTACATTTCAACTTATTCATCAAAATAATAACAATTACCTTGTGCCTTCTATTTTAGATACACATTCTTCCCTCATTTTGTCAAAGTATTCTTTTTCAGCTGGCCTACTAAATTCCAATCAACCCATTAGCACAACTTTTGGTCTACAGGACCTTGTATCTTGTAAGGTAAATGGTGCCTTGCTGTTGACAACATACCAGACAACACATCATTGCTAAGAGCAGCTTAATCTCTGCTGAGTGCCATTGGAGGTGCTCAGAGATGAATAGCTAATGCTTAGCCAACGTCTCCAAGGTGGCAAAAGTAGACAGATCCCATTTTGAATGAATCATGTAATTGGGTGCAGATTTTTCTGCAACTGCACACACATGTGAATGGATTCCAGATATGCAAGGTTAGATGAGAATTGATGCTGGTGGTCTTCTCCCTCCTGCCACCTAGGTGAGCACCTGTCCAACTTGGGCTCTCCTTACAGGCCTCATAGCTCCAAAGCCAAGCCCTCACCTACATGTTGACCTAGTCACCCTTTCCCAGGGCCTTCACCACCACTTCCATAAGCAAGCCTCCTAGCCTCCCCAACTCCTCTACACCTGCTCCTTCCAGACTCTTCAATGCACTGTAGAGTTTTCTGTGTTGCTCCAGAAACATGAACATTCTGCTGGATGTCCTCACTATCAGAGGTTGGTTAGAGCTGGTCTAAGACCAAAGACACAAAGACTGGTCAGTGGCTACCATCACTAGAGCTCTGCTACCATCTAGGTAATAACTGTTAGGACCTCTGCATTTCCTTCACCCTCCTCACAGCATCTCCTTCTCTCAGTCTTCTTCATTCTCTTAGGGCCAGGCCTCACCTCCAGATACTAAGTAGAACAATCCCATGGAACCAATTTAAAAAGGATAGCTCTGGAAGTGACATGCTGGGTCCCTATACAAGGTTGGTCTTACCTGAGACACAGTCTAAACTCTTCCACAAAACTGACCAGAACTAGACAGTCTCTAGGTGGAGTGAGAGTGTGACAAGTGCTTGCCCATAAGGGAAGCAGCAACCCTGCCCAACCCTGCAACAACCCTTCAGAGGGTCTCCCTGCCCCAGGTCCCAGGGCTTGAACATTCTGTAAGCGACTCAAAGGCCTTATCTGTAACTTTCTCAGAGGCCTAAGCAAAACAGTCAAATGAACAAATATTCAATTCAGCCTTTGTTCTCATATTAAAAAAAGAAAATCCTTGGTTCCCAGGATTTCAGTCCTGAAGCAAGGCAGACTGGCTATTCAGTGTAGATGTATCGCCCTCTGCTGTTCAAAAGGAAATGGACTGTAAACAGGAGTTTCAACTTCAAAATATTCCTCACCCCAAATCACCCTCAATTTTCAGTATCCCTGATGCCTCTCTCTCAGCCACCTGAGATTTCAAGAATTGTGAGAAAAACACTCATGGAAGCACCAGGGTAGGGCCGTGTCTAGAGGGGCGCCGCCCTTTTACTGCATTCTTCTGAGGCTGAAGTTTTGCAATAGTGTCAAGTAGTTAGTCAGTTGGGGGATTTACGTTATAACCTGACAAAAATTTGTGTTGAAGCTTCTGTTTGGAAGCAGAAACTTTGGGGCAGTTGTTGAACTTCTGAGGTCTCAGACCCATCCACTCGTTGGCTGGGTCAGGACAGAAGATGTAAGAGATCCAGGCAGCAAATTCACAGTGAATATGTGCCAGCCAGCTGCTACTGGGCGGAGGCAAAGGCCAAGAGACATTCCCCCTCCCTCAGGCACATCCCAGAATTCCCCAGATGGCAGGTCTTAGTCAAGTTTTCCTTGACCAGCAGGGTGAGGTGTTTTTATTTAAAGGCAGACACACATTCCAGCCAGAAATGGTTCCCCTGGCATCACATTTAGCAACTTTGACCCATGAGGCATCTGAATTTACAACCTCTGGTTACCACCTAGAAGAGGAGGAGGCAACACGTCTATACTTAAAAGCATAATCCACAATACAAAGCAGCTAACAAGAAGGACCAGAGGATGGTACAGAAAATACATGCTGGAGGATGTAGGAGGGGAGGATCCTCTCCCTGGAACCAGAGCACAGGGAACAGGGACCTTCCCTTTGTAGTTCACATTGGGGAACTTCCACTTATTTTGTGTCCAAACTTGATAGCATAACAGATATCAGTTTCCTAGCACTGCTGTAAAAAGGTAGTATAAATGGGGTGACTTAGGACCACAGAAATGTACTCTCTCACAGTTCTGGAGGCTAGAAGTCTGACTGAAATCAAGGTCTTGGCATTTTTGCTTCCTTTTGGCAGCTCTCAGGGAAAATGTGTTTCACAACTTCCTCTTAGCTTCTGGAATTGCAGGCAATTCTCAGGGTACCTCAGTCTCTGCTCCCATAGCCATGGCCTTCTCCCCTGCATTTGTGTCTTAATGCGGTGTTCTGTGTGTCTCTATCTGGGTCTCCTCTTCTTATAAAGACACTAGTCAAATTGGATTAAGGGCCCACCCTACTCCAGTAGACTGTACCTTAACTTACATTTTAATTGCATCTGCAAAGACTACTTCCCAATAAGATCACAATCACAGGTACCAAGGGTTCGGACATATCTCTGTTAGTAATACAATTAAACCACAATGACAGGGCTATAAAGTTGGGCAGATTTGGATTTTGTATTTAGGCTGAAGTGCTGGGAAATGTTAGTGTTCATCTGATAGAGAGTTCTCAGAGCATTGGCTGAAACAAGCCCATTTACTCTCAGCTCCTGTCATATAATTCACAAACTCTGGAAACAACACTAGTGATACGATGGAACCAGATTTTTTCAGGGAAGAAAAAGCCCTAGTTCATAGTATTTGCAGATTTTCATGGTGTAACTATTCCCTCCCAGGCCTATTTCAAGCTACCAACATGACACCTCGCTTGCAGAATTCCAGAGAATTTAACAATATGTGGCTCCCATCCACTGGTACTAACTAACTGGCTCCAGCATGCCACTGGGCCTATTATTTTTAAAAATGTTAATGGTTAAAAGGAGTTTCCCATTAAAATTTATTTTAAATATTTGCATATTGAGGTCAAGATTCCCCTACAACTTTTGATTATATATGTATAAAATGATTGGTTTATATATAATTCATACCAAATTTTAAGTCAAACATGCCTCTGGGTCATTCTGTTTTCTGGTTCTCATTTACCCTGAAATAGCTTCAACATTCTCCTCCAATCCCTTCCAGACACTCTATCCCTTACATTTGATCTGTCTACCATCCATAGTTTCCCTGTCCTCCCCATATCTATTCCTATATCTGACACCTCGCTCGTATTCTCTCAGGACTCTGGCAATCAGCTCTCTCTAACCCAAGTCCTGTCACTGACCTGGGGCCCTTCAGTTCCCATGTGGTTTTCCAAGCCAGCACCCTTTCCCTCATGGCTCGCTGCCCTACTAGGATAGCTGGATGTCCTCCAGCTCTCAAACCTTGAACTCCAGCCTCACACCCTAAACCCATCATTGCTCACCTCACCAGCTAGCTCATCTGTACACACAGCATTTACATCTCACTAACACCTCCTAATTCCCCAAATCTATCAGCCATGTCCCTTTCTTTAACCCTTTACCTGTTCAACTTAGACTCTGGCATCACCATTGTAACTATTCCTTTGTCAATACCCCTAATTCCTTCTACTGCCCCAACCAATATTTAATTGAACATCCACTGGTGAGGTGAATGTTGCCGTCACAGATCCATGATCTCCAAACCCAGTTGCAACCCTGCCCTGCATGCTTCTCTGTGTCCCAGAAGACCCTAGTCTTTTTACCATGCTCCAACATTCTCCACCAATCTCCTGCTTCACTTTCAGCAAAAGACATTATGTCTGCATCACAGGAAAATATAATATAGAGAGCACACTATTATTAACAAAGTATTTTCACATAGGTTCATTTAACGTACACAACAACAGGGACAGGTAGGCAGGGAAAATGTTATTATTCCCATTTTACAAATCAAGAAACAAAGGTTCAAAAAAGTAACACATGTCAACATCAAATAGTTACTAACAGAGCCTGGGTAGGATCACAGGTCTCCCAGTTCCAAGAATCCCAGGTCAAGCAGTGAAGTAGGTGATTTGCCCAAGGGCACCAATGAGGTCTTGGCAGCCAGGATGAACATCCATGTCTGTGGGTAACTTCCAAAGTCTTTACCCACCTCTAGAGTGTGCTGCCTTCTCAACAATTGCTTTTTTGCTCTCAAAGCACCTGGAATTCATGTATTCTTTGTTTAAAAATAAAAAGTAGGATGATCTTGAAAACAATTTTATTTTTCTTTCTTTTGTGAGTTGTTACCACCAATGATTGTTTACTTATGTTAGTGTTTATCTGATAGGGAGTTCTCAGAACCTTGGCTGAAACAAGCCCATTTACTCTCAGCTCCTATCGTATAATTCACAAACTCAAAACAACACTGGTGATGAGATGGAACCAGACCAGGGCTCTGATCTGGAAATGTCATCCCATGAAGCCCAAATGCTTGCCTATTGGCCTACAAAGGTGTCATGGAGAATTCACTGGGTGAATCCATGCAGACTTACCAGCTGATTTTCTATAAACACACGATACAAGCCAAAGCCACTTCCATTGGGAATGGGGGCCATAGTGAATCACTTGTTGCAATTCCAGACAGGTAAGAGTCTCAGATCTTTCCTGGGCCTTCCAGTGAAGCATGAAAACCAAAGGGAATTTGCTTCTGTTGATAAAAAAGGACTACTCTATCCCAGTTGTTCTACCAATACCTTGCTTTGTTCGTGCTGTACCTACATCATTGTACATGGTTGTACATAGAGGCAGCCATGCAAAAGAGTTACTGACCTCCCTTGTCATCTGGTACAGCCTGCATATCTGCCTCTCACCTTGGAGATATGCTGCTCTTCAGCCTGCCTCCAATGGATTGGACTGAACCCCACCCATCAGAACTGATATCTGTGGGGTACACCAGAAACACTGGACTGGGAGATGGATGACTTGGCGTCTAACTGTGAACCTGGATAAGACACATGTCTTCTTGATCTTGATTCCTCCTCTCTCAGACAAGAGGTTTGCTGTGGCCAAAGCTAACTTAGTAACACTGTGAAAACTGCTTATGCTGTCACCCCAAAGAGAACTTCCAGGGAAGAACCCAGAAAGTGATGAAGGAAGAGAGGACAGAGGAGTCACCTTTAAATAAGATTGATTTAGGGACTTACAATAAGTTTGCCACTGGACAGTGTTTCCTGAAAGTGCCAGAGGAGATGGAAAGTGAGGAGCAGCAACATGTTAGTTAGGCTACGAAGAGCAAACCAAATGAAGGGAAAGCCCAGGCCTGTTCCATGGGTGAATCAGCAGACAGCACACACCTGTAGAATTATTGATTCATGCATGTTGTAAGCTGTTTTTATGGACATAATTGGGGATGAGTGTAACAGAATGTTTCTGGCCCATGGGGACCTTGAAGGCAATGTAGGGTGCTCTTGGTGGCTCTGAGGACAGTGGTTTAAGAAGGATGTTTCACAGTCCCTGCCCTTGGAAGCCCACGGTGACCATGTCATCCCTACCCTTCCATGGGAGAGTGGGGTGGTGGGAAGAGCACAGGGTCATTGCAAACATTAAATGAAATTATCCTGCTCAAAGCACAAGCACATAACTTTCAATAAAGGGTAGAAACTGTTAATGTTCTGTGGCTTACTTCAAAGGCAAAGGAAAGTAAAGCTCTCCTAGTAGCTCCAGGTTGCACTCAAGTTCAATGTATTCAGACATGTGAAGACAAAAATGAACCTTCCCCTCCCCACTGCTGCCCCTGAGCTTGGACCAATAACTAATACCTTCAGACCTGTCCAACTACAAAGGGGGCATCTCAGTACCTGTGGGGAATGATGCAACAGCACTGGGAGGCAGCTACCACACAGGCTAAGAGCACCAGATTTCATTCTTTCTCATTGCCAAGTAGTATCCCATTGTATATATAAACCACATCTTTCTTATCCATTCATCAGTTGATGAACATTTAGGGTCTTTCCATAATTTGGCTATTGTTGAAAGTGCTGCTGTAAACATTGGGGTACATGTTCCCCTATGAATCAGCACTCATGTATCCCTTGGGTAAATTCCTAGCAGTGCTATCGCTGGGTCGTAAGGTAGATCTATTTTTAATTTTTTGAGGAAACTCCACACTGTTTTCCAGAGCGGCTGCACCAGTTTGCCTTCCCACCAACAGTGCAAGAGGGTTCCCATTTCTCCACATCCTCTCCAGCATTTATAGTCTCCTGATTTGTTCATTTTAGCCACTCTGACCAGTGTGAGGTGGTATCTCAGTGTGGTTTTGATTTCTATTTCCCTGATGATGAGTGATGTTGAGCATCTTTTCATGTGCCTATTGGCCATCTGGATGTCTTCTTTAGAGAAGTGTCTATTCATGTCTTCTGCCCATTTCTTCACTGGATTATTTGTTTTTTGGGTGTGGAGTTTGGTGAGTTCTGTATAGATTTTGGATACTAACCCTTTATCTGATATGTGGCTTGCAAATATCTTCTCCCATTCTGTTGGTTACCTTTTAGTTTTGCTGATTGTTTCCTTTGCTGTGCAGAAGCTTTTTATTTTGATGAGGTCCAAATAGTTCATTTTTGCCTTTGTTTCCCTTGCCTCTGGAGACATGTTGAGTAAAAAGTTGCTGTGGCCAAGATCAAAGAGGTTTTTGCCTGCTTTCTCTTCTGGGATTTTGATGGCTTCCTGTCTTACATTTAGGTCTTTCATCCACTTTGAGTTTATTTTTGTGTATGGTGTAAGAAAGTGGTCCATGTTCATTCTTCTGCATGTTGCTGTCCAGTTTTCCCAGTACCTTTTGCTGAAGAGACTGTCTTTATTCCATTGGATATTCTTTCCTGCTTTGTCAAAGATTAGTTGCCCATACGTTTGTGGGTCCATTTCTGGGTTCTCTATTCTGTTCTATTGATCTGAGTGTCTGTTTTTGTGCCAGTACCATGCTGTCTTGATGATTACAGATTTGTAATACATCTTAAAGTCCAGGGTTGTGATGGCTTCCACTTTGGTTTTCTTTTTCAAGATTGCTTTGACTATTCGGGGTCTTTTCTGGTTCCATACAAATTTTAGGATTGTTTGTTCTAGCTCTGTGAAGAATGCTGGTGCTATTTTGATAGGGATTGTATTGAATATGTAGATTTCTTTGGGTAGTATCGACATTTTAACAATATTTGTTCTCCCAATCCATGAACATGGAATATTTTTCCATTTTTTTGTGTGTCTTCTTCAATTTCTTTCATAAGCTTTTCTATAGTTTTCAGTGTATAGATTTTTCACCTCTTTGGTTAGGTTTATTCCTAGGTATTTTATGGGTTTTGGTGCAATTGTAAATGGGATAGAATAGATTCCTTGATTTCTCTTTCTGCTTCAGTATTGGTGTATAGAAATGCAACCAATTTCTGTGCATTGATTTTACTTTCTTTTTATTTATTTATTTTTTAAATTTACATCCAAGTTAGTTAGCATATAGTGCAACAATAATTTCAGGAGTGGATTCCTTAAACTGTGCACTGATTTTATAGTTTGTGAGTTTGCTGAATTCATGGGTTGGTCTAAGAGTTTTTTGGTGGAACCTTTAGGTTTTTCCATATAGAATATCTTGTCATCTGTGAAGAGTGAAAATTTGACTTCCTCCTGTGAAGCCATGTTTGACTTCAATGTTCATAAGTAGGGAAACTTGTGAGTTAACTGTAGGAGTATTTTGTATGTAGGCATAAAAAGAATGAAGCACACATCTCCATGAGGTGATGTAAAAAAGGGTATAAAAATGCAGTTTCACATTTTTATAAAAAAGCAAGGCATAGAAGTATGTGTATAGTAATCTTATTTTAAAAAGTGGATCCATATGTGTGCATATATACATAGAGAGCATGTGCATAATACATACTTGTACATGTTTGTTTATGCGTAGAAAATTTCTGGAGAGCATGTAAAATTTGTCTCAAGTTCCATGGAGGGAAAGGACTGGGGACTGGGATACAAGGGAGAATTATTTCATGGCATAAAGTTTATACTGTTTAAATTTTTACTGCATGCACATATAACTTTTCAATTAAAACGTATTTATTTTTATTTAACTGCACTTGGGGCAGGATCACCAGTGCTGAGAGGGGTTCACTTGCTTTGAGCAGCTGTGCCATCAGCATTTAACACCCACCTCAATGACTTTGCTTCCTGTCCATCTGCAACCAGTCTTCCCCTTCTAGCCTTCTTCCATACCATCTCCAGTGTTCTCTTTCAAAAATGTAGATTTACCTAAGCTAAGAAATCCTTGTTGCTTCCTGTTTCCTATAAGATAAAGTCTGATCTGCTTAGTGGGGCATTAGTGGGAAGTGTTATTGCACCTAGTACAGTATCATTCTTGGGCCTTCCAGAAGTCCACTGCCTTCCTCTCTTTTCTACTGTCACTACCCTAGACCAAGCTTATCATCTCCTTGGTTTACCCTACCAGGATCCTAACTGACAGTCTTTTCTCCAGTTTTTCTCCATTCCCATCTGTTCTCCATAAATTACTTTCTTTTAAAGTGCAAATAATATCTATTGCTCCCCTGCTTATAACCAACCCTTTAAAACTACCTACCCACCAGGGGCACCTGGCTGGCTCATTAAGGAGAGCATGCAACTCTTAATGTTGGGGTTGTGAGTAGCCCCATGTTGGATGTAGAGATTACTAAATAAATTTTAAAAATAGATAGATAAACTTTATAAAGAAGAAAGAAAGCTGCCCACTGATCTTAAGTTAAAACCCCAGCTCCGTAGCAGGTCCAGTGCCATCTCTCCCCAGTTCTTTCCTCTCTGCTTTGATTTGATTTCTACCAACTACTGTACACTGCTTAGTTCCTTGAAGATGCCATTCTGTCTTTACTCTGAGTCTTTGCACATGCTATTTTGGGTCTTAAGAAACTCTTCTCTCTTCTTCTTGGTCTTCCAACCCCACCTGACTCACTCCTTCAGCCAAAAGGGTCATAAAAATAAGAATGCCATGAGAGGGGCACCTGGGTGACTTGGTCAATTAAGCATCTGACTTCAGCTCAGGCCATGATCTTCTGGTTCTTGAGTTCCAGCCCTGCATCGGGTTCTGTGCTGACAGCTCAGAACCTGGAGCCTACTTCAGATTCTGTCTTCCTCTCTCTCTCTCTCTCTCTCTCTCTCTCTCTGCCCCTTCCACTCACACTCTCTCTCTTTCTTAAAAATAAATAAACATTTTAAAAAAAGAATTCCATGAGAAAATCATAAATGAAGGAAGAAAGAAAAAGTCACCAATCTGAGGAGGAATCCTGTAGGAATTCAGCTGTCAGAAGAGAACTGTATGAGTAAGACCATCGAGGAAAGAAAGGGCTGGGCAGTCTGGAGAATGGAAAGTAGAGGAGTCCATCTGGTTAATAAACTGGGGAAGACTGAGTGAATGGTTGGTGGAGAATGGCTAGAAAAAGTGAAAGACCTTGAAAGCCAAGATAAGGAGTTTGGTCTTCATTTTTTAAACAGTGGGAAAACTTGAACCATTTTTAACCTAGCAAGTGACAACCTCCAGTATTTATTTTAGAAAGATGTAAACAACAGAGATCAGAGCAATGAAGTTGGGGAGATGGGTAATCTTAGGGAAAGAGAATGAGAGCCTGGCCCAGGGCAACAGCAGGCAGAACTGGTAGAAGAAATGGACTTGAAAGAGATGTGGAGATAACCTCCTGGGCTTCATAACCAAGTGAATGGGAGGAGAGTCAAAGGAATCAGAAAGGACTCACCACCTCGTCAGAATAACTGGGAATATGGTAAGGTTATTGGCCGAGATGGGAATCACAAAAAAGGGAGAAGATTTGGAGGAAAACAGTGAATTAGGTCTGGAACATGCCAACTTTTGGGTGGGAGATCAGGAAGCCCATGTCCATAATTAAAATCAGACACAGTTCAGGGTACAGTATGCTGGGCCTTTCACACAAACCACATGTTAAGTTTGGTTTAATCTTTTCTCGTGTGGCATGTTTCCATGACTCCTATTTTCCATATCCCAACAAAGCCATGTGAATTGTTTGTTCGCCTTGCATGCAAAAACGGAATTGTAGAAGTACAGGGAGAGTGGAGATAAGGTCTGTGAATAGGAGAAGACCTGTTGTTCCAGGACCAAAATCTAGAAAATGGTTTTTCTCTTTAAGCCTACTACTTAAACAGCACGCTACTATTTCTCTTCAAGTCCCAACTCTGCTATGATGAGCAACCTGGGGCAACTTCACCTCTACTCTTCCCTTAGCCCCTGGACACTTTGAAGTCCACAATACAAATATTTTTCATAGTTATGCAGTTTTTAAACTCCTTTTTGCTTTTGAACTCTTCAAAGGTGTATATCTTGTCTCCCTAACTAAATTCTTAATTCTTAAAAAGCCAAATTTATGCCAGACATTTAACTGGATTGAAACTGATACTGAATTCATTTGGGGAAGAAAGGAGAACCACCTTGAAAGGACAGAGTACAGCAAGAGGTGATATGTTGGTTAGAGGTGTGAGGTGGTATCAGTTCCTAACATAGAAAAGAACCTATTCTAACATAAAAGAAATCCTTCCTCCATTTTCTAAGAAAAATGACTTTGCATTCTAAATATGTTCTAAAGAAAGGAAAATACTGGTAATTGTCAAGTAAATTACCTTCTCAACTCGCTAAAAATCTGTTTTTCAGGGACTACCTTTTGTTTATAAGCAATATGGATAAAATACAGAACTTGTCCTTTATAATTAATTATATTTGGTTGTTCTAAACAGTATAAGACTGAAGAGTAAGTCTTTCACTTTCTTTTAGTTCTTCCTTTTAGAGGTCTACTTGTGTGACCATTATGATTGGGCAACTTTTTTTAACATTTTATTTTATTTTATTTTATTTTATTTTATTTTATTTTATTTTATTTTATTTTATTTTTGAGAGAGAGAAGTGTGAGTAAGGGAGAGGGGCAGAAGGAGAGAGAGAGAGAGAGAGAGAGAGAGAGAGAGAGAGAGAGAGAAAATCTTAAGCAGGCTCCATCCTCAGCATGGAGCCCGACATGGGCCTCAATCCCACAATCCTGGGATCATGACCTGAGCTGAAATCAAGAGTCGGACACTCAACCGACTGAGCCACCCAAATGCCCTGATAAATGGGCAACTTAAAAGACGCTTATTCCTGACTCAGCTCATGACAGAATTCCCTGGGCAGAAGAGGTAGAACAACCTCAAGTATTGCCAATGGGCAGATTGTGTATTTGCCATGATGGAGGAAGATGTATGTGGGGGAGGTGGGGAGAAAAGTTTTGTGTTGCTAACTGACAAGTACCAATAGGGTAGGGCTCTGATCACAAAGATCTCTCCAGCTGTCCCGCCAACAGCTCCCACCAATCTGTCATCAATATCACTGTTTAATATAGAACCCCCATTAGGATCACCCATCAGCATTTATAGAGCCGCTGGAAGAATGAACCTACTACTCATAGCTTTCAGCAGGGAGTGTAATTAGGAGTAGGAAAGGAAGTGGTTCAAAAGTGGATCTGAGACTACTCTTGGGAGCAGCATGAAACATGACTCTGAAGGTTGGCAAAGAGAACAGGGAAAAGACACTCGAGTGATTGCTTCATTGTCTTGCCAAAGGCTCCATTCCCACTCCTTTTAGAGCATACCTTTCCCCTTCTGAGATTCCCCCAGGCACCAGGTGAACAGGTAGGAAAGCTCCTTCTAATCCCTGGTGGCAGCAATGTCTGTTGGCTCTGTGTCACATTCCTTTCCAGACTTCACAAGCCTCAGGTTACAAAGGTCTCATTGCACAATTCTTAGGAGAGTGGGCATGGAGGCTGGGCTGGGATAAAGGAGAGTCCTGTATGTGTCAGAGATCCAGGTGTGGCCAGATGCCAAGGCACCCCAGGTGGTGGCAGCAAGAGAAAGAATCAAATGCCTTGATCTCTGGCAAGGTAGATTTCTTTGCTTTTTTTTCCTCCCAAAGCTGTTAAATAAAACTGATCAGGATGCATTTTCTTGGGTAATTTGATGGAAAACATTTCAAAAGTTCACTTGGCATACCTGTGTTTCAGTTTACTGTACAGATGAAAATGCAAAACCCACAATGAAGAATCTGAAATTAAAGCTCTTTTTATAAAACCCTCCATTTCTTACAATCAGCTTTCTCATGAAGTTTTATGCTGTAGTATATGCAAAATTACTCAATATATTACACAACCTTTGAAATTAATGTGGAAGCTGAAAGACATTACTACAACCCGTTTAAACCCTATGTCATGATGGAATGTTCTTTTCTATTAGTGATCATTTAATAATTCTCTTTTATGAAAGATAATCTGCATGGATAGCTAGAAACATATGGAAGTTCCTTACAGGATATACACTTTTCAGTTGGTTAAAAAACAGTCTAGCAGCCTAGAAAATATTCATCAGATCTTTGGCACTGATGACTATGAAAATGAGATCTATATTTATATTTAGCAATTTCATTTCCTTTCAGATTTTGGGACTTTAGACAGATATTAATATATTTGCAATGAATTGAATAGGAAAAAGCTGTGAATATCTGTATCCAGGGAATGCCTGGGCTCAGACTTACAGGTTAATTAGAGATGCAAGACATATACAGCTCTACATAAAACAAACCCTGGAAAAATCTAAGGCAGCTCATAATTACAAATAAAATATTAATTCATGGGAAGAGTCAGGAGAGGCTCATAAAGGAGGTATATTAGGTAGTAAGGATAGGTTACCACACATGATGTAATAGCCACACCTGCCAGATGAAGTGTTCACTCATACATACATCTATGGAGTATACATATATATGATATATATACAGAGTATACACACTCATACACATAAACAAAGTGATCTAGCTAAACTGGAAAAGGCAAGGCCACAGAAAGTCTGCATATTTATTAAAAAGCAGAAAGGTTGTTAATGTTATAAATGCCTTTTTTCTTTTCTTTTTCTTTTTTTTTTTTCCAGTGAACTACTTCTAATCAGGCCTCAAGGCAGAATAACCTGTCAGTTTCCCTGGATTTATTTTAATTGTTATCTCAGCCTTTTGGATGGGGTCTTGGTTGCCTTTTCTTGACCTTGACCAAAGATTGTTCTATTTGGAGCTATAAAGGGTAGGAGAGTTTTGGTGACTGGTGCCACCTATATAGAGTACTTGAATTTACTAATAACCACTCCAAGGGTATAAAATGAGATTTCCTTTCTTAGGATATTCTAAAATAGGTCAGATATGAATAGTTAATTCTTTCAGCATGAATTAGGGGCAGGGAATATTGAAGACACCTGGCTGAAAGTAAGAGGACTTAAACTATGTTCCCCAAGCTAACACTAACTAGCTTAATGACCTAAGTCAAGACACAACCTCTCTGTGCTGGTTCCCTCTTGTAGAAATGAGGACATTGGAATGTATGATCTCTTAGCTCCCCTCCAACTCTAAAATTCCATGGTATGTGACTAACACAATGCTCAGAGAACATTATAGTCAAGGAACATAAATGTAGACAAGTTAGGACACTATGTTTTTTGGATATTATTTTAAGTTAAACCTAAACTTGGTTTTCAATAACTATTAATGAAGTCTAAAAGTTGGACCATTGAGGATTTAATTTTCAAGGACCTAAGAAGTTGGATCATAATGTAACTGTAGGGGCACCTGGGTGGCTCTGTTGGTTGAGCATCTGACTTTAGCTTAGGTCATGATCTCATGGTTTGTGGGTTCAAGCTCTGCATCAGGCTCTGCACTGACAGCTCAGAGCCTGGAGCCTGCTTCAGATTGTGTGTCTCCATCTCTCTCAGTCTCTCCCCCACTCACCCCTGTCTGTGTCTCTCTCTCAAAAAATAAACATTAAAAAAACATTTTTTAATAAATAAATACTGTAATTGTAAAAATCATGATGGTTTCTCTAGAGGGAGGTTGAATATATAGTAGAGTTAATGTACAAGTACATTTTGTTTTCATCTGGACCTCCGGATTTATTGACATGCTTTAGGTTATTACTACTTTTATAGTGTATAGAGTATTGGTCTTACTGCTGAGATATATTTATTCCTGATGTTGGAGGTCATAGTGTGTTAAAATTGTGTCCTGTGGTTAGAGATTGGATCTCCCGTCCCCTGGTCTATTGCTATTGGAGTCCCCTGTGGGTAACTAATCTATCTGTCAGAACACTGGACTGCTGCTTCCACTGAGGGAATGTGGCAATAAACTTAGCTCTTGCGGGCAAATCTCAGCGTGCTTGCCTGAACAGTCTTGTACTCAGCTCTGGGGTCGCAGTGTGTTGAGACACGGAGGGAGGCCAATGGAGATGAGTCAGGACCTGGCGCTCACCCCATGCTCCGCCCTACTGGTAAACAGAACAGCTATTTGCCGTCACTTGAGCCTCTCTGGGCCCCAAGACTCCAGGAGGAAACAAATACTTTAGAAGCCAAAACCCCAAGGCAAGGTAAAGAAAACAGAAATGTCTGCATCCCCAGCGATGATTTCACTGGCATGAGTTCTTTAGAGGGGGAGGAGCTGTAGATGGTTCCAGCTGAACTGTTTTACCTACTTCTCAACCATAAGGCCCTTCTCTTTCACTG
Source organism: Herpailurus yagouaroundi (assembly GCF_014898765.1). Classification (NCBI taxonomy): domain Eukaryota; kingdom Metazoa; phylum Chordata; class Mammalia; order Carnivora; family Felidae; genus Herpailurus; species Herpailurus yagouaroundi. The sequence goes on from NW_024412406.1 coordinate 18,153,879, forward strand.
TTTATAGGAGATGATGGCCTTTTGCCTTTTAAGCCTTGAAATTTCAAGGCTTTAAATTTAATCTTGGTTGCTAACCCATAATAAACTTATTTCTCCTCTTTTTATTACTTTTATTTCTATCTTTGTATTATCTTCTATGAAAATACTTCTTTCAGTTCTTTCAGTTAACTTATTTTTTGTTAAGTCTATTCTTCCCTTTCAATGTTGGGAAGAAGCTATTAAAAGAATAAACACCACCAGGCAATAAATGTAAACTACTCTACAAAGTAATTTTACACTAACTTCCTCGAGGTAACTGTTGCTTTTGCATTTTTGCCATGGTTGGGGATAGACCGGTGAGGGGTTAAAAGTCTTGGAAATATCTTCATCTGGCTTCATGACATTAAATAAGTCTGGCTATTAAGAAGACATAACACAACTCGCTTTCTGGTGGGACTGCCTTTGGCCTTTTTCTGATCATTGGGAACCTTTACCATAAAGTATGTGGTGCGTAGTCTCTATGCTTATCTTATTCCTAAGCCTGGAGATATACTCATCTCCTGGTCCTCTCTTTCTATTTTTTTAGATAACAGCAATTTCTATTCTAAGCTTAGCAATTGTTACATACCTGAACTGGAGGCATGGCTAGCTGTTTCCTTCTAGCTCTGTCCGGTAGTGTCCTGCCTCTAATATATCAATAGCTGAACCTCCTGTTACTTTCTTCTCAGTGGCCAAGTTGGAGCCTGGGCTGAATATTGTGATGTCACAGAGTAGAATCCTTGCTCCTCCCAAACTCCCAGCTGAGACCCTCTGGCTTCAGTATTTTCTGTCTTGCCCATGGTGGAAGGTTGGGAAGGTTAATCCCTTTATTTGTTAACTGACCTATAGAGCTATAGAATCTTACTGTGAACAGACACCTTAAAGACCTTGTGACTAGATTCTAATCTAACTCACTTATTTTACAGATGCGGACATTCAGATTCTAGGTAGTTCATGGCAGAGCTAAATCTAGAACCCAGCTGCCTTCAGGGTCAGCCCCCTACCCTTCTGAACACACTGCACTCACAATGGGCTCTGCTCTCTGGGTTTTATCAACATCATTGTTCTCTGGTAGGCAGCTCATTGGTTGATTTTTACCTGAATCTACCCATGACAAGAGACCATTCAAATAACGTGCATCATGGGAAGAGAACAGAGTCTCAGGGAAGATCATTAGTTTTTTCAAAAAATCTATAGGTACCAGAAATAGCTAACTTTGGTTCTGGCCCAAACTCTGAAATTCTGAGCCACCTGACCAATTCTAGATTAACAAGTAATGTGACTTTTGAGTAACTGATGCTTTCAATGAGATTTAATGATAAGAAAGAATGCTCAACCCAGGATTAGTGTTGGCTGCAATGCCATACAAGGTTCTAGTGCTTGATGAGGAGAGAATGGGAAGGAATAATCAGTAACAAAATAGGCTTTCATTGGAATTTAATTCTCTTTCATACCCTCCACTTTTTCTATATACTGTCCCCATATGACATTAAAAAATTGTCTGCATTGCATGAGATGACCTGTATCTGTGAAGCCTGAGAATTGTACTTGCAAAATCTCTCAAGTGGGGAGCATATATTGTACTTTTATAACACCAGCTACTAACATTTTATATCATATTTTAGCATTTACAAGCCATTTCCACATATTTCATTTAATCTTCACAGCTCAGTGAGGTAAACACTGTATTATTTTTAGTATGACTTTATGAGTGAGAAAATTATAGCTCAGAGAGAGGTTGTGACTTGCACAAGATCACAAAGCTAATTAAGTGGAAACAGTAACATCAACTACAAATCAGATCTTCCAACCAACCATTTTCCCTACCACAGGACTTCCCCAGGGTGGGAGGAATTGTCATGTGGTCCTGGAACACACTTGAAGGTAATTGCATTAAGCAACCTTTTGATTAACAATAAATTATTCCTCTGGGTCATAAATGTTGCTTTGCTAACCTCCTACATGTCTCAATAAAAACTTAGAGAAATGGTTAATGAACATTAATTTCAAACTTTAAAATAATATAATCATTGCCCTTCCACCTGACAATTCCACATCTGAGAATTCTCCTAAGGGAATCATCATGGATATGAATAATATTTAGCTATAAGAGGTTCTTTGAAGTATTGTTTATAATAGAAAACAAATTAAAAGCTCAATATTAGAAAAGTGGTAAAATGGATTATGCTTAACTCATGAAAATAATGTTGTTGGTGAAATTTTCCAGAACTTTAATCATTCATGTGCTATCTCTAGAATATTGCCATCTGCGCTAATACCTACTTAATATCTTCTTTATTTTTAATTTATTTTTCTTTTCAAATTTTTATTTAAACTCTAGTTAGTTAACATACAGTACATATTGGCTTCAGAGGTAACATTCAGTGATTTATCACTTACATACAACACCCAGTGCTCATCATAACAAGTCCCCTCCTTAATACCCATTACCAATCTAGCCCATCCCCCACTCACCTTCCTCCATTAACCCTCAGTTTGTTCTCTATGGTTAAGAGTCTCTTGTGTTTTCTTTCCCTCTCTTCTCTTTCCCCCCTTTCCCATGTGTTCATTGTTTTGTTTCTTAAATTCCACATATAAGTGAAAGCATATAGTATTTGTCTTTCTCTGCCTGACTTACTTTGCTTCGCATAATACATCATAGCTCAATCCACGTTATTGCAAATGGCAAGATTTCATTCTTTTTGATGGCTGTGTGATATTCCATTTCATATATATACCACTTCTTCTTTATCCATTCTTTAGTTGATTGACATTTGGGCTCTCTCCATAGTTGTGCTCTATTGTTGATAATGCTGCTATACACATCGGAGTGCACATGCCCCTTTGGATCTGTGTTTTGTATCCATTGGGCAAACACCTATAGTGCAATTGCTGGATCATAGGGTAGTTCTATTTTTAACTTTTTGAGGAAACTCCATACTGTTCTCTAAAATGGCTGTACCAATATGCATCCCCACAACTAGTGCAAGAAGGTTCCCCTTTCTCTGCATCCTCACCAACACCTGTTGTTTCTTGTGTTATTAATTTTAGCCATTCTGACAGTTGTGAAGTGGTATCTAATCGTGGTCTAGATTTGTATTTTCCTGATTATGAGTGATGTTGAGCATCTTTTCATGTGTCTGTTAGTACTCTGGATGTCTTCTTTGGAAAAGTGTCTTCTCATTTCTTAACTGGATTGTTATTTGGGTGTTTGGTTTGATAAGTTCTTTATAGATTTTGGATACTAACCCTTTATCAGCTTTGTCATTTGCAAATATCCTCTCCCATTCCATAGGCTGCCTTTCAGTTTTGTTGATTGTTTCCTTCACTGTGCAGAAGGTTTTTATCTTGATGAAGTCCCAGTAGTTCATTTTTTGCTTTTGTTTCCCTTGCCTCTGGCAATACGTTTAGTAAGAAGTTACTCCCACGGGCTGAAGTCAAAGAGGTTACTGCTGTGTTCTCGTCTAGCATTTTGATGGTTTACTGTATCATATTTAGGTCTTTCATCCATTTTAAATTTATCTTTGTGTATGGTGTAAGAAAGTGTTCCAGTTTTCTTCTTCTGCTTGTTGCTGTCCAGTTTTCCCAATACCATTTGTTAAAGAGACTGTCTTTTTTCCATTGGATATTCTTTCCTGCTTTGTTGAAGATTAATTGAACATATAGTTGGGGTCCATTTCTGAATTTTCTATTCTGTTGATCTATGTGTCTGTTTTTGTATTAGTACCATACTGTCTTGACTACAGCTTTGTAATGTAGTTTGAAATCCAGAACCATGTTGCCTCCAGTTTTTTTTTTTCTTTATCAGGATTAACTTTTGCTATTTGGGGTCTTTTGTGGTTCCATACAAACTTTAGGTTTATTTGTTCTGGCTCTGTGAAAAGTGCTGTCGGTATTCTGATAGGGATTACATTAAATGTGTAGATTGCTTTGGGAAGTATAGACATTTTAACAATGTTTGTTCTTCCAATCCATGATCATGGAATGCTTTTCTATTTCTATGTGTCCCCTTCAACTTCTTTCATAAGTGTTCTACTTAATATATTCTTTCAATTAACTCTCATATTTTACTGAAATAAGAGAATTTAAAGGTAATTTTTTTATCACTACATAGGTAGAAATGTAGTACAATTACCTTAAATGTCAGATAACCATAAAAACAAATATAACAAAGTCAGGCTCTGAGTCAGTCCCACCCACCACTACCCTCTCAGCAGTCATGATTCTGCCACAACAGAAAGGTGCATATGGCCCACAAATAGGATACCCCTGGAACACCTGGTTCTGATGGCCAGGGTGATTGTCCTTCTTGTCCCCCACAGGACATCTCCTACATAAGGACACTCCTTTAAGTCTGGGAGTTACAGCTGGACTACCTAATATAGAAGAACAAACAGATTTGGGCAAAATGAGGAGTATGAGGAAAAACTTGCAAATGAAAGAATAAAACAAAACCTCAGAAAAAGAACAGAACAAAGCAAAGATAAACAATCTATCCAATACAGTTCAAAGTAATTGCCATGTTTACTTTATGAGCTCAAGAGAAGATTATATGAAAACAGTGTGAACTTCAATAAAGAGACAGAGTATAAGAAAGTATGAATCAGAGCTATAGAATACAATAACAGAAATTAACAATATACCAGAGGGAATAAACAGCAGATTAAGTGATACAGAACAGTGGATCAATAGTCTTGAAGATTTAGTGGAAATCACCCAAACTGAAAAGACAAGAGAAAAAAGAATTTTTTAAAAGTGAAGATAGTTTAAGGGACCTCTAGGAAAACATCAAGCATACTAACATTTGTCTTTTAGGGGTCCCAGAGACAGAAGACAGAGAGAAGGGGGCAGAAGACTTATTTGAATAATTAATAGTTAAAAACTTCCCTAACTTGGAAAAGAAAACAGATATCCAGGCCAGGAATAATAGAAAGTCCCAAACAAGATGAACACCAAGATACATATAATTTAAATGTCAAAAATTAAAGGCAAAGAGAGAATCTTAAAAGCAGCAAGAAAAGAGCAATTAGCTGTATAAAAGGGAACCTGCTATAAGAGTATCAGCTGATTTTTCAGCAGAAACTTTACAGGCCAGAAAGCAGTGACATGATATATTCAAAGTGCTGAAAGGAAAAAAAAAAACACAACCAGGAATACCAGGCAAGTTTATTATTAAAAATTGAAGGGGAGATAAAGAGTTTCCCAGATAAGCAAAAGCTGAAGGAGTTAATCACCACTAAACAGGCTTTATTGTAAGAAATATTAAAGAACTTCTTTAAGTGGAAAATAAAAGGCCAAAACTAGAATTAAGAAAATATATGAAAGAGAGTTCTGGGAATATGGCAGCATGGGAGGACTCTGGGCTCACCTCGTCCTGCTGATTGCTTAGATTCCACCCACATCTTCTTCAATAACCCAGAAAACAGCCGGAAGACTAGCAGAACAGACTCTCCAGAGCCAAGCATAGACAAGAGGCCCACAGGAAGAGGGTAGGAAGAGTGGTAAGGCGGTGCGTGCTACACAGACTGGCGGGAGGGAGCAGGGGCAGTGGAGGGGCAGCCCACCAGGCAAGGCAGAGCCCCTGAAGTATGGCTTGCAAAAGTGGAGGGGCTGGACTCCGTGAATTCTGACAGCCAGCGGGACTTAACATCTGGAATGTTAAAACTCAACAGCTCTGCTCTCAGAGAGCAGGGAAGGCAGGAGGATGCCGGGAGGGAGAGTGGTTGAGCCCCCATAGGACAGAGCTCAGCGGGGGAACAAAGGTGCTGGCAAGTGCCATTTCCCTCTCTCATCCTCCAGCTGAAATACCAAAGGGAACCAGTTCCCATCACTGAACTTGCTTGCACCGCACAAATGCCCAATGCTATGCTTCTGTGGATCCATCCCTCCGACAGACCTGCCTCTCTCCCAGTGCTGCAGGGCCCCTTCCACAGGGGACCACCCATGGCAAAGCTGGCTAAGCCTGCCCCTCCCGCCCCTGTGCAACTTGCGGATCCACCCTGTCTAATATGCCCTTGGCCAGATACCATCAAAGCAGCACCACAAGCCTGGCAGTGTGCAAGCAGCCTGGACAGGGGCCACACCACTCCACAGTGAGTCCTGCCCCTGGGAGAGGGGAAGATAAGGTACACACCAGTCTGACTGTGGCTCCAGTGGTGGACTGGGAGCAGACATTGAGTCTGACTGCGGCCCTGCCCACCAACACAAGTTACTCTGGACAGCACAGGGGAAGTGCACTGCAGTTTGGAGCTACTGCAGGGACTACCCAAAGTGATGAAATGGAAGAATTCTCCTCAAAAGAAACTCCAGGAAGTAGCTACACCTAATGAATTGATCAAAAACGATTTAAGCAATGTAACGGAACAAGAATTTAGAATAATAGTCATAAAATTAATCGCTGGGCTTGAAAAAAGCATAGAGGACAGCAGAGAATCTATTGCTACAGAGATAAAGGGACTAAAAGATAGTCATGAGGAATTAAAAACTGCTATAAATGAGGTGCAAAATAAAATGGAGGCAGCCATAGCACAGATTGAAAAGGCAGAGGAGAGAATAGGTGAATTAGAAGATAAAATTATGGAAAAAGAGGAAGGTGAGAAAAAGAGAGATAACAAATCCAGGAGTGTGAGGGGAGATTAGAGAACTAAGTGATGCAATCAAATGGAACAATATCTGTATCATAGGAATTCCAGAAGAAGAAGAGAGAAAGAAAGGGGCTGAAGGTGTACTTGAACAAATCATAGCTGAGAACTTCCCTGATCTGGGGAAGGAAGCAGGCACTGAAATCCAAGAGGCACAGAGAACTCCCTTCAGATATAACTTGAATCAATCTTCTGCACAACATATCATAGTGAAACTGGCAAAATGCAAGGATAAAGAGAGAATTCTGAAAGAAGCTAGGGATAAACAGGCCCTAACATACAAAGGTAGACACATAAGGGTAGTCACAGACCTATCTACTGAAACTTGGCAGGCCAGAAAGGAATGGCAGGAAATCTTCAAGGTGATGAACAGAAAAAATATGCAGCCGAGAATCCTTTATCTAGCAAGTCTGTCATTCAGAATAGAAGGAGAGATAAAGGTTTTCCCAAACAAACAAAAACTGAAGGAATTCATCACCACTAAACCAACCCTATAAGAGATCCTAAAGGGGACTCTGTGAGTGAAATGTTGCAAGGACCACAAAGTACCAGAGACATCACTACAAGCATGAAACCTACAGACATCACAATGACTCTAAACCCATATCTTTTAATAATAACACTGAATGTAAAGGGACTAAATGCTCCAACCAAAAGATATAGGGTATCAGAATGGATAAAGAAACAAGACCCATCTATTTGCTGTCTACAAGAGACTCATTTTAGACCTGAGGACACCTTCAGAGTGAAAGTGAGGAGATGGAGAACTATCTATAATGCTACTGGAAGTCAAAAGAAAGCTGGAGTAGTCATACTTATATCAGACAAACTAGACTTTAAATTAAAGGCTGTAACAAGAGATGAAGAAGGGCATTATATAATAATCACAGGGTCTATCCATCAGGAAGAGCTAACAATTATAAATGTCTATGCACCCAATACGGGAGACCCCAAATATATAAAACAATTACTCACAAACATAAGCAACCTTATTGAGAAGAATGTGGTAATTGCAGGGGACTTTAGTACCCCACTTACAGCAATGGATAGATCATCTAGACAGGGAATCAATAAGGAAACAAGGGCCCTGAATGATACATTGGATCAGATGGACTTGACAGATATATTTAGAACTCTGCATCCCAAAGCAACAGAATATACTTTTTTCTCAAGTGCACATGGAACATTCTCCAAGATAGATCACATACTGGGTCACAAAACAGCCCTTCATAAGTATAAAAGAATTGAGATCATACCATGCACACTTTTAGACCCCAATGCTATGAAACTTGAATTAGCCACAGGAAAAAGTCTGGAAAACCTCCAAAAGCATGGAGGTTAAAGAACAACCTACTAAAGAATGAATGGGTCAACCAGGCAATTAGAGAAGAAATTTAAAAATATATGGAAACAAATGAAAATGAAAATACAATCCAAATGCTTTGGGATGCAACAAAGGCAGTCCTGAGAGGAAAATACATTGCAATCCAGGCCTATCTCAAGAAACAAGAAAAATCCCAAATACAAAATCTAACACAGCACACCTAGAGGAACTAGAAGCAGAACAGCAAAGACACCCAAACCCAGCAGAAGAAGAGAAATAATAAAGATCAGAGCAGAAATAAACAATATAGAATCTAAAAAAACTGTAGAGCAGATCAACGAAACCAAGAGTTGTTTTTTTGAAAAAATAAACAAAACTGATACACCTCTAGCCAGGCTTCTCAAAAAGAAAAGGGAGACGACCCAAATAGATAAAATCATGAATGAAAATGGAATTATTACAACCAATCCCTCAGAAATACAAGCAATTATCAGGGAATACTATGAAAAATTATATGCCAACAGACTGGACAACCTGTAAGAAATGGACAAATTCCTAAATACACACTTCTAAAACTCAAATGGGAACAAATAGAACATGTGAACAGACCCATAACCAGCAAAGAAATTGAATCGGTTATCAAAAATCTCCCAACAAATAAGAGTCCAGGACCAGATGGCTTCCCTGGGGAATTCTATCAGACATATAAAGCAGAGATAATACCTATCCTTCTCAAGCTGTTCCAAAAAATAGAAAGGGAAGGGAAACTTCCATACCCATTCTATGAAACCAGCATTACTTTGATTCCCAAACCAGACAGAGACCCAGAAAAAAAAGAGAACTACAGGCCAATATCCCTTATGAATATGGATGCAAAAATTCTCAACAAGCTACTATCAAATAGAATTCAACAGCATATAAATAAAAAGAATTATTCACCATGATCAAGTGGGATTCATTCCTGGGCTGCAGGACTGGTTCAACATTCGCAAATCAATCAATGTAATACATCACATTAATAAAAGAAAAGATAAGAACCATATGATCCTGCCAATCGATGCAGAAAAAGCATTTGACAAAATTCAGCATCCTTTCTTAATAAAAACCCCTTGAGAAAGTCGGGATAGAAGGAGCATACCTAAACATCATAAAAGCCATTTATGAAAAGCCCACAGCTAATATCATCCTCAATGGGGAAAAACTGAGAGCTTTCCCCCCAAGATCCGGAACACGACAGGGATGTCCATTCTCACCACTGTTGTTTAACATAGTGTTGGAAGTTCTAACATCAGCAATCAGACAACAAAATGAAATCAAAGCCATCAAAATTGGAAAAGATGAAGTCAAGCTTTCACTTTTTGCAGATGACATGATACTACACATGGAAAACCCGACAGACTCCACCAAAAGTCTGCTAGAACTGATACATGAATTCAGCAAAGTCACAGGATACAAAATTAATGTACAGAAATCAGTTGCATTCTTATACACTAATAATGAAGCAACAGAAAGACAAATAAAGAAACTGATCCCATTCACAATTGCACCAAGAATCATAAAATACCTAGGAAAAAACCTAACCAAAGATGTAAAAGATCTGTATGCTGAAAACTATAGAATACTTATGAAGGAAATTGAAGAAGATACAAAGAAATGGAAAAACATTCCATGCTCATGGATTGGAAGAACAAATATTGTTAAAATGTCAATACTACCCAAAGCAATCTACACATTCAATGAAATCCCAATCAAAATTGCACCAACATTCTTCTTGAAGCTAGAACAAGCAATCCTAAAATTTGTATGGAACCACAAAAGACCCTGAATAGCCAAAGTAATATTGAAGAAGACCAAAGCAGGAGGCATCACAATCCCAGACTTTAGCCTCTACTACAAAGCTGTAATCAACAAGACAGTATGTATTGGCACAAAAACAGACACATAGACCAATGGAATAGAATAGAGACTCCAGAATTGGACCCACAAAAGTATCGCCAACTAATCTTTGACAAAGCAGGAAAGAATATCCAATGGAAAAAGACAGTCTCTTTAACAAATGGTGCTGGGAGAACTGGACAGCAACATGCAGAAGAATGAAACTAGACCACTTTCTTACACCATTCACAAAAATAAACTCAAAGTGGATGAAGGACCTGAATGTGAGACAGGAAACCATCAAAACCCTAGAGCAGAAAGCAGGAAAAAACCTCTCTGACCTCAGCCACAGCAATTTCTTACTTGACATATCTCCAAAGGCAAGGGAAACAAAAGCAAAAATGAAGTATTGGGACCTCATGAAGATAAAAAGCTTCTGCACTGCAAAGGAAACAGTCAACAAAACTAAAAGGCAAGCGATGGAATGGGAAAAGATATTTGCAAATGACATATTGGCCAAAGTGCTAGTGTCCAAAATCTATAAAGAACTCACCAAACTCCACACCCGAAAAACAAATAATCCAGGGAAGAAATGGGCAGAAAACATGAATAGGCACTTCTCTAAAGAAGACATCCGGATGGCCAATAGGCACATGAAAAGATGCTCAACGTCACTCTTCATCAGGGAAATACAAATCAAAACCATACTGAGATATCACCTCATGCCAGTCAGAGTGGCTAAAATGAACAAATCAGGAGACTATAGATGCTGGAGAGGATGTGGAGAAACGGGAACCCTCTTGAACTTTTGGCAGGAATGCAAACTGGTGCAGCCACTCTGGAAAACAGTGTGGAGGTTCCTCAAAAAATTAAAAATAGATCTACCCTATGACCCAGCAATAACACTGCTAAGAATTTATCCAAGGGTACAGGAGTGCTGATGGATAGGGGCACTTGTACGCCAATGTTTGTAGCACCACTTTCAACAATAGTCAAATTATGGAAAGAGCCTAAATGCCCATCAACTGATGAATGGATAAAGAAGTTGTGGTTTATATATACAATGGAATACTACATGGCAATGACAAAGAATGAAATCTGGACATTTGTAGCAACATTGATGGAACTGGAGAGGGTTATCCTAAGTGAAATAAGTCATACAAAGAAAGACAGATACCATATGTTTTCACTCTTATGTGGATCCTGAGAAACTTAACAGAAGACCATGGGCTAGGGGAAGGAGAAAAAAAAATTCCAGAAAGGGGAGGAGGCAAACCATAAGAGACTCCTGAAAACTGAGAATAAACTGAGGGTTGATGGTGGGGGGTGGGGAGGGAAAGTGGGTGTTGGGCATTGAGGAGGGCACCTGTTGGAATGAGCACTGGGTGTTGTATGGAAACCAATTTGACAATAAATTTCAAAAAAATAAAAAGAAAAAAATAAAATATATGAAAAAAACCCTCACTGGTAAGGCAAACATACAGTAAAGGTAGTGGATCAACTACTTACAAAGCTAGTATGAAGGTTAAAAAACAAAAGTAGTAAAAGTAGCTTAACTGCAATAATGATAACACCAAATAAAAAGTCTAATATTACATCAAAAACATAAAACATGGTAGAAAGAGCACAAGAAAGTAGTGCTTTAATAATGTGTTCCAGCTAAAGTGACCACCAACTTAGAGTACTATATACATAGGTAGTTACATATAAACTTCATGATAAGCATAAGCCAAAAACCTGTAATGGATACAAAAAAAAAAAAAATAAAGAGAGAAATCTTAACATAACACTTAAGAAAAATCACCAAATCACAAGGGAAAAGACCAGACTGGAAGAAAGGAACAGAAAAGAGTTATAGCTCTTGTGCTCAGGCCCATGGTGCAGGCAGGATGGGCAAGTGTCATGGTCTTTGTACTGCCAGGAAGTTCCCGTAGTCACTGACAAGATCAAAAGTGGCATGATAAACAATACAAGAAAATCCATTTGGGCACAGCCCTGAAGTCCAACCCTTTTGGGGGTACTTTCTATGCAAAGAGAACTGTGCTGGAAATAGTAGGGATTGAAGCCAAACATCCATATTCTGCCATCAGGAATTATGTCAGGTCCAGCTGAAGAAAAAACAAAAACAAAAAAGATTGCACTGTAATCCACACATTTTTCATAAAGTTGATTATCACTGTGTTTCCTTCTTTAGCCTTGTTATAAGCAAGATTATCTGTAAAATTACAGGCTTAATATTCTATATTTTTCAGTTACTCATAAAAAATGTAATCACTAAAAATGTTTAAAATGTGTTCATGCAACACCAAAAAATAATCTCACACATCAACTGTGGCACGTATTACATATCATGCTTTAGGAAATACAGGGTTTCCAATTCTAAAGGTAGAGAAGAATGCCCACAGATATTAGTGAGGAAAAAGGATAAGCTGTAAAAAATAGTTACCAATTTTCATAAATACACATCTTGAGTAAAATTCGAAAGAGCTACACCAAAATATCAACAGTAGTTACCTCAGAATGGGAGATTATGTGTGATTCAATTCTTTTGCTTGTCTACCTTTTCTAAATGTTTTAGAAAGGACGTTTATTCTTAAGAAAAATAGGCTATCTGAAATATATATACTTGGAGATAAAATTGGAAAGAGCTATGGGTCGCATATATTCATATATACATCTCTGTCATGTTTGTCTTCTTTAACAAGCATTACTTTTCTTATTAAAAAGTCTAATAAAATGAAAAATAAAACACAAAAATGTTGAAAGGAATATACTTGTAAATATAATGAATGAGTTGAACCAGGAATATTATAGTAATAAATTTTTATATCATAACTAGCTAAACAGTGTAGTACGAAACCAGTATAAGCATACGTCTTTCTTTGTATTTATTTGGTATCCAAAAATTTACACTACCATATTTCTCCTGCCACACAAAGTGGGAAGACCTGTAGAGCAAGCAAAGATTCATTAGAAGAAGCATAAAGTGAACCAACATTTTTCCTCCTTTCATTAGTATTTTTAGTAGTGTCCATGGATTAAATAAGTAATTTCCAAAACTTAGTTTAAAAGTCACCTTCTTAGAACAAAGTATTCTCATGGCAGGACATGTAAGGATTGAGCTCCCTTTTCCTAAAGTGATCTCCTTCTAGTTATCTCAGGGAAAAAAATTAGATCCTCACTTGTGTTTTATCTTGTCTGAGCATATAATTAGTATTCTACATTCTGCAGATGTATGGACTACATCACTTCTTTTGTGTAAGCTTCTGTAATGAAACACATACTGCACCTGTGGAAGAGGTGGGCAAAACCTCACAGATGGAGCCCACAAAGGTTTCAAGTCCCTCAGGCAGTGGGAGGAGGGAAGCCTGTAATGAGGGAATCCCACTGGAAGCAGGCATTCTTCAGACTAAATAAGTTATAGATGATTGGAAGTCAGAGTTCAAATGTTGTTGCTCAGTCGTGGAGGGGAATTTTATGGGGAAAAAAAATACTCATTTTGTCGACATTTGCATTTAGCTTCAAGCCAGAATTTTCAAATCGTGGGCCACCTAAATCAGAACTATCTACTATATTTTTAAAAATTAATGCATATTCCCACATAACTCCCTGGATTTACTGCCACTTGATCTTAGGGGCTGGATTAGGGACCCATGTTTAAGCAAACCCTCCAGGGGATTCTACTGCACAGAAATGTTTGAGAACAATTGCTTGTAGGCCAGAGGTTCCCAAATTTTAGAGCAGAATGTCAGAGTTTTAACAAATCCTTCAGATTTGTTAAAACACAGATTGTTTACTCCACCCTCAAGTTTCTGGTTCTGGAGGCCTAGGAGAGGCCCAAGACTTTATATTTTTTAAGAAGTTCCCAGATGATGACTAGGATTGTGACTACACTTTGAGAACCCCTGTGCTCAGCCCAGGAAATTAGGGAGATTCTAAAGGCATTTCCAGAGACCTAGGAAATGCAATTTGAGACTTTGAGTCATTTTATTAAAGACTCAGAAAAGAATTTGTGTGTCAAAGAATTTTGTCCTTACTTTGGTTTTTATTTTAATCAGGTTTTTTCCCCCACAAATAATGTTTATTTTTTCACATAAAATGCTTTCAGTCTATGTCCATCCATTCAGGATTCTCCAAGGCTAAATAGCATCATTTTCCCTTCATTTGTACCTTTTATATTTGAGAATGTTGATAAATGAATGCAATTAATGTTTGATTTTTTTAGATGCCTGCATTAATTTGATTTCAGTGACCCACTGAACACCAGTGTTAGCCTAACAACAGTTACCAGAGCTAAAGCTATAAAATAGGGAAGGGATTTGAACAGCCTATGTGCAAGATTTTAATTAAGCCTTACTGGACTCTTCTTTAAAGGATGTTATGAGGGGCGGCTGGGTGGCTCAGTCGGTTAAGCGTCCAACTTCAGCTCAGGTCATGATCTCGCACTTTGTGGATTCCAGCCCGGGTCGGGCTCTGTGCTGACAGCTCAGAGCCTGGAGCCTGCTTTGGATTCTGTGTCTCCCTCTCTCTGCCCCTTCCCCACTCATGCTCTGTCTCTCAAAGATGAATAAATGTTAAAAAAAAAAATTAAAAGGATGTTATGAGAATTCAACATAATTCCAGAAAAGTAAATCTAAATCTATGTCTTTTTCGAAGCCAAACTACTTATGTTAAATAGAAATATAAGCATGCTTGGAAAATAAGAAAGATACATATTTCTAATGTTTGTTGCCATGAGGCCCACCTCATGTACTCACAAAATCATAATATTTTTTTGAAACAAAGATCGTGCTGTACACCTCAACATAATTCATTTTATTTTATTTATTTATTTTTTTAAATTTACATACAAGTTAGTTAGCATATAGTCCAACAATGATTTCGGGGGTAGATTACTTAATGCCCTTTACCTATTTACCCCATCCCCTCTCCCACAACCCCTCCAGTAACCCTCTGTTCTCCATATTTAAGAGTCTCTTATGTTTTATCCCCCTCCATGTTTTTATATTAATTTTGTTTCCCTTCCCTTGTGTTCATCTGTTCTGTTCGACATAATTCATTTTTAAGCAGTGCTAATGACATTAGTAAAATAAAATGTCAGCCAAACTGCAATAAAATATTTCCAGCCCAATGAAAGTACTTTGAGTTGAACGCTTTAAAATTTTTGACTTTGAAAGGTTAAAATAATAAATGATCACAGATCCAAAACATACAATGCTAAAGTTATTACCAGATACATTTTTTTTCTGTATTGTAACTAGAGCCTCAGGAACTTCTCAGTTCAGATCCTGTAAGGTGATCCCTATAGGATTCCTTTGCTGTGTGACTCCTCTCTGAAGAACAGGAAGTTACATAGAGGACCGATAACAAACATGTTAGGAAATTTAAGAAAATATTTATATTTCCAGCAGAGTTATTAAGATTATCATTTTTTAAGTTAAATCCTGAATTCAAATTCTTTCCCAGTTTCCTCATCTAGAAAGTGAAAATAAAGATTGCTGTTTTGCAGGAGAGCTGCAAAGAAAAAATGAGATGGTGAGTTTAACATGGTTGAAGCATGGAAGTTCTCAGTGATAAATCAGTGTGATTTTGGCTATTATTAGCTTTGTTATTATTATAGAGAGAGAAACTACACACTATGGATTTAAAGGAAAAATAGATCATATGTGCTTGGGAGACTCAACAAAGTCTTTATTAAGTGGTGGCCTTTGTGAGGAGCCTTGAAGTTTGCCTGATATGTATTTTATTTTTTTTTATTTATTTTTTTATTTTATTTTATTTTTTTAAACATCACAAATAAGATTTTTTATTTGTCACCATTAAATGTCTGAATTTTAAACAGATTCTTGGACTGGTGGCTCATATCCATCAGCTCGCTCAACTTTAGCACCAGTCTCATCCCCAGTAGCTTTTCCAGAACTGCTACCTTCACCATGAAGCTCCATGAGCTTTCCCAGTTCAAACTTGGGCTTCTTCAGCATTTTTACTTTTCTAACGAAAACATCATGAAGTGGATAAATAGACTGACAAGCCTTCTCTATGTCTTTTCCGATGCTGTCTGGAATCAATTTATTGACAACTTCTTTCAAGTCATTTGTCTGCACCTCTCGGGTCATGATTTCCATCATCTTTTTCCGAATTTGGCGGACCTGTTGGTGCTGAGCATAAGAGGTCTTCCGAATCTGATTGTTGCGTTTTTTAGTAAAACCAACACAAAAGAGACGAAGCAAATACCCATCGGTAGTTTTGACATCAACGTGAGCTTCAATCATGGTCTGCCATTTTTTGACCATGGAGCACATTTTGTCCCGGGTAAGATCCATGCCATGGAAATTAGTCAGGCAGTTTTTGCCCTGAACATCTTCAGTAATTAGCTTGAATTTCCTAAATGCAACTTCATCATTCTGCAAATCAGCCAGGCTTACTTCAAACACACGACCCTTAAGGCCATCAGATGCGATTTTGGTTCCTTGAGTTCTCGTGACTAGTGTTTTTCCAATATTTCTTATATTAAACATTGCTGGTGCTTTTACATCATACCAATCTTTCTTTGAAAATGGATCAACCACTTTCTTCTTGGCTCCCTTTTTTCGCCTGATATGTATTTTAAGGCAAGATGGAAGAGTTGCATTTTTTTACAACCTTGGCACATGAACCCTGACTCTGCCAGTGTAACTACTTTAAGAGACATAGGCAGAGATGAAACTTTGTACATGTTAAAAGTTATAGTACTTATTTATGATTGCACCTAGTCAATTAATTCAATAAATTCCTGTTTCTATCTTTGATTTGAAATAGGCAATGCTTATTGAGGTGCTCTAATATAATATTCAAAAAAGCAAGTTAAGGATATTTTGAATAAGTGTTATTGTGAAATAATTTCAAAAGAGCATGCTTGTTATTAATGGCAGGCAATGTATTATGTACTTTTTTGCTTGTCATCTTGTCTATAGAGTAAATGTTGTAAAGGAAGAAAAGTGGGTAATTATATTTCACATGAACATCAAATTGAGTGTTCCTTCCTTGTAGTTTTGTAAAGTAGAATTGTGGCAAGATTGTCCCTAGTTAATGCCAGGAAAAATGGAAAATAAATGTCTTTTTAAAAATGTCTCTTATATAAACAAGTAAAACCTGTTAAAGTGGTTTGCAGTCATTGAACATAGGTCAGTTCCCATTAAAACAAACTCCATGGGTAAGTGAATTATTTTGTTGTGTTGGTATTTTGTTGTATCAAATATTGCTTACCATGAAACTAAATATGTAAAGGTTGTATCACAGCAAAATAAATATCAATATTATTATTAATTAAGTCATTGTTGGCAAATAATTTTTCAGTAAAGGAGTTTTAATTCTACCTGTGTTTATCTTAGCAGGTACAAACTTATGGCTCAAAAAATGAACAAGTTCTTTTTAAATGTTTCTTTGATATGTAAGCAGTTAATTTTTTGCCTCACATGTCTATTTTAATAATTGTTTTCAAGATATTATCAGAAAAACACAGTTGAGATTGTGTCATTAAGATTTGTATACTCTACATTAAAATGATCTAAGAGGTTCTAGTATTCATTAGCATTCTATATCTCAAACTCATTTCCAAGGGGTTTCTTCATTATAAGAGCTTATTTGGGACTATAGTTATTATCTAGATTTTAATGGTATCATTAATTATTAAAATTTGACATACAAAATTCTGGATTCTAGTCATTTGAGACACTTTTTAAAAAAAAAATTTTTTTAACGTTTACTTAATTTTTGAGACAGAGAGAGACAGAGCATGAACGGGTGAGGGTCAGAGAGAGGGAGACACAGAATCTGAAACAGGCTCCAGGCTCTGAGCTGTCAGCACAGAGCCCGACGCAGGGCTCGAACTCACGGACCGCGAGATCATGACCTGAGCCGAAGTGGGCCGCTTAACCGACTGAGCCACCCAGGCGCCCCTATTTGAGACACTTCTAATATCTCCTGTGAACATATTCTACCCTGGAATATCTACCCTGATTTTGGAGATAAAACGGATTATTATCTGGAAATGCCCTACAACTTTCTCTTGCACCTACTCCCTTACCTTTATTATGCTCAAGTCCCATCTAGAGCCATTCCTCAGTTCTTGGGAACCTTTGCTATATGTATTAATCAGCTTTTATTGTGTACCAAAATTTCTCAGTGGTTTCCAATAACGAAACATTTTTATCCTACTTACAGGTTGGCTGGGCAGCTACAGCAGCTTTGTTCAGAGCTGTGGGTCAGGTTCAAGTATATTCCATGAGTCTCCATTCTAGGACTCAGGTTAAAGGAACAGTGGCTTCTGGGTAAACTCTTCTTAAAATAGAGGGTGGGAACACAGAAGGCAGAGGGGTCAAGTCAAATGGTGCAAGCACGTCCAGAGTTTCTGCTCACATTCACTGGCCAAAACAGCTCATTTGGCCAACATCAATGTAGAGGATAGAATACTCTTTATATAAGTGAGAAAGAGGAGACAGAAGTGAATATTTGCTGAATAGTATCCCCATTCAACATACCATACTGGGACAGTGACAGGAGAGGAAAAACAAGTAGCCATTGGAGAAGGGGGAAGCAGTCACTGGTCTGTAGCAATTCTGAAATCTCACTCTGCAAATGTTGCCAAGTTCCTAACCTGGAGGTAGGAAGTGTGCTTTGATTAGGCTCCAATTCTGTTCCTTGGGAATAGCTTTCCTTTTCATTGTTCTCATGACTCTTGGCTCCATCTTCTGAGAGGTAATTTTCCATTATCCTTCTTGGGCACATCTGAAGGAAAATAGGTACCCCCTGGCCACTGAGCAGTTTCCTCACCCTGCTACCTGCCTGCAGAATGTTGGGGACCCTAAGGTCTTTAATTTTTAATGGTTCATTTTTCTTTCTTTTTTTTAATTATTAAAGTATAGTTGACATCTGATGTGTTTTATTTATTTATTTATTTAAATTCAAGTTAGTTAACATACAATGTAGTATTTGGTTTCAGGAGTAGAACCCAGTGATTCATCTATGACACCCAGACAATGCTCATCCCAAAAAGAGCCCTCCTTAATGCCCATCACCCATTTAGCCCATCCCCCCACCCACCTCCACTCCAGCAACCCTCAGTTTGTTCTCTGTATTTAAGAGTCTCTTACGGTTTGCCTCCCTCTGTGTTTTTATCTTATTTTTAATTTTCTTTGGGTAAATACCCAGTAGTGGAATTATTAGATTATATAGTACATCAATTTCTAATTTTTTAAGGAACTCCATACTCTTCCACAGTGACTGCACCAATTTACATTCCCAGCAACTCTGCACAAGAGTTTTTTTTTTTCTCCAAATCTTCACCAACACTTATTATTTCTTTTCTTTTTGATATTAGTCATTCTTGCTGGTGTAAGGTAATATCTTCTTGTAGTTTTTATTTGCATTTCCCTTATGGTTAGTGATGTTGAGCATCTTTTCATATGTCTGTTGGCCATCTGTAGTCTTCTTTGGAAAAATTTCTATGCAGGTCCTCTGCCCATTTTTTAATCCGAATGTTTGGTTTTTTGGCACAGAATTGTATAAATTCCTTATGTATTTTGGACATTAATTTCTCATCAGATATATTGTTTGTAAATACCTTCTACCATTCAGTAGGTTGCCTTTTCATTTTGTTGATGGTTTCCTCCACTGTGCAAAAGCTGCTTATTTTGGTGTAGTCACAGTAGGTTTTCTTTTGTTTTTGTTGTCCTTGCCTGGGAGACATACCCAGAAAAATGTTGCTAAGGCTGATGTCCAAGAGATTACTGCCTATGTTTTCTTTTAGGATTTTTATGGGGGGACTTGGGTGACTCAGTTAAGTGTCTGACTTTGGTCATGATTGCACAGCTCATGAGTTCAAGCCCCATGTCTGACTCTGTGCTGACAGCTCAGAGCCTGGAGCCTGCTTATGATTCTGTGTCTCCCTCTCTCTCTGCCCCTCCCCCTCTCACGCTCTGTCTCTCTCTGTCTCTTTCTCTTTCAAAAATAAATAAACATTAAAACATTTTATTTAAAAAAAGGATTTTTATGGTTTCAGGTCTCACAGTTAGGTCTTTAATCCATTTGAATTTATTTTTGCATATTATGTAAGAAAGTGGTCCAGTTTCATTCTTTTGCAAGACTTGGATAGTATTTAGCTATCTAGTTTAACCACCGCCATTTACTGAAGAGACTGTCATTTTCCCATTGTATATTCTTGCCTCCTTTGTCATAGATTCACCATATAAGCATGGGTTTATTCCTAGGCTCTCTGTTCTGTTCTGTTCATTGATCTTTGTGTTTGTTTTTGTGCCAATACCATACTGTTTTGATTACTATGGCTTTGTAGTATAGTTTGCAATTTGGAGGTGTGATACCATGCTTTCTCAAGATTGCTTAAGCCATTTGGGAGTCCATATGAATTTTAGTAAACTTTTTTCCAGTTTTCTGAAAAATACTATTGGTATTTTGATAGGTATTGCATTAAATTTGTAGGTTGCTTTGGGTACTATGGATATTTTAACAATATTAATTCTTTCAATCCATGAGCCTGGTATATCTTCCCATTTGTTTGTGTCATCTTCAATTCTTTCATCAATATCCTATAGTTTTTAGAATACAGGTTTTTAACCTCCTGGGTTAAATTTATTCCTAGGTATTTTCTGTTTTTGATGCAATTATAAATGGGATTGTTTCTTCAATTTCTTTTTCTGCCACTTTGCTATTAGTGTATAAAACCACAATAGATTTCTGTATATTAATTTCGTATCCTGCAAATTTCTGAATTCATTTGTTAGTTCTAATAGGTTTTTGGTGGAGTTCTAAGGGTTTTCTTTGTATAGTATCATGACATCTGTAAATAGTGAGTTTTACCTCCTCCTTACCATTTTAAAGGTCCTTTATTTCTTTTTCTTGTCTGCTTGCTGCTGCTAAGACTTTTAGTACTATGGTGAATAAAAGTGGCAAGAATCAACTTTCTTGTTTTGTTCTTGATTTTAGAGGAAAAGCTTTTAGTCTTTCTGTTTTTTATATAAAATTTTAATTGAAAATAGTTTTAGATTTACACAAAAGTTGCAGAGTTCCATGTACCCAACACCTAGCTTTTACTGTTATTAAATCTTACATTAGTCTGGTATAGTTGTTACAATTAATGAACCAATTTTGAAACATTATTATCCTGAGGTCTTTTTCATGGCTAATAGAGTCATAGTCTCTCTCTCTCTCTCTCTCTTTTTAATTTTTTTTAATGTTTAAATTTTTTGAGAGAGAGATTGAGACTGAGAGCATGGGGGAGAGTTAGAGAGAGAGGGAGACACAGAATCTGAAGCAGGTTCCAGGCTCTGAGCTGTCAGCACAGACCCCAACGGGGGGCTCAAACTCTTGAACCATGAGATCATGACCTGAGCCAAAGTCCAAAGCTTAACCCCCTGAGCCACCCAGGCATCCCTAAGTCACAGTCTCTTTTAATCAGGGCAACGGTGTTTTGGGAGTTAAATTCCTCCCCAGAAACTATTTTTAATTTTTTGTGTGTGATTTAGTTAACTCCATGAGACAACCATAGCCACAGTAATTTTCAAGTCATGCCTCTATTTCTCTCTAGGCGTAATTACAGAGGGTTTGAGCTTATTAGGTTAGTGGAACTTAGTCCTCATCTCTTTTCTATGAGCCATTTTGTCCAGATGAAAGAATTTACTGGGTGCTCTCTTAATACATTTAAACGTTTAACAAAACATATGACAGTGATATTTATTAGATCTTTGTCTTGAGACTTGGTCTTAACTAGCATCAATCAGAGTTTGTGGTTTTTAGCATTTTTCATGTTTTCATTTTTCTATTTGAAGATGAGAAACAGTTCTATTTTTAAAATTTGCAAGTCCTGGAATTTCTGGAGTCACTCTTTACTCTTTCATCCCTGCTTACAAGCAGGCCAGTTCTTTCTTGAAAGCTTTAATCGAAGGCAGTAACCAATTCATGCTAATAACAGTCTGTCTTAAAATTTTGTCACCCCAAACCACCCATTCATGAGGTATGTTTTCTGTCTTCAAATTATTGCAGGTTTTACCAAAGTTTTGCTTCTACATAATCTTGCTGCTACTACAAGATCATCATGTTTCCAGTCTTCAACACTTTCTTGCTGCCTGCTTTTCAGTCCCAAGGCAAGGACAATATTTTAAGTTCTTATTACAACAGCATCATACTTTTAGGGAATAATTTGTATATTAGTCAGCTTTTGCTGTAATAATGCTGTGTAATAAGCAACCCCCAGATTTCTATGACTTATAAAACAAAGATATTTTGCTCATGAGTCTGAGGTTGCCTGCAATGGCTCTGCTCCAGCCTGCAGGTGGTTCAAGTATGCTTTTCTATACTCATTCTGGGACCCAGGCTTAAGGAGAGGCCTCTATCTGTGGCAAAGGGCAGGAATGCAAAAGGCCACACCAAATCACAGGAGCACATTTTAAATCCCCTATGCACATTTTATTGGCCAAAGCAAGTCAAATGTGACCAGACCTAATGTCAATGGAGGGAGGAGAGGAAATAGCAAATACTTATATGACAATAATACCATCTACCTCACCAGGCAAAGGTCTGGCCTCTGTTATTCATCATTCAGGTGGTCACTAAAATGTATGAGGAGCAGGAAGGTGAGGGATGAAATATGGTTAGGGGAAAAAATTTTTTTAATGTACACCCACTTAAAATTCAAGCCCCCTTTTTCCTCCCCATTAAATAGTTCCTTTCCCTGAAAGACCAGCTAGGGCTGGGCTGCATTAGTACTTAATATCCCTAATATCTGACTCCAATTCCATGGCTGGATGCTCCTCAGTGCTCTCCAAGGGCAGCTGTTTTGCTCTTCACCAGTTGTCCAGCTCCTAATGACCCAGAGATTGCTCTTTCCAACCCTACTACCTCTGGAGCAGATGAGACAGCTAATCCTTTTGTCTTTTAAAGGAATTTACAATATCCTGATAAGTCTCCAAGTTCTTTACTGGCTTTAAGCAGAGAGAAGAACTGAAAGCATAGTTGTTCAGGCATGGTCCTAACCATCCCATCCCTTTCTTCAATGCCAAAGTCCTAGTACAACAGATGTACCCTTACACCTGCTCCTCCTGGAGTATTGGACAGCAGGCCTTAGCCACACTTGTAATCCTTCCATTTTTCTCATTGCCTTCCTCTTTTCATTCCCACTGACTCCAACTCATTTGGGCCATCAAAATCTTTAGCCTGGTTTCCTGCAACAGCCTTTGAGCCTGGCTCTACTCCAGCCTGCCCACCTCCAAACCACTCTCCACTCAAAGTGATTCAGAGTGGTCTTTCTGGGATGAAAATTTGATCATGTGGCCCTCTTGTCTTAAATCATTCAGTGTTTTTACATTTTGTCTCTAGTAAATAAAAAGGGGCTTTTCCATGTATGCCCCCTCTTGTCCCAAAATATTCAGCCTTGGTAAAAATAAATCAAGCTTCTCCCACCCACTCAGACTCTCACACCTTCAGGATTTTGAATAAAAGTGAAATAATCCTGGTAATTCTGCTGGATGGGCCTACTGGGCAGCAGAATAGGCCTGAAAGCTGAAGTTCCCACAAGGTTGCCCCATCCCAACCCAGTTCCTCCATGCGCCACCCTGACTTCCCCAAAGAGGGAAATAACTGCAGACAGAAATTTATTCAAACAACTGGACACATGATATCAGCTCCACAAATTGTGAAACTTAATTCCTACATCTACTTGATCTTGTCTGTGTGGTATCAGGAAGTAAGTAAAGAGCTGTGGAGAAGTTCATGGAGCCGGAAAAAAAATTAACATTTCAGGAAATTTGAAATAATTCTCTTCTTTAGGGTTCCATAAACTAAAAGATAACAATTCCTACCTCAGGTAAGAGTATATGACCTCATGAGGTACCTTCTTAAGATTCTCTGGCAGCATTACTGGGAGGTAGAAGCCATTCTTCAGTATCAGTTCTGTTTCTTGTATATGAAGAGGTGAAGAGACACTAGCATAGTCACAAAGTTGATATAACTGTCAGGATGAATTAAACATAAACATAAACAAATCTCTCTTCCCTGAACAAAATTGCTTTTCTCTTTTGAAACTATTTTAATCAAGGATTTTTTGTTTTCAAGTAACAAACACATACCAAACTAAGTCAAGCACAGCAGTGTGGTTATTGTAAGGATTCTAGGGTGTCTTATAAGACTCAAGGTCAAGATAGTGGGTCTTGTAAGTAACTGAAATGAGGAATTGACTAATACAGTAAAAATTGAAGCCAGATCTGAGCAGTATGTGTTGGTGTTGATGTTTTCATAAAATTATTAATGCCACTAGTTCAGGAGACCAAATGCTGAACTTATCAAATGCCAGCTGTATCCAGCCTCTCTTTCTCTCTATAAATGGCCCTCCCACCACTTTCTGTGCAGAGAACCAGCATATGATTTTTCCTTACACACAGCAGCCACTGGTAGAACCAGATAAGGGCATATAATCCAAAGGAAGCTTATCCATTGCTGGCTAGAAACTCATGAGGTTGACTCAGTGCAAAGGTTTCACCCTAATAGTATGAATGGCAGTTAACCAAGTCAATTAGTTTAGGATCATTTGGATTGGGAAATATTGAAGGAGTAGCCAGTGAGTTATAAATGTAAATGAAACGAATTTGCAGAGAGACACAGATGCCATAGCTAAGAGACCATGTTGAATCAGAGACCTGGAGAGACCTGGCCTCTAGAAGTGTCTTTCCCAGTTCTAGTTTATAGATGCCTATATTACTTTGCTGGGGCTGTCATATCAAAGTATCAAAGACTAAGTGACTTAAACAATAAAAATTTATTTTCTCACAATTCTGTAGGCTAGAAGTCTGATATCAAGATATTAGCAGGGTTGGTTTCTACTTCAGTCAAAGATGGCTGTCTTCTCCCTGTGTCTTCACAATGTCTTCCCTCTGTGCATGTCTGTGTCCTAATCTCCTCTTTTCATAAGGATACTAATCAGCTTGGTTTAGGGCCCCTGATAATGACCTTACTTTAATTTAATGACCTCTTTAAAGAACTTGTATCCAAATGAGAATCATATTCTGAGGTATTGGGGGTTAGGACTTCAACATAAATATTTGAGCAGCTCAATTCAGTCGATAACAGTGTCCTCTCCCTTTTATTTAAGTGTTTTGTGTCTATACAATCAAAACAACATGACAGACTATATTAAGACTTTCTGTTATCAGAGGCAGAAAATACAATTCAAACAGCCTTTGGGAAAAAGAGAATTTATTTGGCTCAAGTAACTGACAAATCAGGAGTATCACTATCTTTAGGCATGTCTGGATTAAGAACTATAATAATGTCATTTTATCTGTCATGGTCCTGGCAGGAAATAGACATCTCTATCCAGCTGGGTTTTAAAAAGAGGGCTAATTACAAAGATGGAAGCAGAACTTAGGAAAGTTATAAGGGATATTGATATATCAGAGTAAGTAATAGTGGGACATTGTTACCATCTCCAGGCCTGAAGGAGCAAACCAAGAGTGGTTACTGGAACCTGAAGGCAGAGAGTTGTACGGAGAGGATTTCCTAACAGGACTTGTAGCCTCCAATAGAGGGACAGCCATCCTGAGGAAACCCCACAGAAAGGGACTGGGAAATAACCTAATGTCCCTGATCTCTTCATAGCACTCCCACCTAGAGTCAGTGGGGAAGAGCGATTGATAGAATTAATTTAGTCATCCAGTAGTGAAGAGGAGAGAGAAGATCTGGGGGCAAGTGGAAAAAGGCAACACCACCATTAAGACTTGGTCTTGCTCTCTACCTTCTGTGTTGATGTCTTTCTAACAGGATCTCAGCTCATCACCCTTACAGCTTTCAATCCGTAGAAGGAGAGCTTCTCTTGCCCAAGTTTTTCTAATAAAACCCAAGAATTTAATCTCACTGGCCTGGCTTTTATAACCAAACTCACCTCTATTTCTATCTGTACTTATGCCATCTCTAAATCAATCACTGTGGCCAAAGGACAACTAAGCAGGTCTTTATTACCTAAATATCCTGGAGCTAGCAGAGTGGGGTCAATCCCATAGAAACACATAGTGTTAAACGGGAGAGAGTGACCCCCCAAAGGCAAGTTCAGGTGTTGTTAACAGAAGAAGGGAGAATACATAGAAGCTGACAGACAAAAACAGTGTACATACACTACGTTACCCAGAATATTCATAGTTCAGTCCTTGGTAAATATGTAATGATTGATTGCATTTATTGGTTACAGTATGTTTTGAGAACTATTCATTGTACATAGTTGTAACTGAATCAATGTTTACAAAAATTTTTTGGAATATAAATGTTAATAATTGATGGACAGAATTATTTTGCAATTGACTAGGAAATGTTTCTGAATATGGAGGATATTTTTCTACTCCAATCTTTATAGTGATCCTTATGGATATTAACTTATGATTATTAACTTCTTGTTTGTAGAAATCTATATTTATATCTCAAACACTGCCTCTTTCAGTGTTCTGAATTATTTTGTAAACCCTGTTTGTTTGCTTTCATTAGACCACAGTCTTGAGAATTTCTGGCTTGTTTATACACATCACCAAGTATATTTTTAGACTCATTTAGCAAAAGATCATCATGAGAGATGCAATAAACTGAAGTAAGATTAGTGAACAATTTAAATTTAACTATTAAAGGTTTCTTTGTTCCTGCCCATTAAAGATGACTATCAATATTGCTAAGAGATGTTTATTAAACCGATAAAAATGAATATTGTCTTTTAAAAGTCAAGCTGCCTTTATCTGATCTCAAAGGTGTGCTTATAAAATTAATCATTCTGGTGTTTGCTTGTTATTCAAGCATAACTTTTCTTCTACCCACAGCCACTGGTTTTTTTGTTTAGCTCCATCAAGTTTTTGGCAGTAGTTCTGTCAATGTTTCTTTGGATAAGAAGCTCTGCCAGTAGGGCTTTACCAACATTTTGCAAAGAGTGGGAGTGGGGAGTTGGACTGGGCTGACATTGAAAATCAAAGAATTTCCAAAGTGTAAGAATCCCTGGGATGCCTGGGAAGTTTAGTCGGTTGAGCGACTGACTCTTGATATCAATTCAGGTCAGGATCTCATAGTTCATGAGTTTGAGTCCTGAGTCAGGCTCTGCACTGACAGTGTGGAGCCTGTTTGGGATTCTCTCTCTCTTCTTCTCTCTCTCTCTCTCTGCCCCTCCCCTGCTTATGCATACTCACTCTCTCATTCTCTCTCTAAATAAACATTTTTTTTTTTAAATCCTTGTTTTAAGGGTATAATTCCATTGAAAATTTCAAATAGGGAAACTTCCCCTGTCTGTTTCCTGTATTCTGGAGAGCAAGGATTTCACTGTTTTATCCATGAATATTTATACAGTGGACAAGAGAAGCATGGTCCCCACCTTAATGGAGCTTAATCTCCAATGAGGGGGTACCCTAATGCGTGGATGATGGGGTTTATCATGGTGTTTGCAGGTATCCATGTGTAAATGAGAACAAGGGAGTATACCTGCTGTCCATTTATCTTTGCATAGAACATGCCATGGAGAATAGGAGAGAAAGCCTGAAGTTATGAAGGAGCCACTTTTAAAATCATCTGTGTCCACAAAGGCAAGCAGCAATGTAAAGAGATGCCCAAATCTCATGCATTCAATTGTGGAATAAATAGCACACAGTAAGAGTGGAAGATTTAACTTCTTTCTCATCTCTTACATAGACATCTCATCTATCTGAATTCCTGCCTCTTCTATTAAGCCTTTCTGATCATTCCAACTCAGAATGATCTTATTTTCCCCTTTTTCTCAACTCCAGTAGTGCTTTGACTTAAATATATAGTCCCTCATAATAGTATCTGATTTTTATATGTCTCCCTATGTTCCTTGAGGGAAGGAGCCAGATTTAATGCTCTTTTATGTTCCCCATGGCTTGTAGTCTGGGGTAAAGCAAGAGCTATATAACCACTGGCTAAAAGACCAGGAATGCGTTGCTCAGGTTAATATTAAACTTAGTTTGTATTCTCGGGCCATAAACTACGCAGTAATTAGAGAGTTATTTGTGTAGAAGCAGCCTTGAATGTAACTGTAATGGAATAGATCCTATCTGATAGTTGGATGAAATAGACCAGCCTAATAAAAAACTAATAAATTAGGTCAAAACTGACCCAGAGACCATCAACGCTGGAAGAGTTTGTACAAAAAATCATTTGTTGTACAGCTCCTCATTTCACAGAAAGGAAACCAAGGCCCTTCGATGTTGTGGCTTGCTTGAGGTCACCCTGAATTAGGGATTGAACCCAGACCAGTAACTACAGTTCTTGACCAAGTTGTTGGGTAAAATGTCAGGTTGTATGTAAGTCAACGAGATGAATACTCAACCTGTGTTTGCCAAGTCATCATAATAGTAACTGCCATTTTTCAAACCACTTTTTAGTGTTTCTGGCAACCATGTCAGGCACTTCCCATAGAGAATACATTATTTAATCTTCACAACCCACCAGAGGGAGATGCTGCATCAGTCAAGATTCCTTTTGAGAACAGAATCAGTAGGAGGCACAAATTTAAGAGATTTGGTGCAATTGGTTTATGTAATCATGGTGGCTGACAAGGAAAGTCCAAAATCTGTAGAGAAGAGTAGTCTGGGATTGAAGTTCCTGTCCACAGGTAGAATTTCTTCTTCTTCAAGGAAGCCTCAGCACTACTTTTAAGTTCTTTCAACTGATTGAAGCAGGCCTGTGAAGATTATCCAGGATAATCTCCCTTACTTAAAGTCAACTGACTATGGACTTTAATGACATCTGCAAAACACCTTCATAGCAACACCTAGAATAGTGATTGAATAATTGAAGACTTGTAACCTAGACAAGTTTACACAAAAAACTGATTATCACAGGTACAATTATTCTTAACTAGTTCCCCAAGTGACAGAGGTGGTTAGTGGCAGAGCCAAGTCCTCAGGCTTTTTCTGCCTATCTCTACAACCCATGCAGCCATACAGTGTGCAGTCTCTGAAAGCAAACCTGAACAAGTTCTCATACCACTCTGAGCCCCAGATTGTTTCCTCTGTGAAATAAGGAAAATCACATCCCTGGCACAGAGTTGATATGTGAATTAAATGAGAAAAAGTGAGGTGTTAGCACATAGTAAAGATCCAACAAATGTTAGTTTCCTTTCCTTCCTTTGTACTACATCACACACATAAACACACACACACACACACACACACACACACACACACACACACAAACTGTGTTCCCATTCATTCCACAATCAATGCCTCAAGATGGGCTCTGGCTCAGGTGCAGGTTTCTTTCTGAAATATTACACAAACACTGCAATTTCAAGGAGCATAGCTATGACCTCCATGAATCCTTGGGCATTCTTTCTGATTCACTCCATCTCTCTTGCCTGCTTTGACTCCTCTCTGCTGGGAAGATTAGTTTGCTTTCTTAACTGGATGAAAAAAGGACAAATTGGTTGATTCTGGCTCTTGCTCTTTTATGTTTGCTTCCACCTTGTCTGAATTCAGATCTCTCTTCTGAGAAAAAATATTTCTGCCTTTATGCAAAAATTGTAAGAAATAATCTCATGTGTGTGGGCACTTTGTAAGCAATTTCCCCAAAGTCACTGTTCTACTACTTCCTGGTATGTTAGAAGTTGTCTGCAAGGGCAAGAGGATTATACCTGTTGGAATTCTTTTGTCCCCCGTGACTTGGGTAGGGCAAAAAGGGAATTGATTACCCCTGCTGTATCCTCAAGATAACTAACCAAGTGGCACTAACCTGATATTTTGCAGTTTATTTGCCCAAAGTTAAAACCAACAATTTTAGAAGACCTTCATGGCCTTGACTAAATGCCATAACTAGACTTCATTTGACTAAACTTCACTAAATGAAAACATTTCTTCCTGCTAGAAAATCACAACTGCATGATTTTCTGTACTACTAACCTATATTCTTTTGCGAGGAAGCAGGCATTGAATGCCTCACCTGCCTCAAACTGCTATCCTTGAATACATCTAATGATAGCATCTCTGCACCTCATGCAGCTGCAACTGAGAAAAATATCCTATGAGTCTCAAATATACTAGGTGTCTCCAACATGTGGTCTTATAAACATGAACCTTTGTGCCATTTATCTTGTCCCCCTCTCCCATTCTATACTGTCACTATTCCAAACTTCTCCCTATGTCCCTCTACCCAACTCCTCCCTCCTTATACCTCACTGTCAGTGGATGACCTTACCAACTTCTTGCAGAGAACTTGAGGGCTAGCAGACAGAAACTCCTTCAACTTCCTGATTGATGACCTCCTGCTTTCCTACTAAAACTTTCCTTCCCTCTACTCTCAGAAGAAAGCATAATCCTACTTCTCTTATTCCAGGTGAATCCTTCAGTCTAAACCTGCCCCCCCCCACCCCTTCTCTATAATTTCCTTTCTGGACTTGTAGACTCTTTTTCATAAGATCCTACCCAATAGCATTTAAAGAGATTCAAGTCTTGCCTATCAGAAAGGAAAGAAGGGAGGGAGGGAGAGACAAAAAAGAGAAGGAGGGAGGGGAGAGGGAGAAAGGGAAGGCACAAACTCCTCTAGCTGTTATGTTGTCTCCTATCCTCAGACAATCTTCTCAGGACAGTTGTCCTCATGTCCCCAGTTTTTCATTTTTCACTGTGAATACACTGCAATTTGCCTTTTTCCTCTACCATTTCATTGAATATGCTTTTGCTAAGGTTATCTGTGACCTCCCAATTGCCAAATCCAATGATTACTTTCCATTCCATATCAAATTTGATGGTTATGAGACATTTGACACTGTATCCTTGAAAAAATGCATCCTAATTTCCAGGACACCACACACTCCCAGTTTTCTTTTACCTCCTGACAGATTCTCATCAGAATCCTTTACTGACTTTCTCCTTCAACCTGCTCCCTAAGCTTCTGTCCTGGCTCTTGTTTTCTTCTCACTTTATACCTTCTTCCAATGATGTTCAGGCCTTACCAGAAACTTTAATAGTTTCTTTCGCCTTGTACCAGAGATGACTACAACATATCCAAGTTGCTGCAGCAGTTGCAGCAGCCCAGGGAATTTCTCTAGGAAACACCTTTCACCCATGGCTTAGAACCTTCTTCACTTTTTGGTTTCCATCCCATTTCCTGGAACAAGGATCCTTGCTCTCTGCTGAGCTTCTTTGCATGCATGACTTATTTAGATGATCAGCCTGGCTTTTGAGTCTACTGTAACAAGAACAAAATTATTAATGCATAAGTCCTTCCAACCTTTCTCCTCTTCCTGGCCTCTAAAACGATACTGACTTTGCAGGTTTCATTTGTTCTCCTTCCCCACCATCCAGAGAAGCTCTTCCTTATCAGACTTATATTTGGGGATTTTGTGATGTAGAATAAGAGAAAGTGTGAAGGACATAGGAATAGGAAATGTGGGGGCTGGAAGTAGGGGAAGGTTTTTCAGGACATGGAGGAGGGTTGAAGGAGCAGTATGTGATGAGAGGGAAGCAAATGAGAAAGAGACAGGGATTTTAATAAGTACTGCTGTGGTCTTTTGTATTCATTCAAAATGTCTTTTAAAATGCAAGCAAATAAGATAACTTCTATAATTTTGACAGTACTTTTTTGGTTTATGGCAGGTTTTCCTCGATGGTAATTCTGCTATGAGGACGGACCAGAGGGTTTCCCAAGCATACCACTCTTCCCCACAAAGACTCTGAACCAAATTGTGGATTTCCCTTGGACACCACCCCACACCCCACACTTTGTCATTTGCCTTGAGGTCAGCCTATGTGAAGGAAAGATCCGAGTGCTCATCTGGTCTTACATCTGAGGCTCTGGGTTCTGAACCTGAATCTCCAAGTCAGTTCTTTCTCCTGAGCTCCAGACCAGTACATTGAACTGCTTACAAGACATTTTATCTAGACGTTTCGCAGAACCCTCACAGTCAACCTGTCCCAAAGTTGCCTCTTTATCTTCGTCATCCCTTCTTCTTAACATCCCTTCTCTGTGTCCCTCAGTAAAGGACATCAACGTCCACTGAGTCTTTTGCTACAGAAGGCTTGGTGTCATCCTTCTCCTTGCTAAACCTTCTTATTCAGATGGTCACCAATCCTCTTCTACTTCTTAAATATATTGACAAGCTGAGCCACTTGATGTTTCCCGAACTCGTGAAGTTTCTAAATTTTTCACATCATGTCACTGGCTACTCATTGTTTTTGCACTTGCAGTCTTTCCATTCCCTATCTCTGCTCATCTGTTAAACATTCACTGATGCTTAAACTTCATCTCTTCTTTGAAGCCTTCCTTGATTGTCCTAAGGGGACACAATCACCTTGTACTATCTTGAACTTAACAGTATTAAGGCAGTTGTCACAATGTATTATAATTATTTTATACTATCTCTGCTCCTAGACAACGAAATCCATGAGGAAAAACATTGTGTCTTATTGTTGAATCTCTAGCACCCAGCATGGTATCTGGTTTCTAGGGAATTGCTCAAAAATCAAACATTTATTACTTATTTGAATGAGTGAACAGTAAATTTGTAAGGTAGTTAGGAATCCAAATTAAACAGAAGGTAGACTTCATGAAGTTAAATAATTTGCTCAGTGTTACATAGCTACTAAGTGAGAGAGCAGAGTTTGAACCTGGTCTGTTACTACAAAGTCCATGTCGGTTTTTACAACAATTGTACTAGCTCATAGCTGGTCGCTCTTCTCACACTTCAGAAGTTTATACATACATACACTTTCTTTGAAGTTTATACATACATATACTTTCTTCACTGATAGTGATAATGTCTCTTTATGGTGACATTTTAGGGCATTCAATCATTCTGTTTTCATTACATATTTTTATGCTCATCTTTGAAGTCCCCCCTCCCCCAATCAAGCTTTTAATGCCTTTTCTTCTACATTTATTTTACAAACCCTAGGTGGTGATATTGGTGGAAAGTAGGTCAGAGTTGGAATCCCCTAGCTCCATCCATTGTCATTTTTGGAAGTCCAGTCATCAATACCAAGGGCAACCTGAAGCAAAGGTAACTAGAAGAGTTTATTCTGAAAAAAATTAAGGGACATAGTAGAACCAATTTTGGGAGAGAGGGTGGATTTAGTGTTCAATAAAACCTCACTATTACTCAGCAAGGATATTTCTGTGGGTTTCTCAAAAGCAGCCACCACCAATGCCCAGTGAATATTTTTCTTGTATTCATTTCTGAATCTGTATTCTACTCATCTTCTGTAATTGCTACCTATGGCAATGTAGCATGTGATGTCTGGACATATTATCTCAGAAAGAAAGCAGAAACAGTTGGCAGTCCACACTGTGTTTTAAGAAAAAAAAATAAAATAGGGGCACGTGGGTGGCTCAGTAGGTTAAGCATCTGACTTCAGCTCAGGTCATGATCTCATGACCTCTGGGTTCAAGCCCCATGTCGGGCTCTGTACTGACAGCGCAGATCCTGGAGCCTGCTTCGGCTGTGTCTCCCTCTCTCTCTGCTCTTCCCGCACTCATGCTCTGTCTCTCTCTCAAAAATAAATATTAAAAAATAAAATAAAACAGTTGGTTTTCCCCAAATGGAGGGTGAAGAGTATATGAATCAAATCAATGGTCATTTTGGTTTTGTTGTTGTTGTTGTTGTTTACTCATCTTAAGTATCTCTTTTATTTCATCTGATAAGAATGTTGGGTAATATATGGTCAGTTTTAGTCATTTAAATTATGCCACTTTCCTAAGTAGTTCAAGGCACCCAAATTCTCTATAAGCAGAGCACAAGGAGAAATGTAGCAATAACCATGGATCAGAGTTGTTACTGAATTTTAAAATATGCATGACCCCTTTCCTCCAAGGAACTAAGGCTCCTCACTAAACTTTTGTTGCCAAATAGGTATTAATCTTTTTAATACCCAAGGAAACAGGTGAAAGTGTAAACTTTGTCAACACTATTTCATCAAACTATTTGGGGAGAGCAGTTAGCAGCTCACCTGAAGATAGAGTATGTAGGGGAATGTAATGAAGATTCTTATTAATTTGTTCCACAACATTTACTAAGCACTTTGTAAGCATCAGGAACTATACTATATACACATAGTATGTACTGTGTACTAGGGACACAAAGAGTAAACAAATAAATCTGGTCTGTACTATCAAGGCACTTTCAGAAGAATGGAGAGTCATGACAGCTGTATACTGACTGACTGATGAGGGCCATCATGGCTCCAAGCACTGAGACCATGGGAACATATTGAGAGACATCTTGTTGTAGGATGGGGATGAAGAAAGACTGCCCAGAGGTGTATTTGGGCTGGGTCTTGACAAATAAGAGATAGGCTAAGAAGCAAAATAAAGGCAGAGAGGTCAGCTCTTTAATAAGCAAAGGAGAGAAGACAAGACTCCTTCAGGGAATTGTAAAAATTTCAGTTTGGGAACTGGGAGCAGTAGTCCTGTGAAGGGATGGGGAGCAGATCAGGTAGGACAAAGATATGAGCAAGGAAAGCACAGAGAGGAGTTCCATAAAACTACTTTCAAAGATCTCTGTCCATTTTGAGTTTATTTTTGTGAATGGTGTGAGAAAGTGGTCTAGTTTCAACCTTCTGCATGTTGCTGTCCAGTTCTCCCAGCACCATTTGTTAAAGAGACTGTCTTTTTTCCATTGGATGTTCTTTCCTGCTTTGTTAAAGATGAGTTGGCCATACGTTTGTGGGTCTAGTTCTGGGGTTTCTATTCTATTCCATTGGTCTATGTGTCTGTTTTTGTGCCAATACCATGCTGTCTTGATGATGACAGCTTTGTAGTAGAGGCTAAAGTCTGGGATTGTGATGCCTCCTGCTTTGGTCGTCTTCTTCAAAATTACTTTGGCTATTCGGGGCCTTTTGTGGTTCCATATGAATTTTAGGATTGCTTGTTCTAGTTTCGAGAAGAATGCTGGTGCAATTTTGATTGGGATTGCATGGAAACCAATTTGACAATAAATTTCATATATAAATAAAAAAAAAAAAAAAGATCTCTGTCCAGCTTTGGTTGAGCCAAATATATGGGACACAGCTTTTTTCTAGATAGGCCCACTTCTCAGAAATTGTCCTGAGAGAGTCATGCTCCAAAGTTCACAGAGCCTGTTCTTCTGAGCTCAGGGACTCTAGGAGGCAGGGAAATGAGCCCCCTTTCACTATCTACCCCAGGAAGTACATACCCAGAACCTTCTTTTTTTTTTTTTTTTTAATTTTTTTTTTTAATGTTTACTTATTTTTGGGACAGAGAGAGACAGAGCATGAACGCGGGAGGGGCAGAGAGAGAGGGAGACACAGAATCGGAAACAGGCTCCAGGCTCTGAGCCATCAGCCCAGAGCCCGACGCGGGGCTTGAACTCACGGACCGCTAGATCGTGACCTGGCTGAAGTCGGACGCTTAACCGACTGCGCCACCCAGGCGCCCCACCCAGAACCTTCTTAATCCCACATAGGAATGGGCTTCCTAAGAATCCAAACACTTCAGGTCTTTATTCTTAGACTATCAAGACCAGCCACCATCATCAGTTCAACAGCAATGGTTCCCCAAGGTATGGAATAACAGCCTGCATTGCATTGCTGTGTGATTGTACACCCAACTGGGCAAGGGACCACACACACAGTCTCTTCCATCCTGTTGCTTCTGATAATTGCTTAGTAAATCTACAAATACATGTTGACTCTTCTGAAACTATTGTCTGATGATAATTGATTGATGCTCAATAAATATTTACAAGTAATAATTATAATTGGGCTTTGTGGTCAGGGAAAAATAAAGGAAAAGAAAATGGAGCAGAGAGAAAAAGTGAGGGTGCAGAAAGAATGTGGAAGAAATAATCATTAATATGATTAATCTCCAGTTTAGCACATATGTATATTATCTCATTTAATATTTACAATGACCTATGATATACATTAATATTATATTGGCTTAACAGGTGAGGAGAGTGAGGCTCAGGAAGTTGAGTAACTTTCCTAAGGCCAAGGAAGTGGTTTTCTGATTCAGACCAGGCTTCTTATTTGTTAAATCTAGCTTCTGGAAGAGAGGGAGAGGCCTCACATCTTCCCTGTAGAAATTTTACTACCAGTGTATACTTGAAAAAGAGTGGCTCCTGCCTTGTTTCAATAACTAAGGAATAAAATTTTAATCTTGCTTTGGAGGCTTAAAAGAAGTCTATGGACCTAACCACCGTTCAGCCACCCACACAATTTTCTCGGGACATTCAGGATCACCATTATTACTTCCCCTTCTTGCTCCCTCTGCACTTCAACTGTCCTGATTTTTGTTTATAATCCTTTTATATCTATTTTGATCATTAACTTCCAGGAGTGACTTTTCTGGGTGCTCTGACTTAGCAGGGAAGCCAGAGATTAGGATCTGGCATCTATTATATGGTATCATGACAAATGCATCCTTTCCCATGGTTTGGGCTTGGGACTTACCATTAGATGTGGCAAAAAAATTTTCAATAAAATATCCACGAATGAGTAGTAGGTGGCTTTAAAAGCGTTAGTTCATAAATGCACTTTGGCTATCAGATTGTCAAAAGCCACATTAAACATGAGTGTTTTTTAAAGTGGTCTTCTTTTGCTATTCCTAACATGTGTCTATACTATTTATACTTTTATGATTTATTATATGTAATCTAGGAGGGAGATGTTCTTATTTAGCCTACAGATAAAAGATTGTTGAGTAAGCAGTAACGTATTTTAGAATAGGTTCATGAGGCTCAAAAGGGTAAATAAAAATGAGGAAAATGTACTCCATATCACAATGTTTATAAATATAAGCATAGTTGGCACACATGGGTAGCTCAATTGGTTGAGTGTTGGACTCTTGATTTCAGCTCAGGTCATGATCCCTGGGTCATGGGATTGAGCCTTACATTGGGCTCCATGCTGAGAGTGGAGCCTGCTTGGGATTCTCTCTCTATCCCTCTCTGCCTCTCCCCTGCTCATGTGCACACTCTCTCTCTCTAAAATAAAAAAATATATATATATATATACATACATATATATTATACATATATAATAGATAGATAGATTATATAGATAGATACATAGATATAAGCATAGTCTGTAGTTAAATATAATAGAATTAAATACACTAGGCTATTTTCTTCATAATTCCTTATCTGTTCCAACAATAATGGTTACCCATTGAACTGAAGTACTGATTAAGAATGTAGTTTGGGGGTGCCTGGTGGCTCAGTTGGTTGAGCATCTGACTCTTGATTTCTGCTCAGGTCATGATTTTACGGTTCATGAATTCAAGCCCCATTGTCTGGCTCTGAGCTGACAGCATGGAGCCTGCTTAGGATTCTCTCTGCCTCTCTCTCTCTCTCCCTCTCCCTCTCTCTCTCTCTTTCTCTCTCAAAATAAATAAACATTTTTTTAAAAGAATGTAATTTTAAGCATCAGATTAAAAAGTGCATATTTAAGTTTCCACCTTGAATTACTCATTCAATGAAATAGTTACTGAGCACCTGCCTTATACCAGGCACCATTCCAGTGAGTGAGGATACAGTAGTGAAGAAAACAAAGGTGTTCCCTCATGAAGCTCATAAATTCTAGCAGGAGCAGACAAAAATGGACCCATAAACATATGATGTGTCAGGTGAGAGAAAATGAAGCAAAGCAAAAGATCTAGAGAGTGGTGGGGTGGTGTTATTCTAGATGGGGACTCAGGGAAAGGCCTCCCTGTTGTGGTGACATATGATCAGAGACATGGAGGAAGTGAACATACAAGCCATTCAAGAAACTGACAAAAAGCCTTCCAGAACACATGAGCCATGCAGTAACTAATGGAAGAACATTTCTGACAGAGGGAATATCAAATACAAAGGTCCTAAAGTAGGATGCCACTTGGTGTGTTTGAGGGACATTGAGGAAGCCAGGGTAGAACAGTTATTAGGATTTAAATCCCAATTAACTATAAACATATAAATATTTTCACTTAAAAATTTTTAATAAACTGCTGATTAAGCAGAAACATCTTTTTGTGTCAACCATATTAAAGATCTTTTCTAAGTTTCCTATTTGGGGTAAATAATACATTACAACTTATTTCAATTTTTTCTTTCTTTTATGTCTATTCTATACCAAGCATATGTGGACACTATTAGGTGCCAGGCAAGCAGCAGTGACCATCACAGATGTATTCCAACTTTGACCAAGTGTACAGTTGAAGAACTTGCATTCCTTGAGATCTTAATTTTCATTATACAGTATGGAAAGGCTTAGGAGCCAGGATTGGGAATTCAACTAGAAAGAGGGATTGGTGAGGGTGGATCCTGAGAAGTCAGTGATAGAAAGGATCAAGGAAGTTTTGTGGGCAGACAAGTTCCAGACCCTGAGAGGACAAAGAGGAGGAATCATATGAGGAAACCTATTGGCTAGAAAGTCCGTGACCCACCAGGCAAAGAGTTTGGGTACCAAGAGGCAGGAGTCCTTGCCAAGCACTTCAGTCAGCTTCAAGAGATCTACATGAAAGGCAGCAGGCACCCACCACAAGAAAGGAGCTGAAACAGCCTGTTCACTAATAGGATTCAAGATTCGGCCTAGGGAATTCTCAAGCATTTTTGTCAGGGCCAAAGGACAAGATCTTAATTTTCCTGTTGTACTTAGCCCACAGTTGAAAAGGTGAAAACCAGGGTTTGATTGTATTGTTCATCATAGTTTGAATTGATGCATGTTTGCTAAGTTGAATTGCCTAGTTCTGGACTCATTTCCTGAAGTGGACCCATCTGCTTTCTAGCACTGGTGTCCTCTGATGTCCTCACAGGTCTCTTAGGCCACCACTGTCGGTTGTCTATACCCTCTTTCCCAGCTATCTCTCCTCCCCCATGCCCTTAACAACTACTCTCACTGTAGAAAGTGCCAGAGTACAAAATAATGGCATTTCCCAGAAATCTGTGATATCAATTGGACCTTTCTACATGTCTGTTTTTTCTAGAAAAAAATCCAGAAAACTTAGCCTTTAATTTTAATGCACGTATGGATAATCAAGATTTTTTGTTATTTTCTGTTCTTTGGGATTTTTTTTTTGTAACTTTTGCCCCATTTAGATTTTTAGGAGGCACACACACTTTTTCCCCATACATGGATACATACATTTTATATCTTTTACATAAACAATGCATCATGTAAATCCATATACAATCGTATCTTACACACATTCATAACTATCCTTACCTATGACATGAAAACAGGGCTCAAAATATAAAGTGAAATAGGATGTGAATGCTGGGCTCTGGGCTTTATATAAAATGAAGTGAAAGAAGTCTGGTAGCTGACATTCATAAAATTAGTTTAGGTGTTTGAGTCCCTACTACATGTTTGTTGGTTGCCTTGGCCACTCAGTGTACAGATAAACTCTGAGAAGATGAAAACTCTGGAAAGAAGTTGAGATACTCACACTGACTTACCAAAAACTACACTGTTATAAGGAGGATTACATTCACCTTGTTCTGTCTCCTTCAAAAAAATAAGAATATTCTTATTTGGGGTGCTCAGAAGTTTTCCTTATTAACTCTTTTTCTAAGTAAAAAGGGAATCCTACTTTATACAGAAAATTTGATGAACACGTATATTTCCTCTACCTCTTAACTGAATCCTCTCAACCTCAAACCTAATGACTCCATGCAGGGAGATCATCTTTAGCTCAACTCAAGCTTCAGGCAGCATCACCTCTGCAGCAACAGGCATGGACAGATGAAAATAGGCCTTGTAAAGAAAGCATTCTGAGATGTCTGTTCTGAGTGTGTCAATTCTGGCACATCTTGACTATATTAGTTCCCTTCTACCCAGATTGGTTATCTATCTGTAACAATTTAATATAGAAGTTCTTTGACTTAGGGATCTGACAGTCTGTTGGAATGACGATACCTTTTAGAAAGAGAACTACTCCTAAAGTTTACTAAGCAAGTAACTTAGATATAAAAATACAGGTGATTCTGAATACTCTCTAGT
This sequence comes from Herpailurus yagouaroundi, assembly GCF_014898765.1. Lineage (NCBI taxonomy): Eukaryota > Metazoa > Chordata > Mammalia > Carnivora > Felidae > Herpailurus > Herpailurus yagouaroundi. The sequence continues at coordinate 18,193,694 of NW_024412406.1, forward strand.
TACTTCTCACTCAGAAATTGGTGATAACAATTAGTTGGTGTGTTTGTGAGAATTGTCTCAGCTGTTATAGGGATTCTCCTCTCCCTAGTTTGGGGATATACTTCTGGATATTTCATCCTACTGTCATGAAATGTCCACTTCTTTTGAGGGCCATTATTACTAATCTCAAAAAGTTTTCAGGCCTCACTTGTACTGAGTACAGACTATATGGAGAATTATTTGCCTCTCTCTGCAACACTTTGTAAACTCTCCCCAAGGAAACACTATCACATTTCCTCTGCCAAATATAACCTGGGAACCAGCACCAGAGATGATTATTCAATGTCCAGTGTCTTGTGGTCTGTATATTATGTCTGTTATATGTTTCCATTGCACATCCTTCCACCTCTGCCTCAAACTCAACATCTAAACATTAACTAATCTTCTTGCTAAGATGAGCTCCATTCTTGATTTCCTATATCTATTACATATCTTCCCAGTTATCCAGGCTTTAAGCTGAAAAGTGATCTTTGATGCTCCCTCTTCTTGGTCCTCTATTAGTCAACAGGTCCTGGCCATTCATATGTTATGATCTCTTCCATAGTCATACTTTTTATTCCATATGAGGGCTACTATTCCCATTCATGTCCACATCATGAAGGGACCACTGCCATGGTCCCTTAGCCTTCTCCTTCAGTACATTCAATGCTCTGGCCAGATTATTGGTGCTTAAACAGTGCTTTAAGCATGTCACTCTTCTACTCAAATTTCCACTGGGTCCCCGTTGTTAAAAGGATAAATTCCAAACTCCTTCATTTGGCAGGTGGGGTCCTGGTGCCAGCCTGTCTTCTCTAATCTCATCTCTTAATTCTCTTCTACCCTCAGCTCCAGTGAGATATCATCTACTTGCCCTTCCTCCAACATACCTGTACATTCCACCCCCAAACCATTTCTTTCACCTGATTGGCTAACCGAGTTGTATTCCTAACTTCCTTTTTTCTTTTGTCATCTTTTGCTATAGAAGATGAAAGCATTTAATATCCTTTTTGCCAACCTCCCTTATAACTTGGGTCATTATATGTCACAGTTGAACTCTTTGAATGTCATCACACTGTTGTACTACTGTTCTGTTTTACTTCAAGAGAAATTATAGTAATTAGCATAAAAATATGGATTCAATGAAATGTCATGATGGGGCTTAGAACCAGAAGAGGAGTAGTGTTACAGTTTCTAGTTTACTCAGCTTGATTAAAGATTCTCATCTAAGAAACATGGTACCTATTCTTGAGACACTGTTAAATTGTTCCTCGTTTGACTGTTAAAAATGTTTGCATTTTCTTCAATCATTAGTTCCTTCCACCCTTCTTTCCTTCCTTTCTTCCTTCCTCCATCCCTCCCTCTATTTTTCCCTTCCTTTCTCCTTCTTTAGTTTGATGGGGAAAAGAGGAGGGAGGTGAAATTATTTGTTTGATGTCCTAGAAGTAACAGAAAAGTTTAAGTCCTCTCCTTTACCTTTGATAATGTTTTTAAATGTCAAATTTAATAACTAGAAGCTACATTTTATTTAATTGATTATGGCCTGGCACAGGTGTGCTATTAACTTGTAGTCATAAAACTGAAGATTTCTTATTTACTTAAATTTCAGCAGATCATCACAGAGATGTTAAGTTGTTTTTTTTTCAGATTCTGCTTAGGGGATTACCAAGTCAAATTGTCAAATACACAAACTGTTGAACTTTAGTTCACAAAGTAGTAGCTATAGAAACCGAAAGGGTCATTTGGAAATGCTATGTACAGTTAAAGACACCTGTGGTTAACACCAAAGAAGAAAGAAGGAAAGCCCATTGACCTTCAATCCACTCAATGAACAGTTTTACTTCTCTTTCTTAACTGTAAAGTATAAACCAGTTTTGGAGTAAAATGTCCAAATACAAGAATTGATCAAGCTCTCCCTTTGGATAGGCAAATACTATTTGCTGCCTTTGCACATTTGACCAATTTGGCTTAATGATCAATACTTTTCTAAAAGTCCTTGTAAAAATATTCCCTAAAAGATTTCAACCCTGGCATTTGTGAGGCACAGCAGCTTCTAAAAGGAAATACGTTTCCTTTATACACTCATCACACATTTAACCATGGTAGAGTTAGGAGCTCAGTGTTTTAGGCAGTGCATCCTTTTAAAAGCCAAGTTCTAGGGGCGCCTGGGTGGCGCAGTCGGTTAAGCGTCTGACTTCAGCCAGGTCACGATCTCACGGTCCGTGAGTTCGAGCCCCGCGTCGGGCTCTGGGCTGATGGCTCAGAGCCTGGAGCCTGTTTCCGATTCTGTGTCTCCCTCTCTCTCTGCCCCTCCCCCGTTCATGCTCTGTCTCTCTCTGTCCCAAAAATAAATAAACGTTGAAAAAAAAAATTTAAAAGCCAAGTTCTATCTCCCACTCCCATTATGGAATGAATAAGTCACAGGAATAAGAGGCACAGCATAGAGAATGTAGTCAATTATATTGTAATAGTGTTGTATGGTGACAGATGGTACTTGCTCTTGTGAGCATAGCATAATGTATAGAGAAGCTGAATTACTATATTGTAGACCTGAAACTAATGTAAAATTGTGTGTCAGCTATACTCAAATAAAAAATTGTTTTTTAAGCCAAACTCTAATCTTAAATATATCCCATTGTGTATAAGAAAGTGACCATATTTATAACCAACAAATGAAGAACCAAGGGCAGAAGGGAGGAAGGGGAGGAAGGAGAAAGCAACTGGGGATATGTAAAGTAGGAGGGAAAAGCACAAAGCAGTGCTCAAATCTCCATTCCTTCCCACTTCTCCTGCAGTTCTTTCATCAATTCAAAAATCCATAGGCCCTGTGCCAGGCACAAGTGTATGGGGGTTAAAGGGATGACCTCTTCTCTTTAGGGTCTCACCATCTGGTGAGGGAGGCTGACCTAGATAGAGAAGTCTGATGGAGAACTGGCCTTGATAAATATTTAAATAGGTTTCTGATGGTAACAGAAGAACCAGAAAACAGAAAGTTTCCTTCCTGCAGGTGGGAGCAAGGATGTTCTGATGGCAATGGTGAAATTTTAGCAGGGTCTTGAATGATGAGCAGAATCATCAAAGCTGGAGATACATGAAAAGCAATCAGCCAGACATGGCTGTGTGGGTCATTCCTGGAGAACGGCAAACGTACTGTCAAACTGGGCCACAACTTACATGAAAGTGATAATGATCCAGTGAGAAAGCCAGGCTCAAGTCAGATGCTAGGCTGAGACTTTCATCCTTTTTTGTCCTGAAAGGTAAGGTGTCTGCCATTTCAGCAAGAAGGAGAATAATTTGAGCAAAGGTTACAGCTTCTGGTTAAAGCCCTACCCTGCCCTTTCTCTGTGGTTTCAGCCTGAGCCCTTACTATGGTATATAGCACAAAATGTCCCTCCACCTCCTCAGTTTCCCCATCCTCACTGCTGCTTCCATGTTGTTCCTGCAGTGGACACCTAGTCTCTTTTTCTGCCCAGGGCCCTTTTTTCTGGGATTTCCTCCTTCTCTTTGGGGAATTCTTCCTCCCACCTCTCTAAGCACGTGGATCTAATGGAGTCAGCCAGTCCCAGCACTCCAGAGTGTTGGGCACAGCTGGTTTGTTAGAACTCCGCAAATCTGAGACAAGCCAGTCCTGAGATTTTTCACACTGGACATAGGCAAAGGGATTTTGGCTCTTTGGTGTTAAAGGTATAAAGGTAGAAGCTGCTGCTAAAGAATGAAACTGATTTAAGAGAATAAAGCTGAGTGGCACCTGGGTGGCTCAGTCGGTTAAGTATCTGACTAGATTTCAGCTCAGGTCATGACCTCATGGGGTTGTGAGGTTGGGCTCCACACTGGGCATTCGCTCTCTCTCCTTCTCTCCCTGCCCCTCCTGAGAGAGAGAGAGAGAGAGAGAGAGAGAGAGAGAGAGAGAGAGAGAG
>NW_024412406.1:18197635-18273117 GCF_014898765.1 Herpailurus yagouaroundi
AGAGAGAGAGAGAGAGAGAGAGAGAGAGAGAGAGAGAGAGAGAGAGAATGAATAAAGATGAAATTGGGCATGGGGGGAGTAGAGCTAAGAACCCAAATGACAATGTGGGTTTTCCTGAGGTTCAAATGCACTCATGCACTTTCCACTGAGACTTCCAATAAATCTCTTTTGTCTCAGTTAAATAAGAATAGGTTCTGTTACTTACAATCAGAAGGATCCTGACAAAATGATGTCTGTGCTTGGCAGTCCCTCAATCCATGGCCTCACTCTGCTCTGTGTCCCCAAAGGCTGACTGTGTGGTTTACATCCATGGGCACCTTTATCCTCCTGCTTCCAATGGGAGTCATGCAAGAGATGGAGGGAGAGAAAAGAGTGAGGCTGGTCACTTATTCCCCTGGTTGTGTTCTGGCCAAGCCCATGCAGTTTGCCTGCAAGCCTCTCCTGAACTCATGGCTTCTATCAGGAGCTGTGTCCACACAACAATCTCCCAGCTTTGGCAACTGCTCCCTTCCCTGACCCTTTCCACTGAAGTATAGAAATGGCTCCCTATTCTAATTAGCATAAAGTAAGCCACATCTTTTGTTTTTCCCTCTCTACACCCTTTGCAAATAGTCATTTTACTAAAATCACCTCAATTATTCAGCTAGAGAGAATCCTTTCTCTCAGAATTCTGACTGCTACAAGTTCCCAGGTGATTGGTGAGGGTTGTGAATCTTTCCTAGACCAGGACTCTTGAGATCTAAGTATCTAAATTAAAAATAAACTGCTAAATATTCTGGAGTACTCAACTTTGAAAAAAGAATTCTCAATCTTTCAGTTTAGCCTAAGAGTCCAGTCTTAGCCCAGGGTCAGCAAATTCAAGACCATTTCTCATTCCCATACCCTTGTATGCATTCCCTAATGAGAGCCCATCAATCACTGCTCTGTCCACAGGGCCTGGCACAGCACCAGAACAGTTTCCAACACAGCCCAGCTCTTAGCAGTCAGGAACAGTCAACTGTGTGCCTCTCTGGCATTAACCCCAAAGCAGAACCAATCTTCCAGTCCTTCACTTTGTCTTGATATCTGTCATGCCCAGGACACATCCGCACAGCATAGGATGTGCTGGAACAGCCAAGAATCCTAGGCCCACACCTGGGCCCCACTTCCAACTGAGAATCCTCAGGCCAGAGCTAACACAGGAATCATTTCCCTACAAGGGCCCAATCATGATTTCCTGTGAGCAATTATTGCTCCTGACTCAGGCCCTTAATTAGGGCATGAGTGCCTTGGTCACTCTGGTCATACATTCCATCTTAAACAATCTTATCAAAACACAGATTACATGGCTAAGACATCAGGACCTTTAGTGAAGATTAGGGAACTTGGTGATGAACTTTGCAGATGTCTAGCCAGTCACAAAGTTTCACAGTCAGCAACCCAAATTTCTATATAGCTGTGAAAAAAAATAGATTTTTTTTTTCTTTATCTCCATTCTCTTTCTGCAGAAGATGTATCTCATACTGGATACTACATGGGACTCACCCAAGCATTGACATACCCCTACAGATTTATTAATCTCCTGGGGCATTTGGAACAAAGTGTCATGGATTCAGTGGCTTGGCTTAGCACAACAGAAATTTATTATCTCACAGTTCTGGAGGCTAGAAGTCGAAATTAGGATGTTGGCAGGGCTGTGCTCCCTCCACGCCTTCTAAGTGGGGAATCTTTCCTTGCCTCTTCCTGGCTTCCAGTGGCCCTAGGGATTCCTTGGCTTGTGATAGCATAATTCCAATCTCTGCTTCTGTCTTTACACACCTGTCTTCCTTTGTGTGTTTCTATCTCTTCATATGACATTCTATTTTTACAAGGACACCAGTTGTATTGAATTAGGGGCCCACCCTATTCTATCCTATTACATCAATTACATCAAACCAATTACATGAAAAGGCTATTTTCAAACGAGGTTATCGAATTGGGCAGTAGTAGAAGTTAGAACTACAACCAGAATTTTTTGGAGGAACACAATGCAACCCATGACAATGGTTGTATCTGAGATTAGTCACAATTCCCCAGAATATTAGCTAAGAGCCTTTCTCTGTGATTCAAGAAGGCAACATTGGAACACAAGCAAGGCTTATGTTAGTATAGAGTTAATCTTGAATCTGTTCTAATTATTTTTTAAGAAAATATCATAGGTATTATTAACTCACAACTGACAGACACAATGTTTTGTAAATTTATTAAAATGTCCTACCCAGAGACTTGGTTTCAAGGACTAACTTCACTACCAGTAGTTGACTTTTATTACTTTATTTATTAATTGTAATACTTACTTATTTTTTATTTTAAAAATACTCCCTTGTAGAAAAAATAGAATAAAAAATAAAATTAAAAAAATAAAAATACTCCCTTGTACAAAATTAAACTCAATATGGCATTCTCTTTAATTCACAGGTGATTTGTAAAGTCCTTCTCAAATATTTGCCCCAAAACTTGAATTACACTGGAGGAAATTATGTCTCTAATAAACAGAATAAGAAAAGCGATTCTATTTTACTTCCCCTAGGATAGGTCTTTTCAGGACTTAATAGATTTTATGAAGATTAACAGCCAAAACAAAAAGAACATCGGAGAGCAAGTACATGCTTTTTAGAGGACAAAATTATGAAATTCCTCTATTAATCCACTCATTATTTATTGGGGAACTTATACCATAGGAAATCACATTTTTGAGGATTGGTAACATTTTCCTTCTAATATTAAGAAAAGCAGAAGCTTCAAAAAAGCCTTCATCTACTTTTTGTTTTCATGAGTCATTCTTTAAGGTGGCCAAATCTTAGACCTGTCTTGAAGAACCATTTTCCCCATAAGAATGAGTGGTATCCTGACTGCCATACATACAAGCTGGCATGAGGCCTGCCTTCCACATTGGAGACAGTGGCCAGCTAATTTCTCCTAGAGTAAAAAAAAAAAAGGAAACTAGTTCCTTCAGTCATTATAGCAAAATTCTTTGTGATGTATTTTAATCTATACCTGGAAGGTGTGGATTAAACTAGAAAATATTAAGTGTATCCAATAACTTTCAATTTGTGCCAACCTGATTCTCCCTTCGATCTTTTTCAATGGATGAATTCTTACCAGTAGAGCATTGTACTGCTCTGCACTTTCCTTTGATATGATCTCTAGTGGCCATGAGGGTAACCATTGCTGGCTTGTTTGCACTTGTCTTGGGGGCTAGGTAGAGGAAATTGGACACAATAATTAATTCAGATTCAATGCCCAGGGGTACGTCAAGAAACCTGAACTGGAAGCTCAGGTTGCAAAAACGCAATTCAAAGAGAACATGATATTCCTTCTCCCCTGGTGTTTTGCTGATAGAATTGTAAAGCTAAATGGAAGATTACCCCCTACTATATTACATTCATTTTAAGCATCCTCCACTTGAAGAATAGCAAAACTGCAAGTAAAATGATATCACCAATGTACTTCCTTGATTTAAAATACTGTCAGCATAAATTCAATTTAAACTTTTTAAATGATCTTTGAAAAACGAAAAATGGATCCTTGTACTGACTGCTCCTATGTTAAAAACACACTGAATGGTGGGACTGCTAATTTTTTTCTTCCAAGAGCAATTTTATAATGGAAAAACATTGTGACCTTAACCTTTTGAAAAGTTAAAAACAGAGACACACTTTATATTGAGCATAAACAAAAATACCTGACTACCAGGTTTATTTCCTGGCCAATAAGCATTTGATGTGTTTATGAAGCCTTGTAAAGTATTACAGCAGCTATGACTATATGGAAAGTCTCCTTGGGCATGTTAGTACATGACCTCAGTCTTAGTAGGGTTGTCATCAACTCCTTGTAGGATTCTGGCTTTGAAGAGCGGTCTATGATCCAGTTATGCTTTCCAGAGTGCAGTCACCAGCATCTGTATGATTGTTTCACGGATTTATGGTGATGCTTATTGAGTACTTATATAGGGAAAATTTTTCATTTGACTACAAACACCAGAATATAGTTTCTCCTCTCTTCCTTTCTTCTTCTTCTCCTCCTCCTCCTTCTCCTTTTTTTTTAAAGATTTTACTTGATTAAACTCTATACCCAACGTGGGGCTCAAACTTATTACCCCAAGACCAAGAGTTGCATGCTGTACCAACTGAGCCAACCAGGGACCCTCTATTCCCCTCTTCTTCTCCTCCTTCTCCTTCTCCTCCTCCTCCTCCTCCTCCTGCTCCTCCTCCTCCTCCTCCTTCCTCTCCTTTTAATTATAAAGACAATATATATTCTTTTTTTTAATTTGGAAAAACACAGAAAAGATTTTTTTAATGTTTATTTATTTATTTTTGTGGGACAGAGAGAAAGAGAGGCAGAGAAAGAGGGAGAGAGAGAAGCCCAAGCATTCTCTGCACTGTCAGCGCAGAGCCCCACGTGGGGCTCGAACTCTTGAACCATGAGATTATGACCTAAGCTGAAATCAAGAGTCAGATGCTCAACGGACTGAGTCACCCAGGCACCCACCCACAGAAAAGATTTTTTCTTTAAGGTATTATATAAAAAAATTTTTTTCAATGTTTATTTTTGAGAGAGATGGGGAAAGAGAGACAGAGCATCAGCAGGGGAGGGGCAGAAAGAGAGGGAGACAGATCTGAAGCAGGCTCCAGGCTCTGAGCTGTCAGCACAGAGCCCAGCACAGGGCTCAAACTCACAGACCGCAAGATCATGACCTGAACCGAAGTCAGACACTTAACCAACTGAGCCACCCAGGTGCCCCAAAAAAGATTTTTTTAAAGAAACTTTTATCACCTCATCACTGCTTACCTCTACAGTTAATATCCTGATATATAATCTCACCACTTGTATGCATTAGTTCCTATGTGACAATGCGGAGTAATTACACACAGTATACGATTTTGTGTTCTACTTAAAAAAAAAAAAAATTTTTTTCTCATCACTTTTGTTCATTTTTAGTTATTTTAATGACTGTATACTATTGTATAAAGTGGTGGCACCATAGCTTACTTAACCATTAGCTATTTAGTTTGCTGTCAATTCCAACACACTTTGTTTCTGCTATTAAAACTCTGTAATGACTGTCTCTATGCAAAAAGAATAGTGAATTCCAAAAATATAATGAGCCAAAAAATATTTATATTTATAGTTCCTGGGTCAGCATTCCAAATAACTTTCCAAAGGGTTCTGTTACTTTATACAGACACTAGTTATGTGCAGAGTACCCAGTTAGTTTACCACACCTTTCATTGCCAGTGGAGTTTGTGGTATTTTTAATGACTTATCTAATTTAATAGATATTGGTGATAGTTCCCAGTTATGATTTTCATTTCTTTGACTACTAGCAAAGTTATTGTTTCCATAATTTGGCTACTAGCAAAGTTATTTATCCTCAAAACTTGGTTTACTATTTGTATTTCTTCTCATATAAACTGCCTCTTTGAACTCTTTCCCACATATCTATCAGTGTCTTCATGTTTTTCTCATAGATTTGTGAGAGCTTTTACTATTTAAAACTTTGGTATCCTTATTTGCTATAAACATTTGCTTTGCTTTTAAACTATACACACAGAATTTTCAAATTTCCCTGTAGCAAAATCTGTGTATTTTCCCCTTACTGACTTCTGTTTCGTCTAAACTTAGGAAACTCTACTCCACACACAAAATGGACAAATTTGATTCCATTTCTTCTAGATTTTCTGTTTAAAGTGTTTAGCTCTTTAATTTATCTTGAATTAGTGTTCATGTAGATGTATAGATCTAAACTATTTTCTCAATTACTAGCCAGTGATCTCATTCTTTTGAATATTTATAAAATTATATAGTATAGATGTAATTCTTACATCTGAGGTTCAATCCATTCTGTTTTACTGAACTATCAATTTAAGACTAAAGCCGAAATGATTATAGCTTTAAATACAGACATAACCCATATGTATCCACAGGTAACAGTTTTTTCATTAGAATGTTTCTTGAAGCTAGAACAAGCAATCCTAAAATTCATATGGAACCACAAAAGGCCCCGAATAGCCAAAGTAATTTTGAAGAAGAAGACCAAAGCAGGAGGCATCACAATCCCAGACTTTAGCCTCTACTACAAAGCTGTCATCATCAAGACAGCATGGTATTGGCACAAAAACAGACACATAGACCAATGGAATAGAATAGAAACCCTAGAACTAGACCCACAAATGTATGGCCAACTAATCTTTGACAAAGCAGGAAAGAATATCCAATGGAAAAAAGACAGTCTCTTTAACAAATGATGCTGGGAGAACTGGACAACAACATGCAGAAGAATGAAACTAGACCACTTTCTCACACCATTCACAAAAATAAACTCAAAATGGATAAAGGACCTGAATGTGAGACAGGAAACCATCAAAACACTAGAGAAGAAAGCAGGAAAAGACCTCTCTGACCTCAGCCACAGCAATTTCTTACCTGACATATCTCCAAAGGCAAGGGAAACAAAAGCAAAAATGAAGTATTGGGACCTCATGAAGATAAAAAGCTTCTGCACAGCCAAGGAAACAATCAACAAAACTAAAAGGCAACCAACGGAATGGGAAAAGATATTTGCAAATGACATATTGGACAAAGCGCTAGTGTCCAAAATCTATAAAGAACTCACCAAACTCCACACCCAAAAAACAAAAATCCAGTGAAGAAATGGGCAGAAGACATGAATAGACACTTCTCTAAAGAAGACTTTCAGATGGCCAACAGGCACATGAAAAGATGCTCAACATCGCTCCTCATCAGAGAAATACCAAACCAAACCACACTCAGATATCACCTCACGCCAGTCAGAGTGGCCAAAATGAACAAATCAGGAGTCTATAGATGCTGGAGAGGATGTGGAGAAACGGGAACCCTCTTGCACTGTTGGTGGGAAGGCAAACTGGTACAGCCACTCTGGAAAACAGTGTGGAGGTTCCTCAAAAAATTAAAAATAGACCTACCCTATGACCCAGCAGTAGCACTGCTAGGAATTTACCCAAGGGATACAGGAGTACTGATGCATAGGGGCACTTGTACCCCAATGTTTATAGGAGCACTCTCAACAATATCCAAATTGTGGAAAAAGCCTAAATGTCCATCAACTGATGAATGGATAAAGAAATTGTGGTTTATATACACAATGGAGTACTACGTGGCAATGAGAAAGAATGAAATATGGCCCTTTGTAGCAACGTGGATGGAACTGGAGAGTGTGATGCTAAGTGAAATAAGCCATAGAGAGAAAGACAGATACCATATGTTTTCACTCCTATGTGGATCCTGAGAAACTTAACAGAAACCCATGGGGGAGGGGAAGGAAAAAAAAAAGAGGTTAGAGTGGGAGAGAACCAAAGCATGAGACTCTTAAAAACTGAGAATAAACTGAGGGTTGATGGCGGGTGGGAGGGAGGGGAGGGTGGGTGATGGGCATTGAAGAGGGCATCTTTTGGGGTGAGAACTGGGTGTTGTATGGAAACCAATTTGACAATAAATTTCATATATTAAAAATAAATAAATAAATAAATAAACAAACAAACATTAAAAAAAAAGAAATGATAAATTATATGACCTGATGGAAGTGTTAGGTAATGCTATAGTGATAATCATATTGTAGTGTATAAATGTATCAAATTAACGTATTATACATATTAAAAAAAAAGAATGCTTCTTGAATTTTACTACACAAACTTCATTGAACATACTTATTTATCAGTACAATATTTTTTCACCACTGCTTATAGAAAAACTTCATATTGTTTGCAAAACTCAATACGACATTTTTAACAAAAGTCTAGATAGACTGTCTTAAGTTAGTGAAGTAATAAAAATAAATAAGTCTTGAATCGAATACAATTAGAATATCATCATCATAATGTATAGATGATTTTAAAGTACACTAAGTGACAGCAAAGGGGATTATATCTTGGATGTCACATACAAAGCAAAAGTTTGTTAATAACTATATTAATTTGTTATCAGAAAGTGACGTTTTAACCGTATTATGTACTAACATGTTTCTTATACAGAGATGCACACTTTATTGTGTTTGATTCCCTGTTAAGTAAATTAGTTGGGTGCTTTTCGGTGGGCTTTTTTTTTTTTAAGATTTTATTTTTAAGTAATCTCTACAACCAATGTGGGGTTTGAACTTACAACCCTGAGATCAAGAGTTGCATGCTCTACTGACTGAGTCAGCCAGGCATTCAAGTTGGGTGTTAAGTTGATGTGCCGACCATATAATTTTTCTCATCTAAAATAATGGAAAATAGGCTCCTGTTCAGCACTTCAGGGGCAGTAAGTCTGATTATCAGGAACAGATCATTAACCTAAGTGGGAGGTACCTGCTCTTTATGGTCTTCTAGGACCGGAACTGCCCCCTACCATTAATATTCTTTACTTTAAATTTTTTTTCAAGCTTTTTAAAAACGGAACCATGGAGAGTAAGTTTCCTACATGATGCCTCCAAACCTCCAAATACTTTAATATGTAATTCTTATAAGCAAAGACATATTCTACATAGCCATAATGCAACCATCAAAATTGGTAAATTAACACTGATTTACCATCTAATCCATAGACTCTATCTAAATTTTGTCCATTGTGTAAAACTATACTCCATTCTATTAGATAATAGTCATTCCCACAAATCATTTTGAGGTAAGTTCTTCTCTGCCTTTGGCCTTCTGCAAAATTGGTTAAGGATGAAACAATATCCTTAAAATTATTAGAAATTCTATTGTTTAATAGAGGGCCTATAAAGGTATACTGTTAAACTCTTTAATCCATTATTTTACACCAGCAAAAGGATCCAATCCAGAATTATGTTGTATTTTGTTGTCCTTTCTTTAATTTTCTTCAAACTAGAATCGTTTCTCAATGTTTCCTTGTCTTTCATGACCTTGACACTTTTGGAAAATTTCCTTCAATTTGGGTTTGCCTGATATACTTATAATTAGATTCAGGTTTTGATTTGGGGGCAGGAATGTCACAGTGTCACTGTGTTTTCATTATATCATGCCACAGAGAAATACTAGAAGTTAGTTTATTGGTTTCATCCTCAAATTTATAAACAAGAATAAAGAAAAGTACCTAAAAGTGGGCAGAACAACCAATACTTTTTCATTTCATTCTTAATTAGCAGTAAATCAAGTGGAATGCAATTGTACCAGTTAGATATTGCTATTTAACCCACTTCAAAACTTACAGCTTTAAACAGCAACCCTTTTTTAGTTCATGATTCTTTGAGTTGACAATTGAGGCTGGGTCCAACTGGGAGAGTTCTTCTGGTCTGGGCTGGGCTAAGCTGATCTCAGTTGAGCTTGTTCATAAGTTTGTGGTTAGCCAGGAGCTCAGCTGGAAGGTCATCTGGGATGACTCATTTCTTCAGGCTCCAGGGTTTTGAAGAGAAAGTAGAAGCCCAGGGTCAGAACTTAGACATCACTTCTGTCACCTCTACTGGCCAGAAATCATAAGGTCAAATAGATTCAAATGTTGTATAAATAATAATTTTTATGAATGTGAAGAGCAAATGGTTTTGCTTAAATAGTGAATTCAGGGGTGCCCGGGTGGCTCAGGTGGTTAAGCATCTGACTTTTGATTTTGGCTCAGGTCAGAATCTCATGGTTTGTGAGATCAGGCCCTCTGTAGAGCCTGCTGTCAGTGCCGAGCCTGCTTTGGATTCTCTTGGCCTTCTGCAAAATTGCTTAAGGATGAGACAATATCCTTAAAATTATTAGAAACTCTTTTGTTTAACAGAGGGCCTATAAAGGTATACTGTTAAAATCTTTTGTCTAGCTGATAGAGTATATGACACATCAACTTAAATTTTTCCGAGATCTTATCAAAGATACTTATACTTACAGCTTTGACTTTACCTTTGCCCTGAGTCTTTGCTTTACTATCCTGGTTTTGATCTTTACCTGAGGCTATTTTGTGCTTTAAAAATGTTTTCTTAGCTGGGAAACAGATAAGAAATAATTACATTTTCGAAGCCAGCAAGTCTTGGTTCCTATATATTTCTTATAAGTTCTGCCAAAAAAATTGAATAACTTCCTTAGCTTATTTCTCCCTATGCATATTTTATCATATGCAGATACAGGAACCTGTTGTCACTTTTAATAACCTACTTATCAGGATCCATTGGCTTGTCAGGTCCATTTTATATTTCCAAAATACCTCAGCTGATAGTTTTGCTAAACCTTCTGCAACTACACAAATGGGTTGCCCTTATGCCAAGCCTCAATAATAACCTCCTGTCCTTCAGGTATCCATTAACAATCTCCTTGAGCCCTTTTTAGTCTCTGCCCACTGTTTAGTCTCAAAATCCATGCCATAAATTATAGGTTTTTATAATGGTGACACACCTTTTCTAGGTACCTATATATCTTTCCCTATTATCTGTTGCAGCTTAACAAACTAGCACAAAATTTAGTATCCCAAACAACTATTTCATTTGCTCAAATTTTGGAGGTTGAGAATTCAGGCACCTTCAGGATGATCTCAGCTGGGCAACCTGTGTCTGATCCATTTGTTGATCAGCTGGGGTCCTTGGAACTGGCAATCCATTTCAGAGATGGCACATATGTCTCATGAATACATCTAACACTTCAGTGCTCCTTTGTCTCTCTTGCTCCACAGGGTATCTCATCCTTGAGGGCCTTTTCACAGGCTTTGGGTTCTCACAACACATTATTCTTAGGATGGTCATACTTTTTCATGGAGGTTGGCTTCCACAAATAAGTGTTACAAGTAGCAGGAAGTAGAAGCTGTCAGTCTCTTATGGCCAGGGCCCCCAAACTAGCAGAGTATCATTTGTACCATATTTTATGCAATAGAGCAATCATGGAGCCCACCTAGTTTTAAATGGAGAAGACATAAACTCCACCTCTCAATGGGAGAAGTGTCAAAGATTTTGTAACCATCTTTAATCTACCATAAAGATGAATCTATTGATCTCCATACTTTAACAAACCAGGAGATTTGAAATCAGACCAGCCAATATTCTTGATGCCCAAACCTAGTCTCCTTTACTGATGTGTTTATTATCTTGCTTCCATTTTCCTTCTCTGATTCTCAGTCTTCTCATCTGTAAATACAATAAGACACGAATATTCCATAATTTAATATTCATGGCTACATTCATATTAGAATCATCCTGAAGGTCCAGGACATGAAATGTTTTGTCACTTGTTCAAAATATCCATTTAAATCATATTTATTGTGAGGCTGCTGATCCTGGTCAACTTACAAAAATCTACATACAACTCGTTAGAGCTTTGTTTTCTCTTTGATGTCACTTAAGCAGTAATTTTCATGGTTAATTTTAAAACATTGTTCCTTAGGGATGAAAAGTTTTTTTAAGTTATACTGGTGATGGAAGAAATACCAAAGACAAATAAAATATTCAGCTTTTGACAGTTTTGAATACATGAAACAGAAGGATGTTTAATTTGATAGAGTCTCTAGTGCTATGACAAGAATGAATATGCCATCAAATTCAATACTTCATCTCTTAAGACAAGGATGTCCACTCTCACCATTACTATTTAACATAGTACTGGAAGTCTTAGCATTGGCAATCAGACAACAAAAAGAAATAAAAGGCAACAAAATTGTCAAGGAAGAAGTCAAACTTTCACTATTTGCAGACGACATACTCTATGTAAAAAACAAAACAAAACAAAACAAAACAAAGAACTCCACCAAAAAAAATGCTAGAACTAATACATGAATTCAGCAAACTTTTAGGATATAAAACCAATGTGAAGAAATCTGTTGTATTTCTATACACCAATAATGAAGCAGCAGAGAAAGAAACCAAGTAATCAATCCCATATGCAATTGTACCAAAAATGATAAGATACTGAGGAATAAACCTTTAAAGAGGTAAAAGATCTATACTTTGAAAACTATAGAACACTTATGAAAGAAATTGAAGAGGACACAACGAAATGGAAAAGCATTCTATGCTCATGGTTTAAAAGAACAAACATGGTTAAAATGTCCATACTACCCAAGGCAATCTACACGTTTAATGCAATCCCTATCAAAATACCACCAACATTTTTCACGAACTAGAACAAATAATCCTAAAGTTTGTGTGGAATCACAAAAGACCATGAATAGCCAAAACAATCCTGAAAAAAAAAAAAAACAAAATTGGAGGCATCACAATTCTGGATTTCAAACTACATTATAAAGCTGTAGTCATCAGGACAGTATGGTACTGGCACAAAAACTGACACATAGATCAATGGAACAGAATAGAAAACTCAGAAAAGGACCCACAACTATATGGTCAACTCATCTTTGACAAAGCAGGAAAGAGTATCCAATGGGAATAAGACAGTCTTTTTAACAAATGGTGTTGGGAAAACTGGACAGCAACATACAGAGGAAGGAAATTGGACCATTTTCTTACACCATACAAAAAAATGAATTCAAAATGGATGAAAGACATGAATGTGAGACAGGAAACCATCAAATTGCTAGAGAACACAGGCAGTAACCTCTTTGACCTCAGCTGGAGACACTTCTTTACTAGACACGTCGCCAAAGGCAAGAGAAACAAAAGCAAACATGAACTATTGGGACTTCATCGAGATAAAAAGCTTCTGCACAGCAAAGAAAACAATCAACAAAACTAAAAGGCAGCCTACAGAATGGGAGAAAATATTTGCAAATGATATATCTGGTAAGTATCCAAAATCTCTCAAGAAGTTATCAAACAACACCCAAAAAACAAATAACCCAGTTAAGAAATGGGCAGAAGATATGAACACTTTTCCAAAGAAAACATCCAGATGGCTAACAGACACACGAAAAGAAGTTCAACATCACTTATCATCAGGGAAATATAAATCAAAACCACAATGACATTGCACCTTACACCTGTCAGAATGGCTAAAATTAACAACACAAGAAACAACAGGTGTTGGTGAGGATGCAGAGAAAGGGGAACCCTCTTGCACTGGTGGTGGGAATGAAAACTGGTACAGTCATTTTGGAGAACAGTATGGAGGTTCCTCAAAAAGTTAAAGATGGAACTACTCTACAATCCAACAATTGCACTGCTAGGCATTTACCCAAAGGATACAAAAATATAGATTTGAAGGAGTACCTGCACCCCAAAGTTTACAACAGCATTATCAATGATAGCCAAACTATGGAGAGAGACCCAATGCCCATTGACTGATGAATGGATAAAGATGTGGTGTATATATACAATGGAATATTATTCAACCATCAAGAAGAATGAAATCTTGTCTTTTGCAATGACATAGATGAAGCTAAAATGTATTATTCTAAGCAAAACAATTCAATCAGAGAAAGACAAATACCAAATGATTTCACTCATATGTGGAATTTAAGAAACAAAACAGATAAACATATGAGAAGTCAGGGATAAAAAGAGAAGAGAAGGAAATAAACCACAAGAGACTCTTAATGGGAGAGAATAAACTGTGGGTTGACAGAGGGAGGTGGGTAGGAGATGGGCTAGATGGGTAATGGGCAGTAAGGAGGGCACTTGTTGTGATGAGCACTGAGTGTTATATGTAAGTGATGAATCACAGAACTCTACTCCTGAAACCAATATTGCACTGTACATTAGCTAACTAAAATTTAAATAAAAAGGGAAAAATAGAATAAAATACAAATTTTTTTGAAAACTTTTGTCTGTTAATTTAAAACACATAAAGAGGGGTGCCTGGATGGCTCAGTCAGTTGAGCATCTGACTCTTGATTTTGGCTCAGGGCATGATCTCACAGTCAAGAGATCAAGCCATGTGTCAGGCTCTACACTGGGCATGGAGCCTACCTGAGGTTCTCTCTCTCCCCCTCCCTCTACTCCTCCAATGCTCACATGCTCTCTCTCTTAAATAGATAGATAGATAGATAGATAGATAGATAGATAGATAAAACATATAATGAAGAGTCTATTTCTCTACTATATTTTCAACTTTGGAATTCACAAAGATCTCCACATGTATTTATTGTGAATGAAAGGGTCTACTAAAATGATACATCTAAAATTAAAATTGAGATAATGTGTGAGTTGCTAAAATGTATATAAAAGTAATCAGTTAACTGAAAACACTATTGCTTCACTAAAATGTGGATTCTTCAGGACAAGAACCATAGTATTTTTGTCTGTGTCACTAGTACAAAGCATACTGCTTGGCCCATGTTAGTATAAAATTTTCTTATTGAAAATGAAAGAAATCCAATTCAAATAAGCATAAGCAAGAATGGGAATTTCTTGCCTCACTGTATCCATGAAAGTGTGATACAACTGTGGGGAGAGCAGCTGTATCAAAGGAATAGCTGGAAATGCTCATATCTATGAAGAACTACATCTTTCATTTCTTTTCTCTTTGAAATGATTGCATTCATCTTCCAAGTCTTGCGTCTCACAACTTTCAATATTTCTTTTTCCAAGCCCAAAAATCTTGGATTTTATTTGTCAATCTTAGGTCAGTTGACAATTTCTGTAGCAATCAAATATGAGTTGAAGTTGAGGAGTTTTTTAATTGGTCCAGCTGGGTTCATGCTTCCACTGACAAACCAATCCAACATGGCCAGAAGGTCATGTAAAAGCATTGTAGATTTCCAAAGTAGTCACAAGGAAGACACAGTGTAAGTAATAAGATGAGAAAGAGATTTGGAGGTGGTTTCCCAAGAAGACAATCCTATAAATATCTAATAATCTAGGTATTTGACAAAAAGTTACTTAACAAGTGTCTGCTACTTCATATCATAGCCCAAAAATATACTTTTTTTTTATAAGAGAGAGAGGGAGCACACAAGCAGGGGAGAGGGGTAGAGGGAGGGGGTGGAGAGAGAGACAGAGAGAGAGAGAGAGAATCTCAAGCAGGCTCCATGCTCAGCATGGTGACCAATGTGGGGTTTGATCCCATGACCTGGGATCATGACCTGAGCCAAAATCAAGAGTCACACACTCAACCAATTGAGCCACCCAGGTGCCTCATAAAAATATACTCTTAATGTCATATCTGTGTCAAGGACCATTAAGACCTTAGCACTGGTTGCACAATCAGACAAGACATTATCACAGTTACCACGTAACTAGTTCCCTCCACCACAGGAACTACTGCCTGGGCTTCTAATCTCCCTGTCTCACTGTTCTATCTCTAAGGCTAGGAAGTCAGCAAGCTATGGTAAAAGATTAGGCATTTAGGATTCTTCTCTGATGTTCTGGCAAGGAAAAACTGACTCACTTATACATCAGAATTTCAATGGCCTATTAGGTAAAAAAAATAAGAAGAAGAAATTCTGGAAATTATGACCCATTATTGGTACAAAAATACCACTGCCATACAGGTGAGGACTGTAAACTATAGTTATATTTTGCTGTTTTAGCAACAAACCACTCAACTGTCACTTATTCAAGAAACATTTATTAAGCCCTGCATTCAGGGAAGGATTCCCTCATCCATTTTGCTGTGTGATCATTGGCTCTGTCTTCCAGAAACATTTATTTAAGCAATGTTTAGTCAAGAAACATTTATTGAGCATCTCCTAAGCCCTCAAGACCAAACTACATATAAATCATTTTAATACAAAGTGATAACCTTTAAAAGACTGATAAGCTGGATGATAGATGTGCAAGGTTTGGAGGTGGGTCAAGTAGGAATGTTTAATCATCCATGCAGTCAGCACAGACTTCTCTGCAATGACACTTGAATTAAGTTTTAAATAATTAGTAGAAGTTAGCCAGGCAAAAAGTAGGAAGGAGGTGATTGCAGGAAACTATGAATAAAGAGAAGCAGCATGGTATGAGCAAGAAACTCAAAATACTTTGGTGTTCCTGAAACATAAATCATAAGAAAGTGGCAAGAAATGGGGCTGCAAAAGAAAACAGGAGTCATATCATGAATAGCCTGGGATACCATATTAAGAGAGCTTAAATTTTATCTTAGAGGGAATGGGAGGCTACAGAACTGTTTCAGTAGCAAGGTCTGATCAGTCTGGTTGATATGTGGAGGACAGATATGGCATATTCTAATAATGACCTATACCAGGTTTGATTTGTTTTACTATAACACATAGTGTCATGTCCCTGGTGAGAGAAGTATCCATAAAGGGTTATGTTCTGAGAAATAGTCCAATAACAGTGTACCTAAATGTAATTCCAAATTTTATTCCTTAACTAATTCCAAGGAGAATCTAATTGGTTACCCATAACTTCTCATCCCCTTTGTTCTCAATATCTCTACCATCATTCTGCTGCTCTAATATTTTCTCTTTATGCCTTAATATTATCGCTCCACTAAAATTTGAGGAAGTGTGGTAGATACACAGAAGTCATTTAGATTCTGAAATCTTACTGGATCAATGTAAAGGTCTCCTACACAGGGGCAAAGAATGTATTTTGATTCCATTATCCTCTTCCTTGGCCATATCTGAAGTAAGCATTGGAGAATATGCTTTCCTTGGACATAGTCTCCTGCCTATCAAAAAGTGGGGAAGGTCTTTTTAAGTCATTCCAGGTCTTGAAAGTCACAGACTTTTAAAGTTCTGGCTTGTGGTTCTCTAGTTGTAAAAGTTAAAATTTAGTAGGAGACGCAAAGATAGAGACAGATAGATATAACAAAAACAACCTCTAGATACAATTAAAGACTGGAATTACTACTAACTTCTCTGGGAGCTTAATGAATGCAAAAATAAGTGAACCAGTGGGGTCGGGCACACAGAAACATAACTTCTTCCTTAAACTATCTTCTCCTTACTCTGGTCTTTGTGGGTTTTGGAAGTTGGTTGGGACCACACAGATGGGTTTTGTTTAAGTGCGTTGGAATGCTTGAACTGGAAAGAAACAAAGAGTAAGATAGTAGTCATGATAATATTGTGGTAAAATAAACATAATAATATTTTACAAATTGTTTTAGAATGCATTGTTTCATTCAATCTCTGTAAGAAGTCTTTTGAGGTGCAGAGGGTAGATGTGATTTCCACCTCTGCTTTTCAACATCAGGGAAGGTAAGTAACAATTATTGAGTACTAGACATTGGTCAAGGTACATTGCATGTATTATGTCATTTAGCCCTCAGAAGCACTTGGCTACTCTGACCCTTGTTCTACAAATGAGGAAACTGTGACACAGAGAAATTAAGAGACTTGCTCAAGGTCGCATAACTAGCAAGTGGGAGGCTGGGACTCAACTTAGGTCTTCTGATCCAGAACCATGGTGCGTGCATTCTACTCTCTCCATGATCTCCACTGGTCTGCAGTGATGACGCACCTCATCTGTGCATTCCTTGCCTTGAATGCAGATGGGCCTGGTAGAGGACCCGGAGTTTTCCTAGGTTGAGGATGGTGTCTTCCACACCTTTCTATCCCTGTGCCCAGTACAATGCCAGACACATACACCTCAATGAATATTTGTTAGGTAAATGAGTTCTCCAGTGCACTAAAAATCAATTGTATAAAAATACTTTTATGCTTTTATGCATCCATAAAGCCTAAATTCTCTGGGATTTAAGCTGGTGATAATAATAATCTTTCTTTGATAGAAAGAGCATCGCACAGGAATTATGAGAACTCTGTTTCAGCTCTGGCTTCACCATTTATTAGCTGTGAAATCTTGGTTTCCTCACTTTTGGGCTTAGGGGCTGGTCTGCCGTGGCATCTGTATGAACTTCCAGGTTTCAGAGTCTATGCTTCCAATAGTAAGATGTACTAGGAGGGCTTTTATTGGCTGTTCAGGGCATTTGACCCGAGAAAATAATTCACTGTGACCTGGAAAAATTATGTGAGCAGTATAAAGTGATATTTTTGCTTAGACCAATTGGAAGCAGCATTTTATTTCAATAAGGAAAATCCTTTGAGGGGGATCTACATAAAAAAAGAGGTGGTGAGTAGATTGTTCATATTAAGGAGATTAAACCTTCACCAACCATTATCAAGTCTTATAAACCAGTCCAACTAGATGCTCCTGTTAAATGGAAACAAAGAAATCCTAATAGTGACCAGAAAACTAATGCTGAATCTTCTAAAGTTCCTTTACATATGAGTGTTTTGTGATCTGAACTTGAAAGTTTAGAACACTGCTCAAGTACAGGGCTGTTTAGGGCGCATTCCCGAGAGAACGCAGATGGCTGTAAGAAATCATTTTTAATGTGTACTTATTCATCTCTGTCAGTACCTGGATTTCAGACGTAAGAGAAGGGGGTTCTAAAGAAATGGGCTCAGGACATGACTGCGGACCAGTCAGGCTAGAATAATCAAACACATTAGGGTACAGACAGATGCAGAAAAAAATTCAAATTTAGGACAGTTTATTAAATGAGGTTGAAGAGACCATAACTGTATCCATGCATACACGTGTGTGCATGACATATGTGCGGCATGAGTCTGGAAACAGGAATGAGAATTGGGCCCCCCTGCCCCCCGAGAAGGCTCCAATGGAAGCATCCGGAAGATTCAGCAGGCCTGAAGTCCAAGACACTCGTTGGCAGAACTCCTCTGTCAAGAAGTGGGACATTCAAAGATGTGATGAGATTTCTGAAAAGTGGATGCTGTTTCCAGCTTCTCAATCAGTTTCTATATCTCACACGCTTCGCATTGCACTAACCAGGGAACAATGGCCTTGCTAACATGAACAATGCTGAACCGGTTAAATGAACTAGCTGTAGGATTAATGATGGAGTGGACATGAGAGCTGTAGCCGTTATTGAGTCAGAGCACCAGGGGAGGTCAGGAAAGGGAATCCAGTAGCTGCCTACCAATGGCCAGGAGTGTGCAGCAGGTTTCACGTGCTTTTTTTTTTTTTTTTTTTTGATATAATTTATCGTCAAATTGGCTAACCTATAGTATATACAGTGTGCTCTTGGTTTGGGGGGTAGATTCCTGTGATTCATCGCTTACATACAACACCCAGTCATCACCTCAATAAGTGCCCTCCTCAATGCCCACCACCCATTTTCCCCTCTTCCCCACACTGCCCCCCCCCCGCTTTTTTTTAAGTTTTTATTTATTTATTTTGAGAGAGTGAGAGAACAGGAGGGGTAAAGGGGCAGAGAGAGAGAGGGGGAGAGAATGAGAATTCTAAGCAGGCTCCACACTGTCAGTGCAGAGCCCGACTTGGAGGTTGGAACTCATGAACTGCAAGATCATGACCTCAGATGAAATCAAGAGTAGGATGCTTAATGGACTGAGCCCCTCGAGTGCCCCCACATGCATATTTTTGTTTCATCTCATGATAAGCAAGTTGAGAGACAGAAAAGAGAAACCTTGTTTGATCTCAAGCTAGTAAAACTAGTTTCAGCCTTGATATGTTGTGTTTGTGTCTTGTTTGTGCCTTGATATGCTAGTTATGGTAAGGCTGAATATGAATCTTCCCTGTCAAATGCATTTCCTAAATTTATCTCTATGTTTGGTATTGATAAGCAGTTAATAAACCTCTGCCATATAAGTCTCCAAAATTTGGGCAATCTTTATTTCCTTTTATTTCTACTTTCAAGTCTCTTCTGAGCTCATTTTTTTGGCAATACCTTAATAAATATAGTTGACAGCAATTAACACATGCTACTAACATTTTGTCATCCAACCTTTTTCCCTAAAACTTTAAGTGCATGTCATACATCCTCTAAGTTTTTTAAAAAAGTGAGAGATTTACCAAATGTTTTGCCATTACATAAAATGAATTACTATCCTTCTAGTGGATATTAATTTCTTAGCTATCTATTGCTTGGGCCCTGAGATAACACCGTGTATTTCAATATATTGTTACACCAGTACTACACACCTTTCCCCAACTTTTACATCAGTCACGATAGGTTATGCTGTAACAGACAACCCTCAAGTCTCAGGGACTAAAAACAACAAAGGCTTCCTTATCACTTTTGCCTAAATATCCATTGTGTGTCATTGTGGCCTTTTCTCTGTCACCCTCTCTAGAAAGCCAGGTAAACAGAGGCCTTGTCTCTGTGATTTCATGATGGCTAAAGTCTGTGCTGTCCAGTATGGTAGTCACTGGCCATATCTGTCTACTGAGTCCTTGAAATGTAGCTAGTCTGAATTGAGATGTCAGTGTAAAATACATACCAGATTCAAAGACTTGATATCAAAAAAAAGGAATGTAAAAATGTTTTAAGAGTAATTTTATTTTTTTATTAAAAAAAATTTTTTTTAACATTTATTTATTTTTGAGAGACAAAGAGAGCATGAGTGGAGGAGGGGGCAGAAAGAGAGGGAGACACAGAATCCAAAGCAGGGTCCAGACTCTGAGCTGTCAGCAAAGAGCCCAACGCAGGGCTGGAACTGGTGAACTGTCAGATCATGACCTGAGCTGAAGTCAGTGCTTAACCAACTGAGCCACCCAGGCGCCCCAAGAGTAATTTTTTTTTTAAGTTTATTTATTTGGAGAGAGATAGAGACAGCATGAGTGGGGCGGGGCAGAGAGTGAGGGAGACAGAGAATCCCAAGCAAGCTCTGTGCTGTCAGCGCAGAGCCCAATGTGTCTCGAACCCACAAAACCGTGAGATCATGACCTGAGCCGAAATCAAGAGCCAGAAGCTTAACCAGCTGAGTCACCCAGGCCCCAGTAATTTTAATATTGATTACCTATGGAAATGATATATTTTATATATTGGGTTAAATAAAACTATCACTAAAATTAATTTTACCTTTTCCTTTTTACTTTTTTGATGTGACTACTAAAAAATTTAAACTTCTATATATAGCTTGCATTACATATGTTTCTTATGGTGCTGGTCTTGGCCAGAAAAAAGGAAATGTGCCAAAGTGTACACTCATTCTTAAGTTTGTACCTGGGAGTAATACATATAACTTCTGCTTATATTTCTTTGTCCAAAACAAGTCACATGGTCATACCTGACTTTTTTAGAAAAGAGGAAGTATATCTGAACCATATGCACTCAGGAGACCCAGAATGATTTAGTCTACAGCACTAAATGGCAGCCACGGATTCCTTCCTTAAACAATTTTATTAATTCTCTCTATGCGACAGACTTAATATTAAATGTCAGTGAAGGCTGGAACCTCATCAGTTTATCATTCTCAACCCTTGCCTTACTCTTTACATCCTCTGGCCGAATGCAGGTTTCCTGAGAAATTCTGACTGATGAGCTAATGTGAAACAGATGTTGCTAGGACAAGACAAAGAAACACTTTTAAGAATCAACTGCAAACCTGCTTAGGAGCAGTGGTACACATTAATGCTGACTACAGGGTAAAAGATGCAGGAGGCAGACTCTCTTGGTGGGGAGCAATCAGAGATGGAATAGATATCGGTGAGCCAAAATGTCATGAAGTATATAAATAAGGACATAAAACCACAGCGTCCAGGTATTTAAAGCACTCACGAAACAAAAAGCAGACTGCATGTGTGCTTTATATGTCGGCAGAGGAACTGTGGGTGTGGTGACTTAGCATAAAGACAAGCAGGAAGCTGGGCTAGGAGAGCAAAGAACATGCAGAAGTTGTGGATCTGGGCTGCACAGCAGGCCTGCAACCTGATGGGGAGGCAGGGGCCCAGATGCATGTACAAATCAAGCCTCAGGGCAATGTTGTGAATCAGACCACCAGTCTGAGCAGCACAGCAATTATTAGTCTGGCAAAATAGTGGGCTAAACACCAGTTAGGAAGGTAACAAACAAGTGGCCTTAAGCACTACAGAGAAAGGCCAGGAAAGTGGCCTGACACTGCACCGGAAGGAAAAGGGCAGGGCAAAATGAACAAAAGGAGAGGTGCAAATCTCTAAAAGGAAACCTCAATGTTGCGGGTAATCTACAGCCACAACAAGGACACTTCCTGTTTGCTTTTTTCTGGTGTAGGAATTAGTTCCCAGCTTAGTCTGGAAGCTGTTGGTGAGAGAAGGTAAGAGGATAAATCTGCCAGAAGTAGGGAGTATTCACAGAGAGATGAGAGAATATCTTGACCATTTCATATTAAAAGAGCAGATAATTACACATGAGGTCTTTGAAGCTCACGCACCACCCAGAAAGATATGTGATGTCTTTACAGGTGCATGTTGGCTTCGTGACCCATTTTCAATGGAGCACATGCTCATCCAGGAGTGATTGTGGTTGGCCCAGGCAAAGCAGAGCAGTCTGGAAGCATTATTCAGTCCAGAGCTAACAGCAGTAGAGCAAATTATCTCTCAAGACCTGGCTAACAGGGTAATCTCCTTCCTGAGAGCTCACACAATAGTTTTGCTTGTTGATTACATTGCTTGGCTGGGTGGTGATGGTAGTGTTGTTCGGGGTTTCTTCCTTCCTTTTATCTTAGCACGAAGATCATTCATTTACTTGGGTAGTAGGGGTAGGAAACTCATCTGAAAGTGTAAGACAGAGGTGTGGGGACAGGCTTAAGGACTGGGCTTTCTGAGAGGACAAATGGAGTTGGCTCACTTTGCACAAAGGCCATTCGGCTTCTTAGTGAGAAGAAAAAAGTGTACTGCATCTTGCTTATGAAGCCTAAAGAAGGGAGGATGAGGACTCCTGGAAGACATTTGAGTGGAGGGCCTTCTGTCCTCTGTTTTCCCTACCACACACTGCCCTGGGGACCTCATTCATTCCCATGGCTTGAAATGCCCCCTGTATGCTGACAACCCCCAGATCCCTGCCTCCAGATCAGACCCACGGCTTCCAGGTGCCTCAGTTCTCATTTTATACTATTCTCCCCCTTGCTCATTATGCATCAGCTACCCTGATTTTCTTTCCATTTCTTTAACATACTGACCTCCAGGAAATTTGCATATGCAGTTCCTTCTGGCTGTAACACTCTCCCTTCAACTGCTTGCGTGATCACTGCATGATCTCTCTCTCTCTCTCTCTGTCTCTCTGTCTCTCTGTCTCTCTTGCTCTCTCTCCCTCTTTTGGTCCTACTTATGTCACCTCCTCAGAAAGTCCTTTCCTGAGTGGTCACTCACCCCTATTATTCTGTCTCAGCCTCTTGCTTATTTCATTCAAAGTACATTTCACAATTTATAATAATGTCTTAATTCAAAGTTTTTTTGTTTGAACTACTAGCGCCTAGTCTGTGCCTTGCATATAGAAGACACTCAGTATGTTTTATTGTTATTGTTTGTTCCATCTGTATTATACTTGAATTCCAACATCATAGTTGCCAAAAAGTCACCTGATTGTCTAGAGTGTGTCTGTTCAGTAGACTGAGGGTATGGCCTCTACAAGAGTCACCAAGAAAATATCCAGAAATTGTACTGGACTGAAGGGGTTTACATGTTAGAGAAAACTGCCCCACACATAAGTGGGAATATTTTTCAGTCTGTAGTTCAAGACCCCATTCATTAGCAATTTACTCATCATGTAAGAGGAGAAATCCCCTGCATATGTTTTAGACCTTGCTCAATGCATATCTGATCACTGCATGAAGACCCTCCTCTGAGAACACAGCAGGACATACATAAATCCTGGGGGTCTGCAGGAAGCTTGGTAAGGTAGACAGAGTTCCCAAAGCGTCCTTTGGTGCTGGTTGGGGACACACTGGTACAGCCTGAGCTTGAGTCACAGTAGAGTGAACAGCTCTACTCCATAGTAATTAGAGTGTCGGAGTCCCATACATGAGACTGGAACAGAATTGATGAGACCTACCTTCTCAGAGGGGCAACTTAAGGAAGGAGGAGGGTCCAAAGCATCAAGGGAAGCTAAAGAAATATTACCTACAGCAGTATGAGAGTATATGCAAAGTGTTGAAGTAAAATCATCTTAGGAAGAGAGGCCCAATCAATGAAGAGTCAGGAGAGACAGGAACATGAGTCAAGTAGAAATGATAAACATGGGCCAGCCTTGCAAGGTGCAATGTGGTCAAGCTGGGAAGTTTCTCCTAGAATTGCCTCCACATCCCAGGGCAGGATACCTGCTTTTGTACCTCCAGTCTGGTAGGGTGCCAGAAATTCCACCTGCTCTGCTCTACTTAAGAACTATGTGCCTGAATGGCCATAAAATTCCCCTGCAGTTTTAAGAATTTAAGAAGTTGCATCAGATTTCTGGCAAGGCACTCAGATAGAAACATAGGTCAGGAGGGAAAGGGGAAAGGCAAGATGTGGCAAGACAGTATACTGTGGAATGGCTACATGAGTACCAGGTGTGGAGTGTCTGCCCTCAGGGCCAGTAACTCAATCCTTGTCTTTACCAAATGATTCATTTAGGTTCATCCCCCAACACTGTAGTGGAGATATATACAGATCACAAGGTTCTAGGGAGGTCTGCTATTATATCATGTTGGATACCCCAGGTATTTATATTAATGCCCAGGACCCTGGCATTTATAAAGAAAAAGAACTATATTTGTCTGTAGACCTCAAACAAATGGAAAGGCAAAAATACAATTTATTCCCTCAAAAAACTATAAGGTTTCAGAGTAGAAAACTTCAGGCATGAATGTTCTACAGCTCAAACCTCCTCATCAAAAGCCAGCCTCTTTTCCTTGGGTCTTCCTTCATTCACAGACTGTCCCCATGTCCAGGCTTACTTCATTTCTCTTCTAAAGAGAAAAAAGAGCTTTTATTTCTCAGTAGTTCCAACAAAGTTCTCAAGACTGGCTCTGTTTGGACTTATGGCTCATATGGCTATGGGCAAACTAATCATTATGATTAAGGGTATGGAATACACTGGTTGGCCAATCCTGAACAGTATAGGAAAGAAGTTTTGTTTCACCTGAACCATGGCCTAAGGAAAGGAGAAGAGTAATTTCCCAAAAGAAAAATTAAAATATTGTTAACTATAGTGAGAAGGAGGAACAAAGCCTGGAAAAAGAAATACAAGATAACAAGGGAACTGGGATAAAGATGGGTGTACGTGGGGCCAAAATAGAGATACAGTCAGGAGAGTCATGGTACTGAGCTGAGTGAAATTGGAACGTGAATCGAATAAGAAGGGCAAGGAGCGGACCCATATATAGCTCAATAAGCAGAAGGGTTGGTAACTGGGATTGTTAAGGGCATGGATCTGTGAGTAAGGCTTTGCCCAGGTTCGCCAGAAAACAGAGCCTAAGGCAACACTTAATTGCTTATGCTTCATTGGAAGATGCAATCACCAGGCAGCAAAAGTAAGGGAGAACAGAAGTGACTATAGGAGCCGACACAAGAGGTGTCACTCTTTGTGAAGAGACACAGAGGACCTCTTCTATAAAGGGGACATCTCCTTTATACTGCACTGGAATGCCGTAGCTCAGAACAGTCCATTGTAGGGAGGGACAGAGAAGAAATTTATCTGCCTTCAGAGTGTGTCCCCATAGAGTTAACTCCCCTAAACTTCTGTGATGTTGCCTGGCCCATTCAGTGTGTGAAGCGAGATTTATCTAACCTATGGCATGGTGTTTCATCCATGTGCATGTGGGGAGGTAGTGGGAGGTGCAAAGATTCTGGACGTTGGCCTCAGGCAGTAAAACAGTATAGACTGAGTGGAACTCAGGGAGGGAGCTGACTGCTACAGAAACAGCTGAAGAGAAGTGACAGAGGGCCCAGAAGTTGCAAGGCTAGCTCTGTACTTGGCACATTGCAGGCCCTCTATAAATGTAGATAAATAAGTGACTGAATAAGTGCAAGACATTAAGTTATGTGTTTGGGGACACAACAGCAAGGAAAGCATAGATTTCAAGCAGATAAATTCATTTAGGAAGGTCAGGGATCAGTTAGTTCATTTTGGAGGGAGCTTAACTGGGCTGAGGGCAGGCTGGAGTTTTTGAAGATATAGTCCTGACTTGGGTTCCAAGCTGTCATCACTGAAACATTTCCACATAATAGAATTTGGGGGATGGCCTGAAGATCACTGTATTGTATATATATTTTTGGTTTTCTGTTATAATATTTTGACATCTTAAAAAAACTTTCTAGCAGGGGAGAGATTGCTCTTCTCTGACCTAGCCAATTCTTGGAGATAGCAAAGGGCCCAGCCAGAAGCATGTCTTTCACGTGCAAACTAACCAATCTAGAGTCAGACCTCATATATCTAGCCTGGCACCTCAAGAGGCAATATTCCTCTGCCTTACTCATCCCAGGGCCAGGTATCAGGCAACTAAGAACCATCCTTGTAGCCCAAAGTCCATGAAAATATTCAAACTAGCCAATCCTAAACTGTTACCCTGCTCTGCCTCACCTTTCCTGGGAAAATCCCAACAAAGATCCTGGCCTAAACCTTCTCCTTGCTCCTGTCTTCTGCTCCTCACCACCCCGGTACCCTTGTGACTCTGCATGGTGTGCTGTGTCTTCTGTCTCTAGGACTTTGAGTATAATAGACTTTGTTTTTTCCTGAGCATTTCCTGTGTCTCCTCTTGTGGCTGCACCTGACTGACTACCTCAGAAAAAATACAAAACAAACACCAATTTATGTGCAAAGCATTACATAATGATTACATATGTTGTATCTATACATATGTTATCACATATGTATCCATATGGATAGATCCACATATACAGTGTTTATTGATCTGATATCACGGATGGCATGTGTTACTCATAATTTTTAGATGTAATTATTAAAATGTTTAATGACAACCACTCCTATAAGAAGTTATAACTAACAATCATGTAGCATTTATAAGTCCCAAACCCTGCTCTGAGTGCTTTACCAACGTTAACCTCATTTAATTTTCACAATTTTATGAGATAGTTAGTGCATAGCCCACCAAGAGATCTTAGGCTCCAACAAATGCTCAGACCAAGTGACCATGAGCCACCAGCCTATTCAGAAAGATATAGGAGAGGAACCAAAGCTTGCCAGCAGGTCAGCTTCAGAAATTTCTTTTCAGTGGCAATTCTTGAAGCAGGCCTACAGCTCAGGGCAGGAAAAAGACCCACATGGGGTACGTTCAGGATCCACCTGGCTTAGAAGCCTCTTTCTCCAATTTTGAAAAAAATTGAGCAGAAAGTACAGAGGTTTCCATATACCTCTTCAACGCTCTAAACACACACAGTTTCCCTTATTATTAAAATCTTGTATTAGTGTGCCACATTTGTTACACTTGATGGAGGAACCAATGAGTCTATAACTTATATTAGGGTTCACTCTTAGTTCTGTACATTCTGTGGATTTTGACAAAGGAGTAATGTCACATATCCACTATTATAGTATCATACAGAATAATTTCACTGTCTTAAAAACCCCATGTATTCCACCTACTCACCCTCCCTCCCTCTTCCAGATCCTGGACAACCATTAGTCTTTTTATTGTCTCCAAAGTTCTGCCTTTTCTAGAATGTCATATAGTTGTAGTCATATAACAGCCTTTTAGCCTGGCTTCTTTTACTTAGCAATATGCCTTTAATATCCCTCCATGTCTTTCCAGATCTGTTAGCTCATTACTCTTTATTTCTGAGTAATACTCCATAGTATGGATGTGCCACAGTTAGTTTATCCATTCACCTAATGAAGGACATCATGGTTACCTCCAAGTTTTGGCAATTTTGAATAAAACTGCTATAAACATTCATGCATAGATTTTTGGGTGGACATAAGTTTTCAATTCATCTGAGTAAATACCAAGCAGCACAAGTGCTGGGTCATATGTTAATATCTTCTGTGGGATTTTTGTGTTATAGATACAAGGACCCTGCAAGGTACAAGCCTAGTTTTAAGAGTCACCATACTTATAGAAGCCCAAAGCCTGGCATCCCCTTCAGTTATTTATAGTTCCTTTCTAATTCCTCTCAGTCCAGATGCAGTTTACCACTCAGGACTCATTTTTACCATAAACAACGTCTAGTAACATAGATGACATTTCTACTTTTTCCAGGTTGCTAGCAGAACAGAGCAGGGTAGTCAACCAATGGTTAAGTCTCACAGAGGAATAATAAGTTTTGTTAAACCCTTTGCTCACAGATAAGTACTTTTATTTCCTCCATTTTTCAAATGAAGAATCTGAGGCACAAAGGGCCAAATAACATACTCAGTATCACATAGCTAGTAAAAAGTTGAGCCAAGGATCAGACCCAGGCATGTGGCTCCAGAATCTATCCTCATAAATGCTACATTATGCTACCTCAAGAATTATTTGCTTTTCTTATAAATAAACTGAGGAAATGTAAATAAGTCATGGGTTATTATTTCTAGAATATTAGATTATAAGCCTGTGACCACCAAACTTGCTGTAATGCTGAATTTATCTAAGGGCCTCTCTATTTCTGTTCTCTGGGGGAAATTTTCTCAAAGCCTCTAATTTCCAAGGGGTGGGGAAGTCCCCCGGATTTCTGGGGACTCTCACCAATTTAAGGCCTCCAGCTCTTCTCTGACTCAGGCCCCTGCACAAAAGCTTACTGTCTTAATTTTATTTACCACAAAAACCATGATGCAGAACTTGACCACTTTATTGGTTTTCAGAAGAAATCCAATCCACCTCAAGCTTTTTGTGATTTTGTAAAATTTCCTGAATGTGCGTGAGATCACTGACAAGATTCACCTTGCTTAGTTCATGGTATTCCACCTAACATGACATTTGCTCATGTCTATTGTCCTCCTTTTCCTTTCTCTCTCTCTCTGCCCCACCCCAAATGCAAATAAATTTCTCTTTTTGTCTCTCTTCCTCCTCAGAAGACTTCAAACCATCTGAACCTATACTCTGCAAGGAAGTATTCATTCTTTACAGGTTTCTCAAGGCTTTATCCATAAGAAAAGTGGGTCTCCCCCAAGGGAAACCTGTTTCTTCCATCTCATTATATTGTGATGAATTACCTGACTAGCAGCATGTTCTAATAGGCCTTCAGTGACTATATTTGAGAACAGTAATATAATGACTAAAACATCACCAGAAATGTCACTAAAGATCTTTTAGTCTATTACATTCTTTTTTTTTCTTACTTTTAACTTTCCATTCAGTATAGCCAACCAAATAGTAGAGACAGCAATAGCAATTTCTTACTTCTCATTTAGCTGGGAGTGTACTTTTGTCAAAAACCTCAAACTCTACAGCCTAGGAATCATAACTAGTTGTTCTACCCTGTGTCATCAAATGTCCATTAAGTTTTCACTTAAACAGGGCTTCATTTACAGTGCCTGTCTTTGTTAATGATTAACCAATGCCTTGGTTGGCAAATTAACAACAAATTGAAACATTTCATCTCTCACTCTTGAACTAGTATTTTCAGATTTGCCATGTGATGTAATTTAGGTCAGAGCTATCAATTGAGATATTGTATTCACTAGGCTTTAATTCAATTCAACTCTACAAATATTTTGAATGCTTGCTATTTGCAAGGCACCATGCCAGATGATGGGAGAGATACGAAGACAGTATGGCTCTGGAAGGAAGCCTAGGGTAGGACATATAAGACATGAACCTAGTAACTGCAAATAAGGTAGAACATAGCTGCCAAAAGAAAGAAAAAGTTACAAATACTGTGCTATGAGATTTAAGAGGAAAGATCTATCACATCCAGTTGGGAAGACTGGGAGACGGCATTAGAGTCAGTCCTTAAAGGCTAAGTAAAAGTTTGAGAGTTCAGGATGATGGGGAGAGTAGTCAAGATGAGAGGCCCACAAAAGCAAGAGTGGAGAAGCGCAAAAGTAAGGGGTAGAATCAGAGATCAGCATAGTGCTCTTGTTTGTCAGGAACACAGGATATTGAGAGAGGACTTTGGGTGAAAAGGCTGGAAAGTTAAGACATTTGAAGATGCTGAAAATCTGCCTTAAAATAGTAAAAATAGTTGAGGGTGGAAAACCTTCCAGTCTTGACGTTATAAGCAGTTTCACCTCTGGGATAGACACTGGAATTTACCTTTGGGGCCAAACTGCTAAATCAGGTTTTGTAAACATCACTTCAATGGGCCTTTTAATTGTGTAGGTATAAGGGCAAGTAAGTATTCACTGTTTTTCTTAAGGCCAAAATGCGATGAAGTGACCCAAATGCAAATGCCTTGAATAGTCTATTTAGTAATGTAAATTGGGTGTATCTTAAACTCACTTATGCTCCTGCAGAGTTATAATTTTTTTCTCAATCTAGAATTAGAATTTCTTATGTCTGAAAATTGCTGGTTGGTCTTGGGAGATGTGGTGATTGATTCTTACCCAAGCATTAGTTTACAGGAGATCAGGAATGAAAACCTGGCTGTAGTAGGGGTATGAAGGACCATTCTTCTCGTCACTGCATGCTGGAGGAAAGGCTGTAAAGGAATTGTATTTGGCTTGCGGTAATGCTTCCAGGCTGCATTCTTGGTGGCCCACCTGTGGTAATATAAAACTAGACAGTCTAACTTTAGTAAATGTGGTCTAGGAAGATTGGACCTGCTGAGCCATTGAGCCTGATTAATACTTAGAAGCGAGGTTCCCAGGTAAGGGGATGGATGTCCTTAGTATCTCTTAACATGGGAAGACAATCCTCCTATCCTAAATCAGGAAATGAGGATATCGCGGACAATGGTTTACTCCCTCCAGGCCTGGGTACCCCCTGGTTCTGGACTCCCTACCATGGACATTATGGGAGCATTTGTGATGGAGTGAACTGACCCTTCCATATGGAAGCAGGAACCATTTTATTTAAAGACCCTGAGGTCACGTTTTAGCCTGTGGGCTCTAAGAGTAGCCAACTTTTAGTAGCAGTTTATTCTCTGTGTTGTTGTGTTACCCTCAAGCGTTGAATAAAGTTTTGTTGAAAAGCTACTACCTGGCCTCAGGTGTGCTGTGAGGAATTAAGGAATGACCATTCAGGGTTTGGAGTGACAGGCCATGGGGCTGCAGTGCACTTTCTCAGAGGTCTGATTGGATCTGAATGGTGGCTGTCAGCAGAGAGAGAGCTGGGCCTTCTTTTGAAGCATGCAGGAGCAGAAGTGGTGGGCAGTGAAGTTTCTGAAGACAGACAGACAGAACTGGAAGGACTGGCTTCAGATCACACATGAGGCAGTGCCCTGGGGTACTCTGAAAAATAACTGGGGAAATAATGAGAGAAACCCAACTAAAGGACGTTCCACAAACAACTAGCCTATAGTCAAGAATGTGAAGTGCATAAAGGGCACAGAGAGGCTGAGAAACCATTCTAGAATAAAGGAGACAAGAGACCTAACAACCAAAGAAATGTGTGATTCTGGATTGACTCCTGGATCAAAAAAATAAATGCCATTGGGGCATCTGAGTGGCTCAGTTAGTTAAGCATCTAACTTCAGCTCAGGTCATGATATCATGGTTTGTGAGTATCAGCCCTGCATTGAGCTCTCTGCTCTCAGTGCAGAGCCTGCTTCGGATCCTCTGTCTCCCTCTCTCTGCCCTTACTGCCATCTCTCTCTGTCTCTCTCTCAAAAATAAATAAACATTAAAAAAAAAGGAAGAAATACCATAGAGGACATTTAATTATTGGGATAATTGGTGAAATTTAAAGGGGGATGTATGTTGGATAATAGTAATATATCACTATTAGATTTCCTGAATTTGATTAGTGAGTTGTGGTTATGTAAGAGAATGTTCTTGTCCTTAGGAGGTATTTAGGTATTTAGGAGATATTATCAGGTATTTAGAAGTGAAAGGTCATGATACTTACAACTTATTCTCAAATGGTTGAACCACAAGATTAATAGTAGTAATGTGTGTGTGTTTGTGCACACATATATATGTGTATGTATATAGAAAAGGAGAGAGAAAAAAATCAAATGTGGCACTGAAGAGCAATAATTTCATGAGTGAGAACTCAATGCAAAATAATTTATTATCAGAAGTGTGACTTTATTTGATACATCAAATAAATACTTTGCTAAGTACATCTTAGCAAAATACTTTGCATCTTTGCAAAAATACTTTGCTAAGTACATCTTAGCAAACCCTGGGACATACAGACAACTTCATTTGGTAATCACATCTTGGTATACACTTAGTCATATGTTTATAACACTTTGTGCTACATTGATAAGGACTTAAATAAACATGCATACCATGTCATAATGTATCCCTTTTCCTTTTGGTGATTTAGAGATAGAACTTGCTAATTGCTTCATTTTATGTTATGGTACAGAAGACGTGTGCTGGTTGGCATGCCTGATTCACTTGGTACCCTGAAAACATATTGACCTAACTCATTTTTGCATCTTTAACATCTAATAATGTCCTATTAATGATGCTGAATGAATTAACTAAATGAATTGAAAAGCTGTATAAATAACACTAAAAGGAGGCAATGAACTTTATGAAATATACAGTATGGACAAAAAGGACAAACCTTCCTGATGAGATCAGTTGACAGATCCTGTCTAGAAACATCTCATTCCATTTGTGAGCTGTGGTATCTTCTTTAACCCAGAGTCACATCTGGCTTTAATCCAGCTCTTCTATGACTTGGAGATGTTCCAGCCTTGTTCTTTCCTACTTGGGGATCTCAGCAAATGGCTCTCCTATCAAGTTCAACCTTGTTTTCTGGCACTTGCTAAGTCTATTTGATGCATCCAACCTTTGAGTAGGTAAAGATCTTGACTTCTGCCATTCAGTTTCCTCCCTTGGGACTAATAAGTTAGGGACCATATTTAGTTGAATGTCAAGCCCATTCCAAATTATTGACCAAAACATAGACTTCTTGGCTGAGAAGAGATAACTACCAAACCATATTCGCTGAGCATGTATTACAGTGTGGTGTGGTGTGGTGTGGTGTGGTGTGGTGTGGTGTGGTGTGGTATAGTATGGTACGTGTGTGTGTGTGTGTGTGTGTGTGTGTGTGTGTGTGTGTGTGTGTGTTGTAGGCAGAATAGGCAAAAGAGCAAGAATTGGCAGATGTTAGCCAAAACCAAAATAGAATATCTGTCCACTTTAAAGACTAAAATCATTATTTTTGCTTTATTCCCCATTTCTGAGGTTGCCACATATATATAGATATAGATATAGATATAGATATAGATATAGATATAGATATACACACACATACACAAATAATTCAAAATTCTTAAAGTATTAAGGAACATTTATTAACTTACTCTTCTCTCAGTATTCTGACATTATTAAAATTGTTTTTTAAATGTGATTTTATGAATAAATGAAAGAATGAGACCTTAGGCCTAGAAGTATTCAGTTTTAAGTGTATTACTCCAACATAGTATTAATCTAAAGACAGACTCCATTTCATAAAGAAAAATATTAAGGGCAATAAGAGTAGTAATTTATGTTTAGAGATAAGAGATAAAGAATATAGCAGTTATAAGTTCATATCTGGCAGTTGGTAAAAAGTTCACAGATTTAAAAGGGAACTACTCATTTTCCATTTTGCTTTGTGTTCTCTGCCCAGGTAACGATCATCAGACTGGAAAGGCTAATACAAAGACTCTCTTTAAGCCTTAGTTAAGAGAGGATATTATGAGAACCCCTGACTGCCAGAAACACAGACGTAATTGTGCCACTATCTATAATCACTGTGAGCAAGAAGATAGGTGTTAGATAAGGGCAAATGGTCTCCTGTTTTTCAAACAGAGGAAGATCATGGATAATAGAAAGATATTTTATTGCATTTATTTAGCAAAATGTTATTGAGAACCTTGTTATGTAATAAGCACTGTGCTAAGTACTGGGGGTAAAAAGAAGTAAGACATGATTCCTAAAGAAGGGAGATACTTAACTAATATAAGAAACATTTGGAAAGTACAATGATATTGATTTGCACAGGATACCATCAGGTGACGAGAACTGTAGTTAAGATCATAGGCTTAAAGGATGCCTGGGTGTCTCAGTCGGTTGAGCATCTGACTCTTGGTTTCAGCTCAGATCATGATCCCAGGGGTTGTGGGATCAAGTCCTGCATTGGGCCCTGCACTGAGTGTAGAGCCTGCTTGAGATTCTCTGTCTCCCTCACTCTCTGCCCCTCCCCCACTCACACCTGCACATGCCTGAGTGCTCTCTCTCTCTCTCTCTCTCTCTCTCTCTCTCTCTCTCTCTGAAAAATAAATAAATGACCATTAAAAAAAAGAAGTGAACATAGTGTTAGTAGCTTTTCACAAAGCACACAGCAAAGTCTCCTGTACTACTCCGTGAGGAATTTGGGAAAAGTAGGTTAAGCCAGGTGATGGTACAGCTAGATGGATTTTGCTTGTGGTTGATGACTCTTACCAAAGAGTGATATAAACCTGAAGAGAAGTGTATATGGCCATTGTTTTGCCCTTCCAGTTCAATATTTTATGAACAAATTTAAAAATACCTTAGATGGTAGCCTGACAAAATATGACTTCTCATTAGAAGAGATAAGTAATATGTTCCATGATGGGTTCAGGACCCCAAAGAAGCCCTCTCCATAGACCAGAAAAACAAATCTAGGATCCTTAAATTTTTTGCCTATGTGTAATCTTCAAAATAGTCATGATTGTTGTAGACTCCGGTCTGATTCATAGAAAAAACAATAAATCTTAAGTACTCTACTACAGACTAAAAGCAAGGAAAATGTTAAACTACCCATCTCACATTACATTAGAGATGTATTCCTTCTACACAAAGACCATGCTGCAACTCCTACACTATGTCACTATGTTATACTAATATGCATGTGATATAATAAGAATTTAGCTCATAATAAGAATTTCTTGATGTCCCAGTTTTATCACTTTGGTAAATAACTAAAGCTACATTTTGGTAACAAAATATAAGTTTTGTCTTTGAATTTTTTGATAATCTTTGAAATTATACATAGACTTTACCCTCAAAATTAAAAGTATTTCTCCTAAACCAGTTGATTACTCAAACTTTGCTTTTAGTGTTTAATAAAATTGACATGGATGATTGCATAGTATTATGCCTTAAACAAAAATGTCTTTGATTCTGTTTTCATGAAGACAGGTTATGCTGAGCTAAAAATATATGTTGTGTTGGGGCGCCTGGGTGGCGCAGTCGGTTAAGCATCCGACTTCAGCCAGGTCACGATCTCGCGGTCCGTGAGTTCGAGCCCCGCATCAGGCTCTGGGCTGATGGCTCGGAGCCTGGAGCCTGTTTCCGATTCTGTGTCTCCCTCTCTCTCTGCCCCTCCCCCGTTCATGTTCTGTCTCTCTCTGTCCCAAAAATAAATAAAAAACGTTGAAAAAAAAATTAAAAAGAAAATATATATGTTGTGTCAATGGAGAATATAGGGTGTACTTCAGTGAGGCAGATACTTGCTACAATCTTTCTACTCTTGGAATCTCGATAAAAGCCATTATAAACATGAAAAAGCCAAGTGAATCTACACAATAATCTATGCATAAACAATCCTTACAGTGGGTTTAACTTCTGAAGGAAAAGTAACTGTTGAGGTGGTGGTCCAGGCCTATTGGTTCAAAGCCAGTAGTGATCAGCTTTTGTGTGCTCACATGAAAGTTGTAATGGGTAGAATAATGACCTCCCCCACCCACCAACCCACCCAAATTCATGTCTCTCCCAAAATCTCAGACTGTGACCTTATCTAGAAAAAGCATCTTTACAGATATAATTAGTTAAGATGAGGTCATATTAGAGTAGGGTGGGCTCTAAATTCAAGCTAACTGATGTTCTTCTAAGAAGAGAAGAGACACAGACATGCACACAGAGGGAAGATGATGTGAAGACAGAGACACACAAGGAGGAAGCCACATGATGACAGACGCAGAGATTGGAGCGATGCATCTATAAGCCAAGGAATGCCAAGGATTGCTATAATTATCAGAAGCTAGGAGTGGAAGGGATTCTCCTAAAGGCCTAGACAGAGCCTGGCCCTGCCATCACCTTAATCTCAGACTTCTGGCCTCCAGAAATGTGAGAGAACACATTTCTATTGTCTTTAAACCATCCACTTTGTGATACTTTGTTACTGCAGCCCTAGGAAACTAATATAAAACCTGAGGTGCCTATGGAGAATAATTTATCTTATGAATTTGTGAAAAATAAAAATTCAAGGTGCCCCTAGGGTTTCATAAAGATCTGATGAGGCTTCACAGAATAACAGATAGAGCCTCCCATCTTG
Source organism: Herpailurus yagouaroundi (assembly GCF_014898765.1). Classification (NCBI taxonomy): domain Eukaryota; kingdom Metazoa; phylum Chordata; class Mammalia; order Carnivora; family Felidae; genus Herpailurus; species Herpailurus yagouaroundi. The sequence goes on from NW_024412406.1 coordinate 18,233,501, forward strand.
CCTCACTTTGGCTGGTCTTGCCCCACTACAATCTGTTCTCCTCTTGGCAGCCAAGATGATCTTTCTAAAAGCCTAAATCTCATCTCTTCATTCCTCTGCATAAAACACACCAATTGTTTTCCCTATAACCCTCAGGATAAAACCCCAATTTCCCATCGTGGGGTCTTCCAGATCTACCCCCAACTTACCGCACCTGGTGCCAACCCTCTAGCCATCTATGTTTCTGGGTGCTCCTGCTCTTTCTCCCATTTGGCCTTTGTGCTTTTACGCACCCTGCCTGGAGCACTCTTCCTCCTCCTCTTTTCCTGGTGCATCACAGTATCCTTTCTCCCTCCTGGCTAATGCATCTCATTCCTGACTTGGAAATCTCTTCCCAGGAGCCCTTTCCCCCAATCCCCAAGTGATTTCTGTGCATTCACTGTTTGGCCCAGCATTGCTCATCCCTGTGTTGCACTTGCTTGTTTATTTGTGTAGCAAGTAGGGATTTTACTCTTCACTACTCAGGTGCAGAAAATGTCACATTCCATTATTTCTAAAATTAAACTAAATGTGCTTCTCATTCTCATTCTCATTCTCTTGAATCATAAGAATTCAGTCTATGGGCTTCCTGCCTCCCTTCCTTCCTCCCATGAGATCACCCAAGAATTCTGAATTCAGGCAATATCAGAAAACTGGTTCTCCAGCTGCATGGTGTAGCAGTTGCATGCTGACCTGTTGGGTACTGGTCATCTGGTGAACTCAGGGACCAACCCCCACTATAGCAATCCCCTCCACCAGCTGCAGGAGGATACAGAGCCTTCATAGGCACTCAAAGCCTTAGCATGGATTGGCCAGGATTCATTGACTCCTTACTAAAGCAGAGATTCACCCCACCTTATATGGCTCACTTCATCATACACAGAAACCCCTCAAACTCCTTAGTTTCATTTACTTCTAGGGAAACCTCTGTTCTTTCCTCTCTCCTTGCACGCATATACAGCTAAGCATTCCTGTCTTTCCCACTTAAGTCTCTATTCCTTGCCCTGAGTCAAACCAAAATATCCCTCCTCAGTCCACTAGCAGCAGAAAAGGCGCATGCTGACCTGTTGGGTACTGATTCTCTGGAGAACAAGGAACTGCCCTTAATACCACATGGCATAGGATGGGTATAACATGATTGGATTTTATAAGCACAACATAGGGCTCTCACCTAGGTAGAAATGGAAAAAGATCTTGATTCTCATTACTGCACATTCTCCAAAGCTGCAAAACAAGAGCAATACAAAAAATAAAATTCCAGTTAATTTTCTGAAAACACTCAACCTATGATACAGGTTTTCTTCCTCACTAAGAGTAGAAGTTTCTTGAGGAGAAAGAGAATACCATGTTCACCTTGAAGTACTTGCTCTGTAGTAGCTATTTTGACCATTGTAGTGCACTGGTAGATAACAAACTGTCTTTAGAAAATGGGCAAACTGGCTAATAATTAAATAGCATAAAGTAGGGGTAAATAGCATGAAATAGACTAATCTGGATTTGAACACACATGCCTTGCTATTTACAAGCTTGTGACTTTGATGTTTCCAGAGCATTTGACAACCAGAGTAATCATTATCTTTAACATTCTCTCCTCCATACAACAGTTATATTCAGTAATCCTCATGTAATAATTGGTAAATGATCATTATTTTCTCAAATTAATTCTTCAGTTTTAAAACAATTAACAATTTTACAAAGTAAGTTTCAAAGTGAGAGGTATTCAAACTCATCCAAATATTTGTACTTAATAAAAAAGATTATACCACACAGTTGACCGCTGTTTTATTAATTTAAATCTTAAAGAAAAACAAAACTCAAAATTATTCACATAGAATGATAGCACTGGTAACTCAGGTTCTGTTCTTTGTCTTTATAATCATTTACTATCATTGTTTATTTTAAATTTAGTTATTTAAACAGAGGAATGCATAATAGGGATTCAAGATATGAATTGCAGTCAAAGCAAGGTCAAAAAATTTCAAACCCTCACAAATTTATTCTCTAAATGAATAAGGATGGACTCCATAACTCCTGTTCTTGGAATTAACTTCTGTTTAGAATCCAGTGTTTATTAAAGGAAAAATAATCTGTAAAATGTCCTAATTTTGAAGCATACACTGTTTTTAAAATGCAATAATTCCCACAATAGTTGCTTAAAACTTGAACCAAAAAAATGTTTTTTTCAGGAAGGATTATTTTATTGCTGCCATTATTTAGAATTATTGGTACGTAATGATTTAAACACACACACACACAGTACATACACCCACGATACACACACACACACACCCCATGTTCATAGGAGCATATTCACCATTGCCAAAAAGTTGAAGCAACCCAAGTGTCCACTGATGGATGAATGGATAGACAAAATGTCATACATCTACACAGTGGAATATTATTCAGCCGTTGAGAAAGGAGGGAAATTCTGACATGTGCTACAACCTGGATAAACCTTAAAGACATTATGTTAAGTGAAATAAGCCAGTCACAAAGGACAACCCACTTATCTGAGGGACTTAGAGTAGTCAAATCCATTAAGACAGAAAGCAGAATGGTGTTTGTCAGGGACTGGGGGCAGGAAGGAATGAGGAGTTATTGTTTAATGGGTTCAATTTTTCAATTTTGCAAGATGAAAAGAGTTCTGGAGGTGGATGGTGGTGGTGGTTGCACAGCAGTGTGAATGTGCTTAATACCACGGAGCTGTATATTTAAAAATGGTTAAGACAGTAAATTTGTCATGTATCTTTTTATCACAAATTTTTCAAATGCTTTATTTAAAAAAGCAATCAAGGTACTCTGATTTTTAGCTAGTTTTATTATTATATTTAAATTACCTGCAGGGCAAACCACATCCACATCCATCCCTTGTTGTTCTCCTGGACTTTGGGCAGGTTACTTAACCTCTTGGAGTTAAGTAACTCCAAGAAGGAGTCTCAGTTTCCTTATTCGCAAGATGGAGATGGAGTTGTTGAAAGAAAAACTGTCTAAGGCAGGTAGTAAATGCTTAGCAGTGCTATTGTTGTATTAACATATAAATGATATTTAGGTGCCATGACATCAGTTAAGCCAGGGAAGTGATAGAAATGTCGTCAGAACCAGAAACTGGCAGCATAATAAATGGGTCCTTTTTTAGGAGAGCATTCTGGCCATGTGTGACAAAGTGTCGTGTGCAATTTTGACCTACTATTTCACTTTGGGGAATATATGTTTCTATGAGGGTCCGGGATCACCCCACTGCCTCTAGTGAACACCCAAACCCAAGCAAGCATCTTCCCCATCCTTGAAATTAATAGGAGTCAGCCGAGCAGATTTAAGCTAAACCGCACCTAACAGGTAAACTGAAGCCTCAGCCCCAGCAACGTTATCAACATCTTTGATCTTATTACAGCTCTCCTAGCAAAGGTTGGGAACTTGGAAGTTAACATGAAGTAATAATAATGTTTAGTTGTCATTAGGGCTTCCTCTCTTTTAAAGTTAAGTTAGAATGATAGTTTTGTGAATATTTTTCTGTGTGGAATTTATTCACTCTCAGAGGCAGCTCCTGCTTCTGCAGTACGAAGGAAGTTGTACTGGTTCGTTCAGAAACAGGATATCATTGACCACATCTGACATGACAACACAGAGAGGAAATTCGGTACCTTTGGTAAGTGTTCATGAGGCCAGCTGCTGCTACAAGAGTTAAAAAAAAAAAATTAGTAGGGTAGAATAAAAAGCCACCCTAATGTACAGAGCATACACCACACAAAATAATTACTGTGGTGTTTTTAATTTTAAAATTAAGGACTAGAAACTTAATGTCCTTTTGATTTTGTTGTTTTTATTAGTTTTGAAAAACATTTGTTCCCTATCACAGCATAAAAGGCAAGCTTTTTCCCACATAAGTCTTATTATAAATGACAACTACCGATGGGAATTCTGAGATCTGAAAGCTGTAGTGTCTCCAGAATTTAGTAGGAAAATGAATTCTTTTTTCTAAAGAGTATGTAAAAAAAAATACTAAGCCTTATTTTTCAAAAGGAAGTAACGACAAGAAGTGAGATAAAGAAATTATCTTCAGAGTCTTATTTGACACACTACAAACAAGTTTCCACAGTGAATCTAGGCAGAAGACTTGAATTGAAAGACATTTTAAAAGGTTTCCATTTAAATGACAAAATGAGTTTTAAGCCCACACCACCACCACCATCATGGTCCATCTTTTTTCCTGAATGTTGGTGTAAGGTGTAGAAGGGGATGTTTTAAAGTGAACTCAAGTTTGGAGAACAGACAGAAATTACATTAACCTTAATCAGGCACAGGTTTCTTGCTAACAAGAGGGAGGAAAAGGAAGGAATGAAGAAAGGAAAAGAGATAGAAGACAGAAATTAATTACTCAATTAATTACAGGCATACTTCCTTTTATTGTGCTTTACTTGATTACATTTCACAGATGTTGCATTTTGTACAAATTGAAAGACTGTGGCAACCCTGCGTGGAGCAGGTCTATCAGCACCATTTTTTCTACCAGCATTTGCTTGCTTTGTCTTTCTGGGTCACATTTTAGTCATTCTCATAATATTTCAAACTTTTTCATTATTATCTTTGTTGGGTTTTTTTTGTTTTTTTGTTTTCATTATTATCTTTGTTATAGTGATCTGTGATCAATGATTTTTTATATTACTACTATAATTATTTTGGGGTGCCACTATTGTGCCCACCTAAGGTGGTGAGATTAATCAATAAATGTGTGTTCTGACACACCCAGAGGTGATTCACCTGTCTCTCTCCCTCTCCTCGGGCGTCCTATTCCCTGAGACACAAAAATATTGAAATTAGGCCAGTTAATAACCCTACAATGGTCTCTATGTGTTCAAATGAAAGAAAAAGCCCACTGATGCAGCAAACTTCATTGCTGTGTTATTTTTACTTATTTATTTATTTTGAGAGAGAGAGGGACAGAGAGAGGAAAGAGAGAATCCCAGGAAGGCTCCACACTGTCAGTGGAGTCCGAAGGGGGTCTCGAACTCACAAACTGTGAGATCATGACCTGAGCCAAAGTCAAGAGTCGGATGTTTAACTGACTGAGCCACCCAGGCACTCCCAATGCTCTGTTATTTTAAGAAATTGCCACAGCTACTCCAACCTTCAGTAACCACCATGCTGATCAGTCACCAGCCATCAGCATTGAGGCAAGACACCCCCCCACCACCACCAACAAAAAGAGTATGACTGGCTGAGAGCTCAGATGATAGCATTTTTAGCAATAAAGTAGTTTTCAATAAGGTATGTACATTATTTTTTGGACATAATGCTGTTGCACACTAAATAGGCTACAGTAAAGTATAAACATAACTCTTATATGCACTAGGAAACCAAAATATTCATTTGACTCATTTTATTGTGATATTTGCTTTATTATCATGGTCTGGAACCAAACCTGCAGTATCTCCAAGGCCTATACCTTAAATGTCTTTTAAATCTCTATTATTCAAATTTGGTCCAAGAACTGCAGAATTCAAATCCCTGGGGACTTGATAAAAAATGCAAACTTTTAGTTCTACCCACAACCAGACCTATGGAATCAAAATCCGCCTTTTTTTTTTTTTTTTTTTTTTTTTTTGAGAGAGAGAGAGAGAGAGAGACAGAGCAGAAGCGAGCAGGCAGAAGAGGGGCAGAGAGAAAGGGAGAGAGAGAATCCCAAGCAGCCTTCACACTAAGCACCAAACCCAATGTGGGGTTAGATCCCACAATTGCGAGTCCATAACCTGAGCTGAAATCAAGAGTCTGCTCTTTAACCAGCTGAGCCATCCAGGCACCCTCAAATCTGCATTTTCATAACATCCTCCAGTTGTTTTGTAGTGTATTAAAATATGAACAGCACTGTGTTTCAGAACTGTACCAAGGCCAGACGGTGGCAGGGCCTCAGCCACACTCTCCTCCACACTGGGATCTAGTGCCCCAGCTAGAGAAAGCAAAGACAGCCTAGGCTAAGTGCCAAACTCAGGAGGCAGGGAGGTTAACAGAGCTGAGAGAGGGCACAGGCATGGGGCCCAGGATAGGCAATATCCTGGCTACATGGAAGGCACAACAGAAGGCATAGGCCATGGGACTGAAGCCTGTGCCCAGAGATGTGGCTGGAAACCAATCCCAAATCCCTTCTGGTCTGAGGACTCTGTGGTTAGAAATCACCTCTGGAAGCTGAAGGACTGAGTAATACATTCCCTGTGTGTCTGCTTGGTTATCAGAGAAGCAATTTTGTTGTGAATTCTGTTCCTCACACAAAAGGGCTTTGGAACTGAGGTTACTCTTGAAAGTATCAGGTGAAATTTTTAAAATTAAAATAAAGCCAGTTAACAAAGGCAACTATGCTGAAGTAACAGAGATTTTAGAATGGAGTGCATTAGAGGGCTCTTTACTACTACTTGAGAAGGAGATTGTCACAGAGGAATAGGCAACTCATTGTCAAAGACAGGGCCACTGCTGTTTCCTCCAATGGATACATCTACCAATAAACCTGAAACTCCTGAAAACCCCTGAAATTGCCTTCTCCAGCAGCCCTGTATAAGGGATATGCCAATAAGAACAAACAAGTGAGCCCTCCATTCCTCCTGACAAAACAGGATATTATTCTACTGATGATTACTTTAGACACATAGAAAGGGGAAAACTTTACACAGGACAGTTAATCAAATGATACTTCAGCAGATGAATTCCCAATCCAGCAATTTTGACATAACCAAGATAAATAAACTGAAGTTCTGTTGGACAAGGAAGGATGCTGACACAACCTAAAATCATTTGTTTTACAGAAAATATAAAACTCTCCCTTTTCTGGAGGCCCAAATTCATGTGGTTAGGGATCCTGTGAGCAGTAGTACAAGGTTGGCTCCATTGTCAGAGTAACCAAACATGCTGAATGGGACACCCTTTGTTTGCCTTAATCCAAGGCTAGATTTCTCTTTATAGTAAGAAAAAAATCATTTTATTTTCTATATTTATTTTATTCTTTTGGAAAAAAATCATTTTAAATAAATTCTATGCAAGGGATAGAATTGGCAGGCATCTTAGAAAAAGATCCCTTCCAATAACCAGAGTACAACACGAGTTCTTGGAACCTGCTGCTCCCTTCATATTTGGCATTAACCAGCTTATTGTCCTTGTCTAGACAAGTGCTATGGGCTGTGTAAACAGTGAATTGCTACATAAAGCCTCTATTCATCCAGAATGAAAATGTGTCAATGTGCAGCCTTTTAAGGTCCAAGAGGGGCCTTTGTGCAGAGAAAGAACTACTTATAGTCACTTTGGTTTTAAACTAATATTTACTGATTAACATTATAAAATTCAAAATCTAATTTCCTTACATTTTAAGTGCAATCTACCAGTCATGTAATTCTATTTATAATTCTAATAAAATATGAATCATTTTTACTTACTCTTTTTACTAATATTTGATTGACTCAAGCTAAAGAGGCTAAATTCTTTTTGTTTTTTACTTTTTATCTCTTTGTTTTTACTTCTTTATTTTTATTTTTTTTTTACAAGAGATATTTTATTTTTATCTATTTATTTTTGAATTTTATCTAAATCCAAGTTAGTTAACATATAGTGTCATAATGGTTATGAAATTCCGAGTAGAATTTAGTGATTCACCACTTATATGTAACACCCAGGGCTCATCCCAACAAGTGTCCTCCTTAATGCCCATCACCCATTGAGCCCATTCCCCCACCCAACACCCCTCCAACAACCCTCAGTTTGTTCTCTGTATTTAAGAGTCTCTTATGGTTTGCTTCCCTCTCTGATTTTAGCTTAGTTTTCCTTACCTTCCCCTATGTTCATCTGTTTTTTCTTCTTAAATTATACATCTGAGTGAAATCATGTGATATTTATCTTTTTCTGTCTGACTTATTTTGCTTAGCATAATATATTCTAGTTCCATCCAAGTTGTTGCAAATAGCAAGATTTCATTCTTTTTGATTGTTGAGTAATATTTCATTGTATATATATACCACATTTTTATCTACCACAGTAGATATATATCCATGGTAGACAAAGAGGCTAAATTCTTTGTAATAATTATTCCCATTTATTCCCCAAGTTATTTAGTTACTTTCTTATTATTTTTATTTTTATATTTTTTAATTTTATTATTATTATTTTTTTAATTTACATCCAAATTAGCATATAGTGCAACAATGATTTCAGGAGTAGATTCCTTAGTGCCCTTTACCCATTTAGCCCTAGCCCATCCCCCCCTCCCACAACCCCTCCAGTAACCCTCAGTTTGTTCTCTATATTTATGAGTCTCTTCTGTTTTGTCCCCCTCCCTGTTGTTATATTATTTTTGTTTCCCTTCCCTTATGTTCATCTGTTTTGTCTCTTGAAGTCCTCATATGAGTGAAGTCATATGATTTTTGTCTTTCTCTAATTTCACTTAGCATAATACCCTCCAGTTCCATCCACGTAGTTGCAAATGGCAAGATTTCATTCTTTTTGATTGCCGAGTAATACTCCATTGTATATATATATAACACTTCTTCTTTATCCATTCATCCATTGATGGACATTTGGGCTCTTTCCATACTTTGGCTATTGTTGATAGTGCTGCTATAAACATGGGGGTGCATGTGTCCCTTCGAAACAGCACACCTGTATCCCGTGGATAAAAGCCTAGTACTGCAATTGCTGAGTCATAGGGTAGTTCTATTTTTAGTTTTTTGAGGATCCTCCATACTGTTTTCCAGAGGGGCTGCACCAGCTTGCATTCCCACCAATAATGCAAAAGAGATCCTCTTTCTCTGCATCCTCCCCAACATCTGTTGTGGCCTGAGTTGTTAACGTTAGCCATTCTGACAGGTGTAAGGTGGTATCCCATTGTGGTTTTGATTTGTATTTCCCTGATGATGAGTGACGTTGAGCATTTTTTCATGTGTCAGTTGGCCTTCTGGATGTCTTCTTTGGAGAAGTGTCTATTCATGTCTTTTGCCCATTTCTTCACTGGATTATTTGTTTTTTGGGTGTTGAGTTTGGTGAGTTCTGTATAGATTTTGGATAATCACTCTTTATCTGATATGTCATTTACAAATACCTTCTCCCATTCTGTCAGTTGCCTTTTAGTTTTGCTGACTATTTCCTTCGTTGTGCAGAAGCTTTTTATTTTGATGAGGTCCCAATAGTTCATTTGTGGTTTTGTTTCCCTTGTCTCCAGAGACGTTTTGAGTAAGAAATTGCTGTGGCCAAGATCAAAGAGGTTTTTGCCTGCTTTCTCCTCTGGGATTTTGATGGCTTCCTGTTTTACATTGAGGTCTTTCATCCATTTTGAGTTTACTTTTGTGTATGGTGTAAGAAAGTGGTCCAGGTTCATTCTTCTGCATGTCACTGTCCAGTTTTCCCAGCACCACTTGCTGAAGAGACTGTCTTTATTCCATTGGATATTCTTTCCTGCTTTGTCAAAGATTAGTTGGCCATACGTTTGTGGGTCCATTTCTGGGTTCTCTATTCTGTTCCATTGATCTGAATGTCTGTTCTTGTGCCAGTACCATACTGTCTTGATGGTTACAGCTTTGTAGTATAGCTTGAAGTCTGGGATTGTGATGCTTCCTGCTTTGGTTTTCTTTTTCAAGATTGCTTTGGCTATTCAGGGTCTTTTCTGGTTCCATACAAATTTTAGGATTATTTGTTGTAGCTCTGTGAAGAATGCTGGTGTTATTTTGATAGGGATTGCATTGAATATGTGGATTGCTTTGGGTAGTATCAACATTTTAACAATATTTGTTCTTCCTCTGCAGGAGCATGGAATCTTTTTCCATTTTTTTGTGTCTTCTTCAATTTCTTTCATAAGCTTTCTATAGTTTTCAGTGTATAGATTTTTCACCTCTTTGGTTAGATTTATTCCTAGGTATTTTATGGTTTTTTGTGCAATTGTAAATGGGATTGATTCCTTGAATTCTTTCTGTTGCTTCATTGTTGGTGTATAGGAATGCAACTGATTTCTGTGCATTGATTTTATATCCTGCAAATTTGCTGAATTCATGAATCAATTCTAGCAGTTTTTTGGTGGACTCTTTTGGATTTTCCATATAGAGTATCATGTCATCTGCAAAGAGTGAAAGTTTGACCTCCTCCTGGCCGATTTGGATGCCTTTTATTTCTTTGTGTTGTCTGATTGCAGAGGCTAAGACTTCTAATACTATGTTGAATAACAGTGGTGAGAATGGACACCCCTGTCTTGTTCCTGACCTTAGTGGGAAAGCTCTCAGTTTTTCCCCACTGAGGATGATATTAGCTTGGGTCATTCATATATGGCTTTTATGATCTCGAGGTATGCTCCTTCTAGCCCTACTTTCTTGAGGGTTTTTATCAAGAAAGGATGCTGTATTTTGTCAAATGCTTTCTCTGCATCTGTTGAGGGGATCATATGGTTCTTGTCCTTTCTTTTATTGGTGTGATGAATCATGTTAATTGTTTTGTGGATATTGAACCAGCCCTGCATCCCAGGTATAAATCCCACTTGGTCGTGGTGAATCATTTTTTTAATGTATTGTTGGAGCTGGTTGGCTAATATCTTGTTGAAGATTTTTGCATCCATGTTCATCAGGGAAATTGGTCTATAGTTCTCCTTTTTAGTGGGGTCTCTGTCTGGGTTTGGGATCAAGGTAATGCTGGCTTCATAGAAAGAATTTGGAAGTTTGCCTTCCATTTCTATTTTTTGGAACAACTTCAAGAGAATAGGTGTTAACTCATCCTTAAATGTTTGGTAGAATTCCCCTGGAAAGCTATCTGGCCCTGGACTCTTGTTTTTTGGCAGATTTTTGATTACTAATTCAATATCCTTATTGGTTATGGGTCTGTTCAAATTTTCTGTTTCTTCCTGTTTCAGTTTTGGTAGTGTATATGTTTCTAGGAATTTGTCCATTTCTTCTAGATTACCCATTTTATTGGCATATAATTCCTCATAATATTCTCTTATTATTGTTTTTATTTCTGCTGTGTTGGTTGTGATCTCTCCTCTTTCATTCTTGATTTTATTTATTTGGGTCCTTTCCTTTTTCTTTTTGATCAAACTGGCTAGTGGTTTATCAATTTTGTTAATTCTTTCAAAGAAACAGCTTCTGGTTTCATTGATCTGTTGTACTGTTTTCTTGGTTTTGATAGCATTAATTTCTGCTCTAATCTTTATTATTTCCTGTCCTCTGCTGGTTTTGGGTTTTATTTGCTGTTCTTTTTCCAGATCTTTAAGGCGTAAGGTTAGGTGGTGTATCTGAGATCTTTCTTCCTTCTTTAGGAAGGCTTGGATTGCTATATACTTTCCTCTTATGACCGTCACCTTTGCTTCATCCCAGAGGTTTTGGGTTGTGGTGTTATCATTTTCATTGATACTTCCATGTACTTTTTAATCTCCTCTTTAACTTCTTGGTTAGCACATTCATTCTTTTTTTTTTTTTTTTAATTTTTTTTTTCAACGTTTATTTTATTTTTGGGACAGAGAGAGACAGAGCATGAATGGGGGAGGGGCAGAGAGAGAGGGAGACACAGAATCGGAAATAGGCTCCAGGCTCTGAGCCATCAGCCCAGAGCCCGACGCGGGGCTCGAACTCACGGACCACGAGATCGTGACCTGGCTGAAGTCGGACGCTCAACCGACTGCGCCACCCAGGCGCTCCAGCACATTCATTCTTTAGTAGGATGTTCTTCAGTCTCCAAGTATTTGTTACTTTTCCAAATTTTTTTCTTATGGTTGATTTCAAGTTTGATAGCGTTGTGGTCTGAAAATATTCACGGTACAATCTCGATCTTTTTGTACTTACTTAGGACTGATTTGTGTCCCAGTATATGGTCTATTCTGGAGAACATTTCATGTGCACTGGAGAAGAATGTATATTCTGCTGCTTTAGGATGAAATGTTCTGAATATATCTGTTAAGTCCATCTGGCCCAGTGTGTCATTCAAAGCCATTGTTTCCTTGTTGATTTTTTGATTAGATAATCTGTCCATTGCTGTGAGTGGGGTGTTGAAGTCTCCTACTATTATGGTATTACTATCAATGAGTTTCTTTATGTTTGTGATTAATTGATGTATATATTTTTGTGCTCCCCATTTGGCGAATAAATGTTTACAATTGTTAGGTCTTCTTGGTGGATAGACCCTTTGATTATGACATAATGCCCTTCTGCATCTCTTGATACAGTCTTTATTTTAAAGTCTAGATTGGCTGATATAAGTATGACTACTCCGGCTTTCTTTTGTTGACCATTAGTATGATAGATGTTTCTCCATCCCTTTATTTTCAATCTGAAGGTGTCTTTAGGTCTAAAGTGGGTCTCTTACAAAGAGCATATAGATGGATCTTGTTTTCTTATCCATTCTGTTACCCTATGTCTTTTGATTGGAGCATTGAGTCTATTGACGTTTAGAGTGAGTACTGAAAGATATGAATTTATTGCCATTATGATGCTTGTAGAGTTGGAGTTTCTGGTGGTGTTCTCTGGTCCTTTCTAAATTTTGTTGCTTTTGGTATTAATTAATTAATTAATTAATTACTATATATATATATATTTTTCCTCTTTTCTCCCCTCAGAGAATCCCCCTTAAATTTTTTTGCATGGCTGGTTTAGTGGTTAAAAACTCCTTTAATTTTTGTTTGTCTGGGAAACTTTTTTCTCTCCTTCTATTTTGAATGACAGCCTTGCTGGATAAAGAATTCTTGGCTGCATATTTTTCTGATTCAGCACACTGAATATATCCTGCCACTCCTTTCTGGCCTGCCAAGTTTCTGTGGATAGGTCTGCTGCAAACCTGATCTGTCTTCCCTTGTAGGTTAGGGACTTTTTTTCCCTTGCTGCTTTCATGATTCTCTCCTTGCCTGAGTATTTTATGAATTTGACTATGATATACCTTGTTGATGGTCGGTTTTTGTTGAATCTAATAGGGGTCCTCTGTGCTTCCTGGATTTTGATGTCTGTGTCTTTCCCCAGGTTAGGAAAGTTTTCTGCTAAGATTTGCTCACATAACCCTTCTACCCCTATTTTTCTCTCCTCCTCTTCTGGGACCCCTATGATTCTGATGTTGTTCCTTTTTAATGAGTCACTGATTTCTCTAATTCTTAAATCATGCTCTTTTGCCTTAATCTCCCTCTTTTTTCCATTTCATTATTCTCCATAAGTTTGTCCCCTTTATCGCTGATTCTCTGTTCTGGCTTATCCATCCTTGCTGCCGCCGCATCCATCTGTGATTGCAGCTCAGTTTTAGCATTTTTAATTTCATTCTATTTTTTACTTCTTTTATCTCTGCAGAAAGGGATTCTAATCTATTTCTAATATCTAATCTATTTCCAACTCCAGCTAGTATTCTTATTATCGTGATTCTAAATTCTGGTTCAGACATCTTGCTTGTATCTGTGTTAGTTAAATCCCTGGCTGTCGTTTCTAAATGCTCTTTCTTTTGGGGTGAATTCCCTCATTTTGTCATTTTGAAGGTAGAAAAGGAATTAATGAGGTAGAAAATTTTAAATTTTAAAAATATTAAAATTTTAAAAATATTAAAATTAAAAAATTAAACACACACACACGCACAAATCAAATAAATGATGCTAGATCATAGGTTGTTTTGGTCTGGGTGTTGAAAGTGGTTTGACAGATTAGAGAAAAAAAGGGGGGTAGGAGAAAAAAAAAGGAAATCGTTTGAGAATTTGAAAAAATGAATACACTAAAATAGACTAAAATTAGATGATGGAGGTAAAATAGAATTTGAAAAAATATACATAGAAGTAAAGAATATAGTAGAAAAATTAAAGAAAATATTTTTATTAAAAATTAAAAATAAAAATGAATTTTCTTTTTTATATTCAAGAAAAAGAAAGGAAACAAAAAAGAGAAAAAAGAAAAAGGGGAAAAAGGGAAAAAAGGAAATCGTTTGAAAATTTGAAAAAGTGAATACACTGTAGTAGACAAATAAAATGATGGCAGTAAAATAGAATTTGAAAAGATTTACATAAAAGCAAAAAATATAGTAAAAAATTAAAGAAAAATATTTTTAATAGAAATTGAAGGTAAAAAGGAAGTTTTTCTCTTTCTGTATTCAAGAAAATGAAAAGAAATGAAAAAAAGAATAAAAAGAAAAGGAGATCATTTGAAAATTTGAAAAGATGAATACACTGAAGTAAAATAAAATAAAATGGAAGTAAAATATAATTTGAAAAAAAATTCACAAAAGTAAAAAATATGGTAATAAAAATTAAAGAAAAATATTTTTAATAAAAATTGAAAATAAAAATGAATTTTTTCTCTTTCTTCTGAATTCTGTGGTTCAGGTTGTGCAGATTGTTGTGTTAATCCTCCAGTCAGTTTTCTAGGTGTGTAGGATGGCTTAGTGTTGGTCTGGCTGTATTCATGGACGTGAGACACACAAAAAACTTCCATGCTGTTCTGCCATCTTGTCTCCTCCCTTAGTTACTTTCTTTTTTTTTTTTTTTTCAACGTTTATTTATTTTTTTGGGGACAGAGAGAAACAGAGCATGAACGCGGGAGGGGCAGAGAGAGAGGGAGACACAGAATCAGAAACAGGCTCCAGGCTCTGAGCCATCAGCCCAGAGCCCGACGCAGGGCTCGAACTCACGGACCACGAGATCGTGACCTGGCTGAAGTCGGACGCTTAACCGACTGCGCCACCCAGGCACCCCTCCCTTAATTACTTTCTTAAATACATTCCTTAACTACATTCACAAATCTCATGTATTTACTATTCTCTTTTACAACTTCAAATGCTTGGCAGGGTAAACCCAACAATCCTTACGAGCAAAACAATTCCATAAGTTAATAAATGGAACATACGCATATATACAGTGAATCTCAAAAGTTATCTCAAATAATTCTTAAAAATTTAAGAACTATTGGGGCGCCTGGGTGCCTCCATCATGGGCATCTGACTTCAGCTCAGGTCATGATCTTGGGGTTTATGAGTTTAGGCCCTGCGGCGGGCTCTGTGCTGACAGCTCAGAGCCTGGAGCCTGCTTCAGATTCTGTGTCTCCCTGTCTCTCAGCCCCTCCCCTGCTCATGCTCTGTCTCTCTCTGTCTCTCAATAATAAATAAATGTTAAAAAAAATTTTTTTTAATTTGAGATCTATTGATAAAATTAGCCAAATTCTATCCCTATCAATTTAAAACTATAAGTCTGAAATCAATAATGTGGGTAAAGCCAAAAGCACATGGGTAATCTGTCTTAAGTATTACACTTTAACAAATAAAAGATATTACCCAGTGATAACTTCTTCCTATACGTTACATAAAAGTATTATTTGTGGTATGGTTAATTTTATTACATCTAAATTGCATTCTAAAACTCCATATGGTTGGAAGGACACTTAACTGGACAAAAGTGGAATTGTAACTCCCAGGAAAGTTGAGGTGATTGCACTGGCCCTGAGACCCTGAGATGGTTGCTTATCAACCAGATCTCCAAGACAGGGATACAAACCTGAGGATACACACTTGCAAAGAGAAATGTGACAAAAGAGAATTCTAATACTTGTTCCCTGGGTTTGTTTTTTATTTTTTTTTTTCAGTTTTTTTTTTTTAAATCATCATTATGTCTTGATTTTTGTAGATAGAATTCTACAAACCACCTTTTGCATTCCTTTGTTAACCCTGTCTGAATTAAACTAATACTTTCATTGCATCATTAAGTTTACATTCTTTTTAGATCTTTTGTAGACAACAGTTCTCCAGCCCTGCTGATGTCATCTCTTAGATCATAAATTCTTTTCAATCCTCTGCCTGGGTCTGTGACTACAAATCTAAGAGTCATACCAATGGCAAAATTTTATAATAATCATTTCTATATTCCAAATAGAATCTCTGAATACCTTCAGGAAGATTATTAGAGAGGTTAAGAGAATTTACTAGCACCATTTACTAGCTATATGACCTTGGGCTGTGTAACACAATGGATTGATGGTCCAAAAGCCATTGTCTTCCCCCTTGTCTTTTCAACTATAGAAGCTCCAGAACTAAGATATTTAGTTCAACCTCCTTTGAAGATGAGAGTGATCACAGACCGAGTTCTGGCCAATGAGAAGGAAATGCAATTTACAAGGAAGATATTCTGGGGAAAGATTTTTTAAAGGGATAAACTTGGCATATATCCCCTTTACCCTTTGCATTCCATCTTCTACTCTTCTCTCCTCCAAGAAACAATGTCTAGAGGCCTAAGAGGATCTTGTAATTGTGAGACTAAATGCTGCACACTAAGGATGTAAAAGAACAAAAATGCAAGGAGTACCAGTCCTCTTGATTTCTGTTAATATGCAAAAAAATTAAGTGCTAAATGTTTCAGCCCATGATAATCTGATTTTCTGTTACTGGTTTCTATTCCCATTCCCCTTCCTAATTGAAACGTGCAAATTACTTATTCTATCTATGCCCTAATTTTTTCACATATGAAATAAAGATAATAGCAGTATCTATCTCATAAGAATATGTAGATTATATCAAATAATAAAGGGAAGGGGTCTGGCACATTGTAAGTGCACAGAGTTGTCTATCATCATCATCATCATCATCATCATCACCATGTGGAAAGTGTTTGAAATATAATTCTATTTTCTGACTGCCCAAAGTAAACTAAAGTTAGGTCTCTGTCATTTGATTCATACAATTATACCAGTGACCCATTATTATAACGTATTGGTACTTACTGGTGTAATGTACTGGTGTAAACTTTTCTACAATATTGTTGTTCCTCCAATATTACTATAGGCAGCCAAGAGGGCATGTCAGGGAAAACATACTTAAGCTAAAACTACTAAGATATTGTATTGTGTCGTATTTTAATTTTTTATTATATTAACAATACATAATCATTAAACAAAATTTGGAAAATAACTAAAAGATCAGTTGTTAAGACTTTGCTTATTTTCTTCCAGTCTTTTCTCTTTTAATATATAAAATATATGTATTCAAAAAACCCTGTACATATGCATGATATAGAAATTTGGGGCTATACTGAAAATATTTTTAACTTGTACCTTTATCAGCTGTTATATTATGACCATTTTCTTATGTAATTAAAATATTCTTCATAAATGTGATGACTGTTGGGAGTTCCATTTCTGGAATGGAGGAAGAATTTGCTCCATTGACCCAGGCCCCAGAAAAACAGCTATATCTTATGAAAATTATAAAATAAACAGCCATTTTAAGTCTTTGGAAATTGCCCTAAATGCATACAGCAAAGAAACACTTAATTCAAGAAAATCTACTGAATCGCCATAAGAACAGCAAGTCTGTGACACTTGAACTATGACTCATTCCCTTCCTCCACACTCCCACCTTCCAGCAAGATGTTCCAATCCAGGTGAGTATGGTCAAGAAGACGGGGCTGCCCCTACCTTCAGCAACTAGTTAAGGGATTGAGTGTCGCCCTGGGAGAGGCAGGCCCACCAGAATTTCTAATCCTCCCAGATTCAAGTTCCTTGGTGAGTGTGGCTAAGAGAGTGAAGGCTCCCTTCTTCCATCCAGCCTCCACATATATGGTGGAAGCTCTACTCGAGGGATGATGGCAAGCCGAGAATACTGGATTCCAATTGACTTCACTGGAGAATATCCCCTCCCTCTATGCCCTACTCATAAATTAGGAGTGTCACTCTGATAAAAGTGGCCCCCTGCCCCTGTCCCCAGCTCTGGAGCTGTGGCTTAGACATTTTGCCTAGGAGGTAGACAGTCCATAAGAAAAGAGAGCTCTGAAGTACTGCCCAAAGGAACTAACTTTATTTGAAACAAAGAGCATATGGGTACTCTTGAAAACAATAGAGAATTTGGTGGTAAACAGTTAGGAGAAAGCTGGTAGCTCCATGAGAGCAAGAAGCTAAATCTTGGCCAGCTGGTTTACCAGAGAAAACCACAGTTATGAACTCTTAAGTTTCATAAAAAATTTCAAAAATTGGTCTCAAAAACTACCTCTGCAAAGGATCTTGGATGTAATTGAGTTAGACTATGGAGAAATTTATGCCCCAGGATATTGCTGAAAACAATAAAGCAGTCAGCCAGAAATTAATGGAGCCTAACAGCTAGGTGTGATACTGACAGAGGCAGATGGTGCAATAGAGAGATCAAGGGAAGAGATAGTTAAGGAGTGCACTGCTAAACCCACTATCATCCCAGGGACTGCTCACATGCTCAAGGACATGCCCTCTGAGGGGCAACATCACAGGCTTCACACTGTAGGAAAATAGACTTGATTAATATAGTCCAGCCTAGTTACTAAACAAATAGGCAAACAAAAACAAAAACAAGCTCCCAGGATGGGAGACAACAGTATCTGAAGTTGCTGCAGTCTACTACCAAAAATTACAGTTTTCTACAACAACAACAAATAAGACATGTGAAAGAAAGAAAGAAAAGAGAACAAGAGAAAAGGAAAAGGAAAAGAAAAAGAAAAAAGAAAAGAAAAGAGAAGAGTATGTCCTACACATGGTGGTGGGTGGGGGGGGAAACAGGCACAGAAACTACCTATGAGAGTACCCAGATGTCAGATTTAACAGATGAAGACTTCAAAGCATCTATTATAAGTATGTTGAAAGAAATAAAGGAAGCCTTGCTTTAAAAAGTATGGGGAGGTAGAATGACAATGTTTCATCAAAGAGAATATCAAAGAAAGCAGTTATAAGAAAGAAACAAATCAAAATTCTGGAGTTGAAAAAAACAATAGTTGGAGTGGAAAATTCATTAGAATCAACAGATTTTAAGATAAGCCAGTAGAGATCATATAGTACAAAGAATCAGAACAAAGAAAATAAAGCAAAATGAATAGAGCCTCAGAGAAATGTGGGGTGCTATTAAACACACCAACATATGTGTAATGGGAGTATCAGGAGAAGAGAAAAAGGAGCAGAAAAAATATTCAAAGAAATAATGACTGAATACCTCCCCAAATTGATAAAAACATGAATCTCGAGAGGCTCAAAAAATTTTAAGTACAATAAACACGGAGAGATCCACATTTATAAATATCATAGTAAAAATGCTGAAAGAGAAAAAGGAAATTTTGTAAGCAGCAAAAGAAAATGACTCGTGTAAAAGGGAACCCCAATAAGATAAACAGCTAGATTTTCAGCAGGAACAATAGAGGTCAGAAGGAAGTGGGATGAGGGGTTGTGGGAGGGGGGATGGGCTAAATGGGTAAGAGGCACTAGGGAATCTACTCCTAAAATCATTGTTGCACTCTATGCTAACTAATTTGGATGTAAATTTTAATAAATTCAAATATTTAAAAAAAGAGGGAAGTGGGATGACATATTCAAAGTGCTGCAAGAAAAAAGATTAAGAATGTTATATCCAGCAAAACTATTTTTCAAAATAGAAAGCAAAATAAAGATATTCATAGATAAACAAAAATGGAGAGAATTTTTTGTTAGAAGACCTGGCTAATAGGAAACACTAAAGGAAGTTCTTCAAGACAAAGCAAATGACTCCAGATAGTAATTCAAATCCACATGGGGGAAAAAAAAACAGTAACAATAAAGGTAATAATGTGATTATGAAGTGCACTTTAATACATATTTCTTCTTCTTTCTTTTTTAATTGATTTTTAATGTAATTGTATAAACAACACTATACATATACATAAGCATATGTATATGTTGCTGGACCCATAACATATAGAAATATAATATATTTGACAATAACAGAACAAAGAAAGTGGGTGGGTGCAAATCTGTATTGGAATAAGGAAGTGACACCAGATGGTATTTCAAATCCACAAGAACAAATGAAGAGAACCAATAGTGGTAAATAAGAAAGTTGACATAGCAAATTCTATAAATATATGCCTGTTCTTTCTTCTTCCACCTAATTTTTTTTAAACTATTTTTTGAGCAGGTTTAAGTTTACAACAAAATTGAGAGGGAGGTACAGGGATTTTCCACATACTCCCCCACATGCATGCATAGCCTCCCTCATTAGCAATAACACTAACCAAAGTGGTACATTTTTTACCAAGGATAAACTTCACTAGCAAATCATAATCACCCAAAGATCATAGTTTACTATGTGTTTACTAAGTGTTCAATCTTGGTGTTTATATTTTATGGGTTTGGACACATGTATAATGAAATATATCTATCATTGTAATATCATATAGAGTATTTCCACTGCCCTAAAAATCCTCTATGTTCTGCCTATTCATCTCTCTACCCCCTCCAACCCCAGGAATTACTAATCTTTTTATTGTGTCTGTAGTTCTGCATTTTCCAGAATGTCATATAGTTGTAATCCTACAGTATGTAGCCTTTTCAGATTGGTTCTTTCACTTAATAATATGCACTTAAGATTTGTCCATGTCTTTTCTTGGCTTGATAGCACACTTGTTTTTAGCACTAAATCACAGTCCATTGTCTGACCACATTTTATTTATCCATTCACTGACTGAAGGACATTTTTGTTGCTTCCAAGTTTTGGCAATTATACAAAAAGCTGCAATAAACACCCACATGAAGGTTTTTGTGTGAATGTAAATTTTGAACTCCTAAATACCAAGGAGCACAATTGCTAAATCATATGGTAAATATATGTTTAGTTATGTAAGAAACTACCAAATTATCTTCCAATGTGGCTGTACCATTTTACGGTTCTCATCAGCATCAGTTCCTCGCCAGCATTTGATGTTGCCAATGTTCTAGATTTTGGCCATTCTAATAGTTGCATAGTGGTATCTCATTGTTGCTTTATTTGTATCTCCCTGATGACATAAAATATGGAGCATCTTTTCATATACTTATTTTCCATCTGTATATCTTCTTTGCTGAGGCATCTGCTAATGTCTTTAGTTCATTTTAAAATTGTGTTGTTTTCTTGTTGAATTTTAATAGTTACTTGTATATTTTGGATAATAATCCTTTATCAGATGTGTCTTTTGAAAGTATTTTCTCTCAATCTATGACTTGTTTTCTATTAACATTGTCCTTCACAGAGCAGAAGTTTTAAGTTTTAATGAGGTCTACTTTATCAATTATTTCTTTCATATATTGTGCCTTTGGTGTTCTTTGACCAAACTCAAAGTCATCTAGGTCTTTTCCTATGTTATCTTCTAGGAGTTTTATAGTACTATATTTTACACTTACTATATTTTTACACTATGGATCAATTTTGAGTTAATTTTTGTGAAAGGCATAAGGTCTATGTCTAGATTCATTGTTTTGCATATGGATGTCCACTTTCACCTTCTTTAAAAGATATCAATAAGGGGCACCTGAGTGGCTCAGTTGGTTAAGCCTCCAACTTCAGTTCAGGTCATGATCTCTTGGTTCATGGGTTCAAGCCCCACATGGAGCTTTGTGCTGACAGCTCAAAGCCTGGAGCCTGCTTTGGATTCTGTCTCCCTTGCTCTCTGCCCCTCCCCTGCTCATGCTCTATCTCTCTCTGTGTCTCAGAAATAAGTAAATGTTAAAAATTCTTTTTAAAAAGATACCAATTAGGGGTACCTGGGTGGCTCAGTCGAGTAAGCGTCCAACTTTGGCTCATGGTTCGTGGGTTTGAGCACCACATCAGGCTCTGTGCTAACAGCTTGAGCCTGGAGCCTGCTTCGGATTCTGTATCTCATTCTCTCTTTGCCCCTCCCCCATTTGTGATCTGTCTCTCTCTGTCTTTCAAAAATAAATAAATGTAAAAAAAAATTTTTAAAGACACCAATTAATCAATCAATAAAAGTATACTGTTGAGTTTGTAACATATATACATGCAATACATAAAATAATAGTGTCACAAAAAAGGTGGAAGAAAGATTAGAGTTAAATAGAAGTAACGCTTCTATATCTCACTGGAATTAAGTTAGTGTAAATCTGAAATATTTTCTAATAATTTAAGATGCATATGATAAACCCTGGAGCAGTCACTAAGAAATAACTGAAAAATTAGTGAAACAATTATTAAGGGAATTAAAATACTATACTAGAAAATATTCATTTAATGCAAAAGAAAGCAATAAAGAAGGAATAGGGGAACAAACAAGAAATGGGGTATAGAAAACAAAAAAATACAATGACAGACATAAATTCAACTATATAAATGATAATATTAAATGTGACTGAATTAAACAATCCAATCAAAGGTCAGAGACTATGAGACTGGATTTAGAAAAACCAGATCCAACTTTTTGATGCCTCCAGCACACTTTAGATTCAAAGATACAAACAGATTGAAAGTAAAAGAATGGAAGAAGATATATCAATGGGTCAGAGGAAACTCCTGAAGGAAATGATAAAATGCATTGATATGGATGAAAAGTGAAGATACAACATACCATTACTTATGGAATGTAGCTAAACAGTACTTAAAGGAAACTTTACAGCTATAACTTACTATATTCAAAAAGATGAAAGATCTCAAATGAATAATCTAAGCTTCCACCTGAAGATATTGGAAAAAGAACAAACTAAACTCAATGCAAATAGATGGTATGAAATAATAATGATTAGAGCAAAAATTAATGGAATGGAGACAGGAAAACAACAGAAAATTACTTAAACAAAAAGCTGGTTCTTGGAGAAAATCTACAAAATTGATAAATCTTTAGCAGGATAGGCCAAGAAAAAAGTAAAAAGACTCAAATTACTAGAATCAGTATTGAAAAGAGACATTACTACTGACCATAGAGAAACAAAAAAAGATTATAAAGAAATGCTATAAATAATTGTACATTAAATTAGATAAAATGGAGACATTCCTAGAAAAACACTACCAAAACTAACACAAGAAGTAATAGACTATTTGAATAAGTCTTTAACAAGTAAAGAGATTGACTTAGTAATCAAAATTACCCAGAAAGAAGAACCCAGGCCTGGCTTATTGCTGAATACCAAACATTCAGGGAATTAATACAAATCGTTTATAAACTCTTCCCTAAAATAGAAAAAGAGAACACATTTCCCTAACCATTTCATGAGACCAAAATCAGACAAAGACATCACAAGGAAGGAAATATTACAGACCAACATTGCTTATGAATATGGATGCAAAGATCCTTAACATAATACCAACAAACAGAACCTAGCAACATATAAAAAGAATTTTACACCAGGACCAAGTAGGATTTTTATCAATGATGCAAGATTATTTCAACAACCTAAAATCAAGTCATATAATTTATCAATAGGGACAGAAAAAAAAAAGCATTTGACAGTTTTCATGGTAAAAATACTCAGTTAAATACAAATAAAAGGGAAGTTCCTGAATCTGATAAAGGGACATCTATGAAAAACCCAAAGCTAGCATCATGCTTAATTATGAGACTATATGATTTTCCCCCTACAATCAGGAACAAGACAAGAATGTCTGCTCTCACCACTTCTGTTCAAAATTTTACTGGAGGTTCTAGTTAGAGCAATTAGGGAAGAAAAATAAATCAAAGACATACAAAGGAGAAGGAAGAAATAAAATCTTACAGATGACATAATATTGTATGGTGAAGCTAAGGAAGATACTCTGAGGACTAATAAATGAATCCAACAAGTTTACAGGATATAAGATTAATATAGAAAAAAATAATTTTGTTTCTATACACTTGCAATCCAAATATAAAATTAAGAAAACAGATCCATTTATAAAAAAAATTTTTTTTAACGTTTATTTATTTTTGAGACAGAGAGAGACAGAGCGTGAACAGGGGAGGGGCAGAGAGGGAGACACAGAATCTGAAACAGGCTCCAGGCTCGGAACTGTCAGCACAGAGCCCGACGCGGGGCTCGAATTCACGGACCGTGAGATCATGACCTGAGCCAAAGTCGGACGCTTAACCGACCGAGCCACCCAGGCGCCCCAACAGATCCATTTATAATAGCTTCAAAAAGAATAATGTACTTGGGAATAAATTTAACAAAAGAATGATAAAACTCTGAAAACTATAAAACATTATTAAAAGAAATTTAAAAAGACTAAAAAATTAGAAAAATATCCCACGTTCATGGATCAGAGGATTTAATTCTGTTTAACTGGCAGTACTCCCCAAAATGATCTAGAGAGTCAACAGACTCCCAGCTGATTTTTTCATAGATTTAGAATCAGCTGATTATAAAATTAACATGAAATTGCAAAGGACAAGATTAGCCAAAACAGTCTTGAAGAACAATGTAGGAGCAGTTATGCTCTCTGATTTAAAAACTTATTACAAAACAACAATAATTAAAACAATATTGTTACTGACATAAAAACAGATATATAGATCATTGGAATAGAATTTAGAGTCCAAAAGTAAACCCACATATCTAAGCCAACCTTTTTACAAGGATGCCAAGATCATCTAATGGAAAAGAACAGCCTTTCAACACAGTGCTAGGACAACTGAATAGCTACATCCAAAAGAATGAACTTGGGCCCTTCCTTCACATCATATACAAAAATTAACATAAAATGGATCAAAGACCTGAATGTAAGAACTAAAACTATAAAACTTTCAGAACGAAGGGCTAAATCTTTATGACTTCAGATTTGGCACCAAAAGCACCAGCAACAAAAACATAGAAAAGTTGCACTTTACTAAGCTTAAGACTTTTGTTCTTCAAAGAACACTATCAAGAAAGTAAAAAGACAATCCACAGAATGGGAAGAAATACTTACAAATTATATATCTCATAAAATACTTGTATCTAGAATACATAAAGAACTTCTACAACTCAGTAGCAGAAAACAGCTCAGTTAAAAAATGGGCAAAGAGAGGCACTTGAGTGATTCAGTCAGTTGGGTGTTCAACTTTGGCTCAGGTCATGATCTCACGGTTTGTGGGTTCAAGCCCTGAAGCTTGCTTCAGATCCTGTGTCTCCCTCTCTCTCTCTCTCTCTCTCTCTCTGCCCCTCCCCCACTCACACTCTGTCTCTCTCTCAAAAATAAACAGTTTAAATTTTTTTTTAAAAAATGGGCAAAGAATCTGAGTAGATATTTCTTCAAGGAATATATACATATGACCAATAAGCACATGAAAAGTTGCTGTATGTCCTGCCCATCATGGAAATGCAAATCAAAATTACAATAAGATACCATTTCACACTCACTATGTTGGCTATAATTTAAAAAAAGACAGATGATAAGAAATATTAGTAAAGATGTGGCGAAATTGGAACACTCATACCTTGCTGGTGGGAATGTAAATGGTGCAGCCGCTATGGACAACAGGCTGGCAATTCCTCAGGTGTTTAAACATAGATTACCATATGGCACAACAATTTCACTCCTCAGTATACACCCAAAAGAACTGAAAATATATGCCTTTAAAAATCTTGTACAGGAATGCTCATATTCATAGCACCATTTTTCATTACGGCCAAAAAGTAGAAATAATCAAAATGTCTGTCTGCTGATAAATGGATAAACAAAAAGTGATATATCCATGTAATGGAAAATTATTCAGCCACAAGAAGGAATGAAGTACAGATACTTGCTACAATATGGATAAACTTTGAAAGCTTTATGCTCAATGAAAGACATAAAAGCCCACTTTTGTCTGATTCCACTTATATGAAATGTTCATAATAGGAAAATCTATAGAAATAAAGAATTAGATTAGTTGCTTGCTGACTATGGCTGGATTTGAGTGGAAGGAGAGGATTGGGGAGTGACTGCTAAAGGTATCCATTTTTTTTAGGGTGGTAAAATGTTCTAAAACTGATTGTGGCAATGGTTACAAAACTCTGTGAATATACTAAAAACTGTTGAATTCAGCAGTTTCAATGAGTGAATTTTATGGTATGTACAATATATCTCAGTAAAGCTGCTATAAAAACAATGGCTACAATAACCTATAAACCTACAAAATAATGTCTTATGTGGATATGATAATCTATAATAAATTTAACTATTACTATCTTTTGCACAATTATGTTGTTTTTAAGTTTAAACATGATAATGTTATATAAGCATTTTTATACATAAATTACATCATCTCTGATGATTTCATTGGCATAAGTATTTCCACAGATAAAAATCTAAAGAGGAAAAGTTTTACAATATTTACAATTCCTATTTCTGAATGGGGGAATTATGGATGATTTTTTTATTTTGAGAGAGAGTGTGTGAGCTGGGGAGAGGCAGAGTAAGGAAGAGATAGAGAATCCAAAGCAGTCTCCATGATGCTGTCAGCACAGAGCCCCAGAGCCCAATGAAGGGTTCAATCCCATGAACTGTGAGATCGTGACCTGAGCCAAATCAAGAGTAGCATGCTTAACTGACTGAGCCACCCAGGTGTCCCAATGGGTGATTTTTATTTTTTCTACTTTTCTCCATTTTTTTATACTGGATAAATTTTACAATTAGAAGGGAATTAATATGATAGCCTTTGCATACACATGAGCTTGGAAATATTTAACTAGTTTACTATAATGTACATCCAGAAATAAGTAATACTAGAAATACTTATATTTTCTATTATTAAAGTGAATAAAGAGTATACCTTCCTCCAGAGACCATTAAAGGATATAGAAACTGCAAATAAAAAAGGAATCCATGATGACTAAGTTCCTGCTGTGACACTAGAAATGTGCTAAATTTTGTAAGACATACGAGTGCCTGATAAAAGGGTCTATATCTAGAAGGACTAATTTACTTCAGTAATTTGTAACTGAGATATGGAAAGAAGAATAAGAAACAAACAAAGATGTATACAAAACCATTTCAAATGACACATGGTTAGATTATGTATTTCCTGAAGTCTTGGACTGTACCTGACACTTCCTTTTATCTCCCATAACATTTACTAAGCACTTAATCATATTTGTTCTTTTTTTTCAAGTGTCCAATAGTTTATAGGCTCAAAATCTTCTACCAATGTAAGGCTATATTGCACTTTCATGAAGAGAAACTTTAATATCTTAAGTCACCATAACTATACATACTCATATAAATATAGCTATATCCATTAACTATTTAATTATCCCATTAAATATTAGTCTCTAGTAACAAAATGAGAATTGCCCCACGTTCCAAGTAATACTTTATCAGCATATAAACACTCCTTCTATAAAGGTTTCTCTAGATTTTTGTTTGGACTTCTGATCCTTCCAGAAGCAATCAGCAGCAGTATGTGTGGTCAGGAACCCATTTGCAGGAAGATCAATTGCCCAGAGAGTGTCAGTAGTACAGTTGCCTGGGAGAGGCCATACCAACTGAGGGTGGTTGGAGCAGCTGTAAGGTTATAGAAATGGGTTAGGCCAACCCAGCTGCTCTGGAGGCAACTTTCAGCCCTAGGATTTAAGAGACATTCCAGAAAAGAGAAGCATTGAGAGCTTTTCATTTGGTGGATGGGAATTATTAATCATGAGAACTTAAGAGATAAACAGTGAATTTTGAAAAAGAGAAGCAAAGCTGGAGGTATCATAATTCTGGATTTCAAGTTATATTACAAAGGTGTAGTAATCAAAACAGTATGGTACTGTTGGTACATAAAATAGACACAGGTCAATGGAACAGAATAGACAAAACAGAAATAACCCCACAATTATATGGTCAACTAATCTTTGACAAAGCATGAAAGAATATCCAATGGGAAAAAAAACAGTCTCTTCAACAAATGGTGTTGGGAAAACAGGACAGCAACATGCAAAAGAAAGAAACTGGACCACTTGCTTACACCATACACCAAAACAAACTCGAAATTGTTTAAAGACCTGAGTGTGACACCTGAAACCATAAAAATCCTAGAAGAGAGGACAGGCAGTAATGTCTTTGACACTGACCATAGCAATATTTTTCTAAATATGTCTTCTGAAGCAAGGGAAATAAAAGCAAAGATAAACTATTGGGACTACCTCAAAATAAAAAGCCTTTGCACAGCAAAGGAAACAATAAATAAAACTAAAGGCAACCTATTGAATGGTAGGAGATATTTACAAGTGATATATCCAATAAAGGATTAATAACCAAAATATAAAAATAACTTAGACAACTCAACCACCCCAAACCAAGTAATCCAGTTAAAAAATGAGCAAAATACATGAACAGACATTTCTCCAAAGAATACATTCAGGTGACCAATAGACACATGAAAAGATGCTCAACATCACTCATAATCAGAGAAATGCAAATCAAAACTCAATGAGATATCACCTCATACCTGTCAGAATGGCTAAAATCAAAAACATAAGAAACAAGTGTTGGCAAGGATGTGGAGAAAAAGGAACCTTCTTGCACTTTTGATGGGAATGCACACTGGTGCAGCCACTGTGGAAAACAGTTTGGAAGTTACTCAAAATGTTAAAAATAGAAATACCCTACAATTCAGTAATTTCACTCCTGGGTATTTATCCCCAAAATGCAAAATCACTAATTAAAAGGGATACATGCACTACTGTTTATAGAAGCATTATTTATAATAACCAAATTATAGAAGCAGCCCACATGCCCATTAATAGATCAATGGATAAAGAAGATGTGGTATATATAGATACATATAATGGAATACTACTCAGCCTTATAAAAGAATGAAATCTTGCCATTTGCAACAACATGGATGGGGCCAGAGAGTATAATGCTAAGTGAAAAAGTCAGAGAAAGACAAATACCATATGATTTCACTCATATGTAGAATTTAAGAAACAAAACAATTGAGCAAACGCAAAACAAAAAGAGAGAGAGACAAACCGAGAAATAGACTCCTAACTCAGAAAACAAACTGATAGTTACCAGAGGGGAGGTAGATGGGTGGGGGGCGGGGGGGGGTGGTGAAATAGGCGAGGGGGATTAAGGAGGGCACTTGTCATGATGAGCACTGGGTGATGTATGCAGTTGTTGAATCACTGTGTTGTACACCTGAAACTAATATAACACTGTATGTTAATTATACTGGAATTAAAATTTTAAAAGAGAGAAAGAGAGAGATAAACTGTTAATTTGACCTTGCTTAGGATCTATAGCCTGGTGGCTTCTAGAGATATGATAAATTCTAAGCCCCTCAGCCTGTCATACAAGACCCTTTAACCTGGCTCCCAGCTTCCTCACTGGTCCTATCTCCCACTACTCATCAACTTAGGTAGTGACATTTCTCGTAGAGGTGCAGTCTAGAGTGGTCATGAAGAACACACTCTGTGGGGCTATGCTGCCTGCTTTGTCACTCCTTAGCTGAGGGACCTTGGGCAAGTTGTTAACCCTCTTTATGCCTCAGTGTCCTCATATGTGTAATTAGGAACAGGATAATAATCACCGTATCAACCTCATAGGATTAATGTGAAGGTTAGATGAGTTTACTAGTTAAATACCAAGAATAGTCAGCCATTATTATTCTCCTTAATAGTTCTTTTACACCTCTACCCTTTTGTTAGTTGTATTTGCTCTGTCTAGAATTCTCTCCACTTTGCTCCCTCCTTTCTATCTCCCTCCTTTGGTAGCTACATAGCAATCAGACTTTAAATTTCAACGAAAAACTCACCTCTCTTAAACCCTTCTCCATTCTACCAAAGTATTCATTTCTCCTCTGGACTTCCAAAGCATTTATTCATTACTTTTGCCCTCTTTGCATAAAAAAAGAACAGTTATAGTACAGCTGTGATGGAGGCATAAGGGCTCAAAAGAGAGAGGCTCAAAGAGCTTCTATCAGCATATTGCAAAAGAACATACATTATGCCTCAATTGTGAACTTGAAGCAACTAAAGATGGAGAGAATAAGAGTTTTCTGCAATTTGGCAGAAAAGTCCTGATTACTTCCTTCTTAAAGACATTTCCAATGCCTTCTTCTCACATGGAGAACAAGAAACAGAAACTTAAATTTCATCTTTGATCTAGGAAACATCTGTAACCCCAAACCACATTATACTAGTAGGGAAATCAGAGAAATGATAAATGACTTAGCACAACACAGGGAGGTCATATCTAAGTGCCTGCATTTGTTGGCCAGAAGCAAGCCAATTTGACTTGCAGGATGCCAGTGTGGCTCAGAAAGTAGAGATACCAATACCCTGAAGAGTAAGGATGAGTAATATTAATAATAAGATTGTTGAGAAGTCTGTAATAAGAAAAAGTGGATCCTCACATCTTCATTCCCAAATCTCTCAGCCTGGTAACCATCCCTCTGGAAAAATTTGAACCAGAGAGGATACTAACAAAGAATGGTGAGGTAAAGTGCAAGAGTGAAAACAGAATTTTAAGTAAAAATCTGCATATTAAAGCTTGAAGTACTCTGCCAGCCCCCATCCTTTGCCTGTTCTAAATATGAGCAGTTAGGTATACCTTCCATAGGGGAAAATTCTTCCCTGGAGAAACTGATCACATAACCAGAAAAACGTCCTTTAGCTATTGATATAAGGAGTCCACAAGGAAAAGAGTATGTTGGTCAAACCCAGGGTTTCTTAACTTATGCACTATTAACATTTTGGACCAGATAATGCAGGGTTGGGGGCTGCTGTCCTTGTGCGTTTTAAGATATTTAGCGGCATCCTTGGCTTCTACCCACTAGATACCAGTAGTATCTTTACATAATCAAAGATATCTTCAGACATGGCCAAATGTCTGTCAGTGGTAGGGGGTGGGGATGAGAAATCACCTCTGCTAGAGAACCACTGACCTACAATGAAGTTCACCAGTTTGCAAGCCAGTCCCTACAGAGAGAGTTTCTAATCTGCTTTCTAGTAGATCACCAGCTCTGTGAGCAAGCATAGACTCTGACACGAAAGACAAAGACCAAAGCAAAAAATAAACTGTAATTAATATCCCTAGAGACGTAAGAGATGTTTCATATTGAAACAAGACTAATATGTTACATGATAGGAACAGAGAACAAGAAAGAACTCTTAAAAAAAGAAAGTATTATCAAAATAATTTTTAAATTTTGACATAAGGGTTAGACAAAGAAAGTGGAATGGCCCTCACTCGCCTCCGACGGCCTGCCTCATCGTCCGCACGCCCTGCCGCTGCCCCGCAGAAATGCTTCGATTACCCGCAGTACTTCGCCAAATTAGGCCAGTGTCCAGGGCACTGGCTCCTCATCTTACTCGGGCCTATGCCAAAGATGTAAAATTTGGTGCAGATGCCCGAGCCTTAATGCTTCAAGGTGTAGACCTTTTAGCTGATGCTGTAGCTGTTACTATGGGGCCAAAGGGAAGAACAGTGATTATTGAACAGAGTTGGGGCAGTCCCAAAGTAACAAAAGATGGTGTGACTGTTGCAAAGTCAATTGATTTAAAATATAAATATAAAAATATTGGCGCTAAACTTGTTCAAGACGTTGCCAATAACACAAATGAAGAGGCTGGAGATGGCACCACTACTGCTACTGTCCTGGCACGCTCTATTGCCAAGGAAGGCTTCGAGAAGATTAGCAAAGGTGGTAATCCAGTGGAAATCAGGAGAGGTGTGATGTTAGCTGTTGATGCTGTAATTGCTGAACTTAAGAAGCAGTCTAAACCTGTGACAACCCCTGAAGAAATTGCTCAGGTTGCTACCATTTCTGCAAATGGAGATAAAGAAATTGGCAACATCATTTCTGATGCAATGAAAAAGGTTGGAAGGAAAGGTGTCATCACAGTAAAGGATGGAAAAACACTAAATGATGAATTAGAAATTATTGAAGGCATGAAATTTGATCGAGGTTATATTTCTCCATACTTTATTAATACATCAAAAGGGCAGAAATGTGAATTCCAAGATGCCTACGTTCTGTTGAGTGAAAAGAAAATTTCTAGTGTCCAGTCCATTGTACCTGCTCTTGAAATTGCCAATGCTCACCGTAAGCCCTTGGTCATAATTGCTGAAGATGTTGATGGAGAAGCTCTGAGTACACTTGTTCTGAATAGGCTGAAAGTTGGTCTTCAGGTTGTAGCCATCAAAGCTCCAGGTTTTGGTGACAATAGAAAGAACCAGCTTAAAGATATGGCTATTGCTACTGGTGGTGCAGTGTTCGGAGAAGAAGGGTTGACTCTAAATCTTGAAGATGTTCAGCCTCATGACTTAGGAAAAGTTGGAGAAGTCATTGTGACCAAAGATGATGCCATGCTCTTAAAAGGAAAAGGTGACAAGGCTCAAATTGAAAAACGTATCCAAGAAATCATTGAACAGTTAGATATCACAACTAGTGAATATGAAAAGGAAAAACTGAATGAACGTCTGGCAAAACTCTCAGATGGAGTAGCTGTGCTGAAGGTTGGTGGCACAAGTGATGTTGAAGTGAATGAAAAAAAAGACAGAGTTACAGATGCCCTCAATGCTACCCGAGCTGCTGTTGAAGAAGGCATTGTTCTGGGAGGGGGTTGTGCCCTGCTTCGGTGCATTCCAGCCTTGGATTCAATAACTCCAGCTAATGAAGATCAAAAAATTGGTATAGAAATCATTAAGAGAACACTCAAAATTCCTGCAGTGACCATTGCTAAGAATGCAGGTGTTGAAGGATGATTGATAGTTGAGAAAATTATGCAGAGTTCCTCAGAAGTTGGTTATGATGCTATGCTTGGAGATTTTGTGAATATGGTAGAAAAGGGAATCATTGATCCAACTAAGGTTGTAAGAACTGCTTTATTGGATGCTGCTGGAGTGGCCTCTCTGTTAACTACAGCAGAAGTTGTAGTCACCGAAATTCCTAAGGAAGAGAAGGACCCTGGAATGGGTGGAATGGGAGGAATGGGAGGTGGTATGGGAGGTGGCATGTTCTAATTCCTAGAATAGCGCTTTACCATTGTTAATGAACTGTGAGAGGAAGCTCAAGGCAGTGCTCCTCAAGAATAACTTCAGAGAAGTCAGTTGAAGGAAATGACTGAAGAAAAGGCTGGCTGATGTTTAAGAAAATCACTATAACCATCAGTTACTGGTTTCAGTTGACAACATATAATGGTTTACTGCTGTCATTGTCCATGCCTACAGATAATTTATTTTGTATTTTTGAATAAAAAGACATTTGTACATTCCTGATAACTGAATGCAAGAGCCATGTACCAATGTACTGCTTTCAACTTAAATCACTGAGGCATTTTTACTATTATTCTGTTAAAATCAGGATTTTAGTGCTTGCCATCACCAGATGAAAAGAAGCAGCCTTTCTGTGGAGAGTAAGAATAATTGTGTACAAAGTAGAGAAATATCCAATTATGTGACAACCTTTGTGTAATAAAAATTTGTTTAAACTTAAAAAAAAAAAAAAAGAAAGAAAGTGGAATGAATCTCACCAAAAGTAAAATAAGACAAAGACTGAACATAAAACAAAAGAGTATTAGAGTACCAGCCCTAGAAGATTGACATCTAACTAATAAGTGTTCCAGGAGGTAAAAAGTAAAACTAAGTTATCAAATAACTTAAGAAAATAGTTGGAGGGGTTGGGAGTGCAGACAAAATAGGTGAAGGGGATTAATAGGTATAAACCTCCTTACAAAATAAATAAGTCATGGACATGTAGTGTACTGCATAAGGAATAATACTGTAATAACTTTGGTAACAGAAGGTAACTAGACCTATCATAGAGATTATTTCATAATGTATAAAAATATTAAATCCCTATGATGTACACCCGAAACTAATAGGATATTGTAGGTCTATTATACTTTAGTAAAAAAAGAGAGAAAAAAAGAAAATTGTCTAAAACTTAAGGGCAAGAATCTCCAGATATTAGTGGCTGGGTGACTAGTAAAATAGATTTTAAGAAAGTACCCATATCAACTTCACTATATTGAACTGTAGGGGAAAAAAGATATTAAAACCAAACAGGGAGAAAAATAGATAAATACAAAAGATTGGGAATCACAATGACATTAAACTTTTCCATAGCAAGATTAGAAAC
This sequence comes from Herpailurus yagouaroundi, assembly GCF_014898765.1. Classification (NCBI taxonomy): domain Eukaryota; kingdom Metazoa; phylum Chordata; class Mammalia; order Carnivora; family Felidae; genus Herpailurus; species Herpailurus yagouaroundi. Next base: position 18,267,228 of record NW_024412406.1, read on the forward strand.
AAAAAGACAATGGATCAATGCATTCAAAAATATTTTGGTACGGGTGCCTGGGTGGCTCAGGTCATGATCTCGTGGTTTGTGGGTTTCAGCCCACATTTGGTTCTGTGCTGACAGCTGAGAGCCTGGAGCCTGCTTCAGATTCTGTGTCTTCCTCTCTCTGCCCCATCCCCAATTGCTCTCTCTCTCTCTCTCTCTCTCTCTCAAAAATAAACATTAAAGAAAATTTGGTGGGGGGGGGCGCCTGGGTGGCTCAGTCGGTTAAGCATCCGGCTTCAGCTCAGGTCATGATCTTGTGGTTCCTGAGTTCGAGAGCCCTGCCTCAGGCACTGTGCTGACAGCTGTGAGCCTGGGGCCTGCTTTGGATTCTGTCTCCTTCTCTATTTGGCCCTCTCCTGCTCATGCTCTGTCTCTCTCAAAAATAAATAAACATTAAAAGTTTAAAAAATTTTTTAAATCTTTTGATAAATAATTTATATCTGTGAATTTTATACCCTGTCAAATTATCAATCAAGATGTTTATGATAGGTATGAAATGGTAAGATTTAGTCATAGGTTCAAAGAAAACTAAGAAAATTAAAGAAAGCCAATTATCAACTGCAGGAAAAATAGGAAAGAAAAGGTAATCATAGTATTTTCTTTTTTGCTGTTCAGCATGAATATTTTGAATATTCATGATTATGAATATTTTCATATTTGATGAAATATGTGATGAAAATATTCAAATATTTTTAATAACCAGTAATGAATATTTTTATAATCAAAGCAGAAAATCATTGAATATAGAATAAATACACAAAAAATGAACTAAACTAAAAACCCCTGTTAATACAATATCAAAAGGATGGAGGGAGGAGACGAAAAGGGTATAAGAAAGAGAAAAATTCTCACTTGCCATAGCAGGAAAAAACAGAGGACCTCCTCCATTTCTAGTAGTATAGTGGTTATATGCTGAAAACAATTGAAAAGTGCTGGGTAAAAGGTAAAACATCATCTTCTTAAAAGCATTAATGAACTGATAAGGAAGAAATGAATTCTCAAGCCAGATCTTCAGTGGAGGCTGGAACTCAGGTTAAGTTGAGAGGCTGACTTTTGCTGAATTTGGCAAACTTGCTTTTAAGCTTTTGGGGGGAAAAAGAGATGAAGCCCAGATCCTAGTCAGGGTGAGTCTAATTGATGTTCCTCTTCTATAAGCCTGGGATTTCAAAAGGGTACACACCCCCAGAGTGACGTGAACTATAAATAAACCTTCACACTTTTCCCCTCAGGGACTCTGAGAATCATCTATTTCGAGTTTTGACACAAACAGAATGGGTATATACCTCAGATCCCAGCAGGAAACAGCACAAGTCAACTGGGTAATTAAGGAGAGTAATAATTGGTCTGTTTATAAAGGTGTAGGCAGGTGTTAGGGAAACCAACATAAGATGGGGAAGAACCATGGTGATAGCACTTGCAGGAAGTTTTTACCACCTCTAAATGTGAAGAGTATGGTTGCAGATCCCAGAGAAAGTAGCTGTTTGAAGAGGGATGCTGGAGAACATAGCCAGTCCATAGCCACCCTGCAAGGAGCAAGCCAGGGATTCCACTTCCATTCTCCCCTGCTGCTGTTCTACAGGTACCTCTCTATCCAGTTCTGAGAACTTTACTGTGAGCAGTTGGTTTTTTTTTCTTAACATTTTTTTTTAATTTTTTTTTCAATGTTTATTTATTTTTGGGACACAGAGAGACAGAGCATGAACGGGGGAGGGGCAGAGAGAGAGGGAGACACAGAATCGGAAACAGGCTCCAGGCTCTGAGCCATCAGCCCAGAGCCTGACGCGGGGCTCGAACTCACGGACCGCAAGATCGTGACCTGGCTGAAGTCGGACACTTAACCGACTGCGCCACCCAGGCGCCCCAACATTTATTTATTTTTGAGAGAGAGAGACACACAGAGTGTGAGCAGGGGAGAAGAGAGAGAGACACAGAATCTGAAGCAGGCTACTGGCTCTGAGCTGTCATCACAGAGCCCGACATGGGGCTCGAACTCACGAACCATGAGATCATGACCTGGGCCAAAGTCAGACACTTAATCGACTGAGCCACACAGGTGCCCATACTGTAAGCAGTTTTTAAGGCAGGCTCTGACCTTCAGTGAAGCAAGGTTCTTTACATAGTGCTATGAGCCTACATCAGACCTTTTCTCATGGGTGGCAATAAAGCTCACAGAGAAGGCTTTCCCTGGAGTCTCTTCCAGGACCAGAATCACATTCAGTACATACTTTAATGTAAATCTTATGATTCCTTTTGGGAAGTTCCTATCTGAGACATGCTTCTAACATGAAGCTCTTTTGTAGAGATCATTGACATCTTAAAGTTCAAAATTGATCAGCTCTGGTTTTTAGGTTTGTCCTTTTATGTAGAATTTGATTACTTGCCACCAGCAGATATCTCTTACAAAATGGTCACTAGTTGTAATCATAACTTTATTATATATATGATATATATAAATTATGTATAATATTATAAACATGTATTTCCCACCAAGGGAAAAGGAAGATCATTTCCTCCAAGCTTTACCTGTATTTTGCCTGTGGCACCTCACTTTCTTTACCTGATGTCTTAGTTCAGGCTGCTATAAACAAGATGCTATAGACTGGGTGGCTTAAACAGCAGAAATTTATTTCTCACAGTTTCAGAGACTGGGAAGTCCAAGATCAGGGAGAGGACTCTCTTCCTGGTTTGCAGGTGGCCATCTTCTTGCTGTGTCCCCACATGGAGGACAACAGAGAGGAAGCAAGCTCTCTCAAGTCTCTCTCTTTTTTTTTTTAAACATTTTTATTCATTTTTGAGAGACAGAGACAGGGCATGAGTTGGGGAGGGGAAGAGAGAGAGGAAGACACAGAATTGGAAGCAGCCTCCAGGCTCTGAGCTGTCAGCACAGAGCCCGATGTGGGGCTCAAACCCACAAACCATGAGATCATGTCCTTAACTGAAGTTGGACGCTTAACCAATTGAGCCACCCAGGTGCCCCTCGAGTTCGTCTTGTAAGGGCACAAATCCCATCATGAGGACTTCACCCATTGACCTAATTACCTCCCGAAGGCTCTATTTCCAAATACCATCACATTGGAGATTAGCGTTTTAGCATAAGAATTTTGGAGGGACACATTCAATCTTTAGCTCCTGACCTCTCTACAATCTGGACAGCTGAGTAGCTTACTAAACTTAAGCAGTCCCTGTAACAAACAATCCACCAACAATCAAACAGATGAGGCAATTTGAAATACATATATGCGAAAATACAGTTCTATCTCTACACCGTGCACAAATGAATTCCAAATCGATTAAATGAACAAATAGAATAACTTTATAAACCTGAGTTGGGAGAGGCATTCCTGAATAAGGAAAAAGAAAAGAATCATGTTTTTTGCTATATACCACCTAAATTTTATCCACAGGACATTATTGCAAAGCACCTATGTTTACGACATTTTAAGGGACACTGATATGTTTTAGACAAGGAAACAAAAATGATACTGACTCCAAAATTTTAAAACATCTAATTAAATGTTTAAAATATAGGGGCACCTGAGTGGCTCATTTGGTTAAGTATCCAACTCTTGATTTCAGTTCAAATCATGATCTCATGGTTCATGGGATGGAGCCCCCCATCAGACTCTGCCTTAACAGCATGAAGCCTGCTTGGGATTCTCTCTCTTTCTCCCTCTTTCTCTATCCCTCCCCCGCTCATGCTATCTCTGTCTCTCTGAAAATAAGAAATAAACCTAAAAAATTTTTTAAATAAAAATAAAATATAATATGTCAACTGGTGAACTGTAACTCATCTCAATGTTCATATATAATCATTTATATAAATATAATACAATTTATATCATGACAAAAAATCATTTATACCTAATAAAATTAGAAAACTATAGATTTTTTTGTTTTTTGAATCTCATAAGAGAACACACTTCACGTGGGAAATGGAAGCAGTTTAATGAGGCTGATTGGATACGGGAAAGATGATGGATCTTGGTTTGGCTTAGGGCAGCCCTGGTCACTCCCAAATGTCATTGTTGTCTGTTGCCCAGGTTCAGCTCCATCTGGCCCTCATCCATGTTCTCCTCTGAAGACTTTACACATCAGTGGTATTAATCTGAAAAATACAGAACATCTCCTTAAAATGTGAAGACATTTTCTGTCTCTGGACTTACATTCTTCTTCCTAGAGTTGCACTTTCCTTTGCCCCTTGAAAGTAAACCTTCTAGAAACTGAATGATACTAGGCAGTTTTATACATAATGCATGCTCAGTGAAAGCCAGTAAAGCCCAAATAAAATCAGCTTCATTTTCTCTATTCTGATGTTATTTCCCCCTAATAACCTTTTAGGGAAGCAGTAGCTGATTTTGTAACTTTTTTTCCCCCCAATTATCTTAATGATTCTACATACCAGCAATTTATCAGGATCCGTAACTGACAGTACCAATTATTCATAATTGTAACTTTTTATAACCACATTTACATTTACGTCACTTCTATTTTGCAGTGAGGGAAAAAAAAAAGACAAATTATAAAGAACTAGTTTCTCTTTTGATTCTCCCCTGTAAGTACAAGAACAGTAGATAAAAGATATTTTTAAATCCTGAAAGCACTAGTTGTATATCTTTTATACTTAGTTAGACTCTATATATCTAAGCAGTTATTTGAGCGTTTGGAGCATATTATATCAAAATGAAGATCCTTAATTCCATGCTTCTATTATAGCATTTCTCACATTGGATTGCAATCACTTTTTCCACAATCATTTCTGATTGTAAGTTCTCTAAGAAATTCTTACCTAGCTTTATGTCCTAGAAATAGCATGTTCTTATCTCCTGGAAGATGCTTAATATGTGGTTTTTAAATAATTAATTTGTACAGCTGCATTACATTTATATAGAAATGATTAAAATGTATCATTACTTATCCTCAAATAGTAAACTGCCATTTACATTGCATTTCAAGTCTATTGGAATCTATCTCCAGTAATTCTCTTCTCTGTGTACTACATCATAGTTTTTCATTTCTATTGCACTATCTTCATCAGCAGTGACATGTTCTGATTTCTTCTTATCTTAAAAAAAATTATCTTGATCTGTCTTCAGCCATTTTCTCTCTTCAGCCATCACCCCAAACCTCTGCTCCCCTTTACAGAGAATCCCTCTAAATGTTTTCTGTATTATTGTCCATAACCCCAGTTGAGGAGTGGGCAGTGGTGATGTCTTGGCTGGTTAATTAATTCCCGGAAGGAGCAAAACTGGAAAATTAGAGCGAAGGAGGTCTGGGAAAATATATGTAGATAGATTTCTGGGAGTAAGCACAGAGAAGTAGAGCTTTTTGGTTTGCTTTAGTAGCCACCAGAAAACACCCACTGTAGATGAAACACTGCAACCGGGTGAACTGAGTAACTCTTCTTAGCTGACCCGGTGCTTGAACAATGTGCCCACACACAGGGTAGCCATGGTGGCAGCACTGGAAGTTAAAAATGGGCACAGCATTACAGGCTCTCTCCCCATAGATGCCACTGCTGAATACAGAACTGGGAAGCAACAAATGGAGACCAAAGCTGTGTTCTCAGTATAGTAGCCCCTGAGGAGCACCTGGGTGGCTCAGTCAGTTAAGCATCTGACTTCAGCTTAGGTCATTATCTCGAGACGCATGAGTTCAAGCCCTGCGTTGGGCTCGGTGCTGACAACGCAGAGCCTGGAACCTGCTTCAGATTCTGTGTCTCTCTATCTCTGTGTCCCTCCCCCACTCATGCTCTGTCTATCTGTCTCTCTCTCTCTCTCTCTCTCTCTCTCTCATAAATAAACATTAAAAAAAAATATATATATATGTGTATATATATATATATATATATATATAT
>NW_024412406.1:18273217-18292128 GCF_014898765.1 Herpailurus yagouaroundi
TTTTTTTTCTTAGCTATTTTTTTTGTTTTTGAGTAGAGTTGACACACAATGTTACATTAGTTTCAGGTGTGTGATGTAGTGATTTGATAAATTTATACATTATGCTGTGCTCACAAGTGTAGATACCATCTGTCCTGACATGTCACTATTACAATATCATTGACTATATTCCTTATGCTGTGCCTTTTATTCCTATGACTTACTCATTCCATAACTGGAAGCCTGTACCTCCCACTCCCCTTCACTCATTTTGCCCATTCCCCTACCTCCTTCCCTCTGGCAACCACCAGTTTGTTCTCTGTATTTATAGGTCTCATTCTGCTTTTGGTTTGTTCATTTTTTGAGGTATTTTTAGATACCATATGAGTGGAATCATATGGTATTTGTCTTTCTCTGACTGATTTATATCACTTAGCATGATACCATCTAGGTCCATCCATTTGGTCTCAAATGGCAAGATCTCATAATATTTTTAAGTTTATTTATTTATTTTGAGACAGAGAGAGAGAGAGAGAGAGCACAGGAGGAGGCAGAGAGAGAGGGAGAGAGAATCCCAAGCAGTCTCCACACTGACAGCAGAGTCCGAATGATCTCATGATATTTTTTATGGCTGCATAATATCCCATTGTATATGTATACCACATTTTTCTTATCCATTTGTCTATTGATGGACACTTAGGTTGCTTCCATATCTTGGCTGTCATAGATACTGCAATAAACATAGAAGTACATATACCTTTTGAGTTAATGTTTTCATTTTCTTTTGGTCAAATACCCAATGGTGGAATTATTGGATCATATGATATTTCTATTTTTAGGTTTTGAGGACCCTTCATACTGTTTTCCACAGAGCTTGTACCAATTTACACTCCCACCAACAGTGCACAAGAGTGCCTGTTTCACCACATTCTCACCAACACTTGTTATTTCTTGTCAGTTTGATTTTAGCCATTCTGACAGGTGTGAGATGATATTTTACTGTGATTTTGATATAGATTTCCATGATGGTTAGTGATGCTGAGACTTTGTCAAGTGTCTGTTGGCCATCTATATGTTTTCTTTGGGAAAATGTCTATTCAGTTCCTCTGCCCATTTTTTAATTTGATTGGGTTTTTTTGGTGTTCAGTTGTATAAGTTCTTTATGTATTTTGGATATTAAGCCCTTATCAGATATATCATTTGTAAATATATTCTCTCATGCAGTAGGTTGTCTTTTTGTTTAAGTTTTGTTGGTTTCCTTTGCTGTGGAAAAACTTTTCATTTTGATGTGCTCCCAAAAGTTTATTTTTGCTTTTGTTTTCCTTGCCTGAGGAGACATAGCCAGAAAAATGTTACTATGGCCAGTGTCAAAGAAATTACTGTCTGTGTCCTCTTCTAGGATTTTTATGATTTTAGGTCTCAACATTTAAGTCTTTAATCCACTTTGAGTTTATTTTTGTGTATGATGTTACAAAGTGGTCCAGTTTCACTCTTTTACAGGTAGCTGTTCAGTTTTCCCAAAACCATTTGTTGAAAAAACTTTCCCCCATGGTATATTCTTGCCTCTTTTGTCAAAGATTAATTGACCATATAATCATGGGTCTATCTCTAGGGTTTCTATTCTGTTCTATTGATCTATGTGTCTATTTTTTTGCCATTACCATACTTTTTGATTACAACAACTTTGTAATATATCTTGAAACCTGGTATTGCGATACCTCCAGATTTGTTCTTCTTTCTCAGGATTGCTTTGGCTATTCAGGATCTTCTGTGGTTCCATACAAATTTTAGTATTATTTGTCCTAGTTTGGTGAAAAATACTGTTGGTATTTTGATAGGGATGGTGTTGAATCTGCAGATTACTTTGGGTGATATGGACGTTTTAACAATATTAATTCTTCCGATTCATGAGCATGGAATACCTTTGCATTTGTTTGTGTCATCTTCAATTTCTTCAATGTCTTTCATCAATGTCTTATAGTCTTTGAAGTACAGGACTTTCACTTCTTTGGTTTAGTTTATTCCTAGGTGTTTTATTCTTTTTTGGTACAATTGTAAATGGTGGTTTTTTTCTTAATTTCTCTTTCTCCTACTTTGTTATTAGTGTACAGAAACACTACTGATTTCTGGTTATTAATTTTGTATCATGTCACTTTATTGAATTCATTTATTCTAGTAGTTTTTTTGCTGGAGTCTTTAGGTTTTTTTATGTATAGTATCACATTGTCTGCAAATGATGACAGTTTAACTTTTTCTTTGCCAGTATGGATGCCTCTTATTTCTTTTTTCTTTTCTGATTGCTGTGGCTGGAACTTCCAGTACTACACTGGGTAAAGCTGGCAAGAATGGACATCCTTGTCTTGTTCCTGACCTTAGAGATAAAGCTCTCAGTTTTTCACCATTGAGTATGATGTTAGCTGTGAGTTTTTCATATATGGCCTTTGTTGTTTTGAAGTGTGTTCCTCTAACCCCACTTTGTTGAGAGTTTTTATCATGAATGGGTGTTGAATCTCGTCAAATGTTTTTTCTGCATCTATTGAGATGATCATATAATTTTTATCCTCGTTTTGTTGATGTGGTGTATGACATCAATTGATTTGCAAATATTGAACCATCCTTTCATCCCAGGAATAAATCCCATTGATCATGGTGAATGATCTTGTGAATGTATTGCTGTATGCAATTTGGTAATATTTTGTTAATGATTTTTGCATCTCTGTTTATCAGGGATATTGGCATATAGTTTTCTTTTTTTGTAGTGTCTGTCTGATTTTGGTCTCAGGATAATCCTGGCCTTGTGGAATATATTTGAAGCTTCTATTTTTTGGAATTGTTGGGGGAGAATAGGTATTAACACTTTTTTAAAGGTCTGGTAGAATTCACCTGTGAATCCATCTGTTCCTTGACTTCTATTTTTTGGTCACTTTTTTTTATTACCAATTCAGTTTCATTACTTATAACTGTTCAGATTTTCTATTTCTTCCTGGTTAAGTTTTGGAAGATTGTATGCTTCTAGGAATTTATCCACTTCTTCTAGGTTCTTTAGTTTGTTGGCATATAATTTTTAGCAGTATTCTCTTATAATCGTTTGTGTTTTTACAGTGTCAGTTGTTATTTCTCATCTCTCATTTCTGATTTTGTTTATTTGGATCTTTTCTTTTCTTTTTTTTTTTTTTTTTTTGTTGTTGTTGTTGTTGAGTCTGCCTGCAGTAGTTTTGACAGCACCACTCTCTAAGGGCTTATAGAATGTACTTTACCAACATGAGATCCTGTGAAACACTGTCACAGACTGAAGAAACCATTTCACAGCAAAAGGGTGTGTGACCATAGGCATATGGCCATGGGACACACTAATTCTGCACATACCACATTCCCCAGAGCATCAGCCTGATAGATCTTTGGAATGGCTCAGTTAAGGTGCCAGCTTGGAGACAAGGTCCCACAGTGTTGCTGCAGAATCCTTCAGGATGTGATATATGCATTGAACAAATGTGTGATGTATCGTACCTGCTCTTCAAAAGTGCATTACACAAGTCCAGAAATCAAGCAACAAGCTCCTCTCAGCATCACTTTCATGAGCCCACTTGCAGAATATATGTTTCCCACCTCTGCAACTCTGGATTATATGTCCTCATTCCCAAAGAGGAGGGAATAATTTCACCAGTCACATAATGATGTTTCACTGAACCCACAACTACAGCTAATGCCTGGTCACTTTGGACTTCTCGTGTTCTTGGGTCAACAAGCAAAGAAAGGACTTATTCTATTGTTTGTAATAATTGACTGTGATTACAAGGTTGCTGCTACTTTCTGGGTCAGGAAAGAGCTTGCAACTTAAAGGACTAATAGGAACATCCCTTAGTGTTTCCATTCCCAGTGAATAATAATAAACAGTGAATGCACTAACTATGGCCTGATGGAGTAAGACAGTCAAAGCCTCAGTACCCCCAGAGATGAAGGTATTGGTGATTCCACCAGGCAGAGAATCCAGAGAGGCTGAAGTAATGGCCAAGTATAGGGAAAATATTAAACGGGTTGAGGAGGAGAAGGATGAAGAATACAAGTTGTAGTCTTGGGAACAGGTGCAGGAACAGGAACTATGACTTGTTTCACTGACCCTCCCATTGTAAATCTGTTCTTTAAGAGATTATGTGCAACCCCCATTGTAAGTGGTTGGTTGTCAGTAGAGCATATCTCAGTGGTGCACGGATTCAACTCTAACAGACATTTGTGGTACCTTGTACACATGCTCTCAGTTCATTTGATATAAATGTAGCTATGATGGGACAGTTCTACTTGGTATACCCTCAACTTATACCCCAGCTTTTCTATCCTTTTCTACCTAATGGGATACCAAGTTTATCAAACTAAGTTTTGTTTTGTATTTAAATGATTCAACTGCCAATGAAAGTGTTATGAAACAGATTAATGTTCAGGATTTCACTTAAAAGTTGATATTCCCAGCACAAGTGACAACAGCAATGAAAAGATAAATTAGACATTATCCACATTAAATTTTTTGTGATTCAAAAGACACCATCAAGGATGTGAAAATGGGAGAAAATTTTTGCAAATCATATAGCTGATAAGGGAATTGTATCTGGAACATATTAAGAACTCTTACAATTCAATAATAAAAAGACAAATAATTCAATTTAACAATGAGCAAAGGATGTGAATAGACTTTTCTCCTAAGAAGATATACATGTGGCCACCAAAGCACAGGAAAAGATGCTCAGTGTCATTAGTCATAAGGGAAACGCAAATCAAAACCACAATGAGCTTCCAGTTCACACCCTATAATCAAAAGAATAGCTCTAATAAAAAAAAAAAAAGAGAGACAGATAATAATCCCTTCTACACTCCCAGTAGAAATGTAAGTAGTAGTCACTTTGGAAAACAGTCTGGAAGTTCCTCAAAATACAAAACATAAACCTAGCAATCCCACTCATAGGTATATACCCAAGAGAAATGAAAATGCATGTCCATCCAAAACTAGTACACAAATGTTCATAGCAGCATTATTCATTAACAGCCCAAAAGTAGAAGTAACCCAAATGTCCATCAATTAATAAATGGATTTTTCTGGTATGCAAACTGGTGCAGCCACTCTGGAAAACAGTATGGAGGTTCCTCAAAAAATTAAAAATAAAACTACCGTATGACCCAGCAATTGCACTACTAGGTACTTATCCAAAGGATACAAGTATGCTGTTTCGAAGGGGCACATGCACCCCAATGTTTATATCAGCACTATTGACAATAGCCAAAGTATGTGGTAAAAGCCCAAGTGTCCATCGACTGATAATGTATAAAGAAGAAGTGGCATATATATACAATGAAATATTACTTGGTGATTAAAAAGAATGAAATCTTGCCATTTGCAGCTATGTGAATGGAACTAGAGTGTATTATGCTAAGCGAAATAAGTCAGTCAAAGAAAGATAAATATATGGCTTCACTCATATGTTGAATTTTAAATATAAAACAGATGAACATAAGGGAAGGGAAGCAAAAATAATATAAAAACAGGGAGGGGAACAAACATAAGAGACTCTTAAATATAGAGAACAAACTGAGGGTTGCTGGAGGGGTTTTGTGGGGGGATGGGGTATATGGGCAAGGGGCATTAAGGAGGACACTTGTTGGGAGGACCACGGGGTGTTATATGTAGGATATGAATCACTGGATTCTACTCCAGAAATTATTATTGTACTATATGCTAACTAACTCGGATGTACATTTTTTTTAATAAATAAATAAATAAAATAATGGATTTTTTAAAAGCTGGCATATCTATACTATGGAATCGTATTCAGTAATAAAAAGAAATGAAATAACAATAACTTGGTAAAAGATAAATGAATTCAGAAAACATAGTGTCAGTGAAAAATGCCAGTCACAAAGGACCACATATTGGATGATTCAAAGTATGTGAAATGTCCAATATAGGCAAATCCAGAGAGAAAAAAAGTAGGCTAGTGGTTGCCTAGGGTGGGAGGAAAAATGCCTACTAGTAGGTACAGGTTTTTCCTGGGGGAGAAAATAAAAATGTTCTAAAATTGATTGTGATGATGATTGCACAACTCTGTGAATATACTAAAAGCCATTGGAGTGTATACCTTAAATGGGTGAATGGTATGGTATGTGAATTATATCTCAATAAAGCTGTTATTAAAAATAATAGGGTAAACTAAGGATTGGGGAAATTGGAAACTATCTTCCCAATTTTTCTATAAACCTAAAACTATTCTAAAATAAAATATTTACTTAAAAAATAACTATGTCACCAATCCAAATTGTTGGTTACAATAATGAAAGCCCAGTTTGGAGAGGTCTGTAGTAAACTGACAAAGGATTATTTGTTTTAGTGTATCTGTCAGAGTTCAAACAGAGAGGCAATACCACTAGGATATACATATATACATAAGAGAATTGGTTATAGCAGTGTGATATTATGTAATTGTAAAGCTTAATAAATCTCTGTGGGGCTGTTATTTTCTGCTTCTGATGCTAAAACTTGAAGTCTACAGGACAGGCAATGGGAAGGGGAAATTGACATAAGTGTAGGGAAAGCAAATATAAGCTAGAGTTCATACACATGAGCTGGAGTCACTGTGAATGTTCTGAAATTTGTGTCAGTTGTTGTTGCTTCTGATCTTGATAGTATGGGTGTCCTATAGAAACCAGTGGAAAGCTGAGCTAGCACACATGCCTCACACAAACCAATGTCCAATAAATATTTGTTGAATAAATCAATAGATTTAAATAATGTCTATGAAAATATTTTTGTGAACTATAAAATTTTATATAACTGGCATTGCTTTTATCATTAATACTCTGATTGCTTGAAATTTATCTTCTATTTTAATGATGTCGATGATAAATAACTCCATTTCCATTTTCTCAATAGCTGTTGAAACAGTTTACTCCCCTCTTTTTTCCCCCTGAAATCTTTTTTTCCTGATGTTCAGAGAATTGATGAGATTCTGGCATGCCCCCTCAGTTGTCCCAGCATTGTTTGTTAAAAAGATTATTATTCCCCCATTGAATTATCTTGGCACCCTTGTTGGAAATTAATTAACAATAAATGTCAGTGTTTATTTCTGGACTCTCACACTATTGCATTGTTATCCTTATGCCTCATGTTTCTTAAATCATTTTGATGATGGAAACAAAAAGCATAACAGCACCTGATGTGGTGCTCAATGTATTGTAACATGTAAGAAAACTATATTAAAAAAAAACCCACCTATATTTAAAAGGTGGAGAGGGTAAAGAGGCCTAAATAAAAGTATGTTTTCTCAAAGTGGGAAAACATTTATACCAGTAGATTATAATAAATTATATATGTATATTGTATTACTTAAAGCAGTCATTAAGAAAACTATATCAAGTGATGTACTAAAAAAGACAATAATAAATCAAGATGGAATCCTAAAAACATTCAAGTAACCCAGAGGAGGGTAAAAATAGACACAGTGGAATGAGAAACAGGTAACAAGTAGAAAACAAGTAATAAAATGGTAGACTTAAATCCTAACATAATCAAAATTACTTTAAATGTAAATCATCTGATTATACCACTTAAGAGACAGGGATTGGCATAATGGATTTAAAAATATGATCCAATGGTAGGCTATCTATAAGAAACTCACCTCAAATACAATTGTACAAGTAGGTTGAAGGTTAAAAGATGGGAAAAGATATATCATGCAAGCATTAATTAAAAAAAAAACAGTAGTGGCTATATTAATATCAGATAAAGTAGACTTCAGAGAAAAGAAAATTACTGGAGACAGAGACATTTTATAATGATGAAAAGATCAGTCTACTGGGAAAACGTAATGATTCTAAGCATAATGGCTCACTCATATGTGGAATTTAAAAAACAAAACAGGGGGCGCCTGGGTGGCGCAGTCGGTTGAGCGTCCGACTTCAGCCAGGTCACGATCTCGCGGTCCGTGAGTTCGAGCCCCGCGTCAGGCTCTGGGCTGATGGCTCAGAGCCTGGAGCCTGTTTCCGATTCTGTGTCTCCCTCTCTCTCTGCCCCTCCCCCGTTCATGCTCTGTCTCTCTCTGTCCGAAAAATAAATAAATGTTGAAAAAAATTTAAAAAAAAAATAAAAAACAAAACAGATGAACATGTGGGGGAAAGGGGGAGAGGGATGGCAAACCAGGAAACAGACTCTTAACTATAGAGAACAAACTAAGGGTTACTGGAAGGGAAGTAGGCAGGGGGATGGGTTAAATGGGTGATGAGTTAAGGAGGGGCATTAGTAGCAATGAGCACTGGGTGTTGTATGTAAGTGATGAATCACTAAATTCTAACACTGTATGTTAACCAACCAGAATTTAAATAAAAAACTTGAAGGAAAAAAATAAATGTAATGGCACCAAACAACAGAACACCAAAATACATAAAACAAATCTATCCCAGTTGTCCTGTTTCTATCCCAGGAAGGGGGTTTGCTTCTGTAGGTTTGAGACATAGGCTTACATGCCTTATTATCACTGTTGTGCAAGACCCATAAAATAAGAAAACTATCACACTCAAAAGAGAGCTCAAAGGACAGAGCCAAAGATACATGTCTAGAGTAATGACTACAAAAAGGAAGACCTTAGGGGATAATGGAGTCAAGGACTCAGAGAGCTGGGGATATAGAGCACAGAATTGTAGGTTGAAACACATAAGCAACAGCTTCAAAATCAAGGCAGAATGAAGAATTTCTTGCTATAGTTGAACCAGTAGCATGTCCAGATAGCATGTTGCATGAAATCTATGAATCCTTTTTTTAATATTTTTTAAGTTTTTATTTTAATTCCAGTTTGCTAGTATACAGTGTAATATTAGATTCAGGTATACAATATAGTGATTCAACACTTCCATACAACACCCAGTGCTCATCACAGCAAGTCCACCCCTTAATCCCTATTACCTATTTCACCCATTTCTCCACTCACCTCCCCTCTGGTAACCATCAATGTGTTCTCTACAGTTAAGAGCCTGTTTCTGGTTTGCCTCTCCATTCCTTCTTTTTCCCCATTTGCTTATTTATTTTGTTTCTTAAATTCTACATGTGAGTGAAGTGATATGGCATTTGTCTTTCTCCAACTGACTTATTGCACTTCGCAGAATACTCTCTAGCTCCACCCATGTTGTTGCAAATGAAAATATTTTATTCTTTTTTATGGCTAAGTAATATTTCAGTGTGTGTGTGTGTGTGTGTGTGTGTGTGTGTGTGTGTGTGTATACCAAATCTTTTTTCTTTTACCCTCAGATCTAAGGTTAAAGTTTAGTTTAGGACCAGAATAATGATTAGTGTTAGGGTTAGGGACACTGTGAGGGTATGTGCCTATTATCCTGCAGTTCAGAGACCTCTCCAGAGGGATAACTTTAAGGTTAGAGTTAGGGTTAGGGTTAGGGTTAGGGTTAGGGTTAGGGTTAGGGTTAGTGGTTAGTAGTTAAGGATTAGGGTTAGAGTTAGGGTTATGGCTAGAGTTTGGGTTAGGATTAGGGAGAGGGTGTCTGGTATCCTTCAGTTTCATGAATCCTTTTAAAAGGCCTAGGGCAGGGGCACTTGGGTGGCTCAGTCTGTTGAGCGTCTGACTTCAGCTTAGGTCATGATCTCGTGGTTCATGAGATCTGTGTTGTCAGCACAGAGCCTGCTTCAGATCTTCTGTCCTCCTCTTTTCTAACCCTACCCCAGTCACTCTGTCTCTCACACACACAAAAATAAAAAAAAAAAAATTTAAAGGCCTAAGGCATAAAATTTACAGATAAATGTGACATAACCCAATCTTTTTTTCTTAACTAAATAGTATCACTAATATTGGTTGAGCACTTACTATTTTTCTGTCAATAGTAATAATATGCATTTTCTTATAATTTTCACAATAGTTCTATTGTATTAATTTTCTATTGCTGCAATACCAATTTAGCATAACCTTGGTGGCTTAAAATAACAGGTATCTTCCTGTTTTTTAGGACAGAAGTCTGACATGGGCCTCATTGAGATAAAATTAAAGTATTGTTAGGGCTGTGTTCCCTCCCATACACTTGTGGTAAGATCTGTTTCCTTGCCTTTTCTAACTTCTAAAGTTGCCTACATTCCTTGGCTTGTGGACCCCTTCACCCATCTTCAAAGCTGGAAAATTCAATCCTAGTTCTTTTCTCACTGCACCATTCTGACCTCTTCTCCCTTATCCTTTTATTTTTAAGGACACTTGTGATTACATTAGATATTCTCAGATAATCCAGAATAATCTTCCTGTCTTATGGTCAATTTATTAGCACCCTTAGTTGGTCTGCAACCTTAACCCCCTTTTATCATTAAAGTTACACATTTCTAGGTTCCAAGCACCAGAATGTGGGCATCTTCAAAGGTATGAAGTGGGTTCTATAACCCAACACTTAACATCTGAAGCAGTGAATCCTAAAAAGGGGTGATTTACTCTATTGAAATGTGCAATGTCTGAAGACATTTTTTATTGTCATGACTAGGGGGAACTGATACTGGCAGCTAGTGGGTAGAGATGCCAAACATCCTACAATTCATGGGAAATTTCCTCACAACTAAGAATTATTAAAACATCAATAGTGCCACTGTTGAGAAGCCAAGGTCTAAGGAAATGGAGACTTGGAGAAGTTAAGTTATCTTGACCACAGACATAGCTAATAAGTTTCAGAACCATGATCTGAACCCAGGTCCACCTGCCTTTGGATCGTGAACACTTTCCAGCTTTCCCACACTGCAGCACTATACCATGAATTGTCTGTGACAAGCAACGCTGAATGTCCTCCTCCATGGATATATTCATACACAACAAAATGAGGACTTTTTTAGTCTCATTATTCTGAACATGCACATGTCCAGCTGCAAGGGCCTTGAAGATTTGAACAAAGCAGTCTTGTTCAGTAATTAAAGTAGGTGTAGTGCTTTCATTGAGTATAGTTCATCCAGGCTTTAAAAGTAATAAACACAGGTGTGGAGTAGCATGCTACCAGTAGTAAAGGAATTAGGCCTGGGAGATGAGATGTCATGTCAATCTTTTTCTTCTTTACTCATCTCTCTAGTTCCTGTTGTTCCAGTTACCATCACGTCAGTTACTGACAGTATTCAGAAATATGTGTGGTCTGTGAGGAAGCATAAACACCAGAGTGTGTGCATTCTGAGTGCACTCTAAGTGTGAACCTTGGAAAGTTCTATTCTGGTGTATTTATATAGGTGAGGAACCGTATATGAAAACGATACATGATATTTATCATACACATGAAAAAAATGCTTTAGCATGTACAACAAAAAGTAGAATGTTCAGTCACAGATTTTTTAATGATAATGGAGTTTACTGTTTTCAACAATCACATCATTAACAACCGGTTGCATCTGAACATTACTATTGCATAAAATATTACATCATTAAATACACACTGAAAATAATTATAACAACATTATTATTTTCTATAGCCACATGTTCCCTGAAGCACCAAGAATTATTTTAACATAATTATGATCTAAACTGTACAAATATCAGCATGATTTTAAAAGACTTTAATTAGAGAACACCTTTAGTTTCCATTGGGTAAACAGTTTCTTTCTAACATCAATAACAGCAATTCATGTAATTACATATTTGTGTACAGGGTTTACTTGGTCTAAATGATTTAAGCAGTTTGGAACAATTTTATTACCTTGTAGAGTTTCAAATTCAAGCTATCACAGCACCACTGTAAAAAGAAAACAGTATCAGCTAAATGGGACATTCCATGTATGTGAAGAAAGCTGAGCACCCTTAAAAGTGGTCATTAATGATTTAAGGCTCCATAAAAATAGATCACTGTGCTACCCCCCCCTGAGTTTTACCAGTTAGAAAACTAACCCATTCTCCAAGAAGTCCAAAAAGCTGGTGACTCTCTCAAGGTGACCCAACTCCTGAAATCAACACCAAGACAAACTCTCAGGTCTCCCAGTTCTGAGCTCCTTGAGATAAGAGATCACATCCTCATTCTTGTTCTACCTACCCCAAGGGGCTTAAGCAGTGTCAGGCAGAATAATGTGTCTGCAGAATTGATTCTCTAATACTCTATTTAATTACCAAACTCTTACAAATGTCTTGTTTTACATTCAGCACTGAAATTCAATTAATTTCCTGATCTATCTACCCCTCCCCCACAACCCCTGGAGCAGTCTGTAATCCAGGAAGTAAAGGGAATTCACTGGCCTCCTAGACCCTGCTGCAGAGTCATAGTCAGTATCCATTCTGAATACTGAATGTCCTTTAGCTGCTGCTAAAGGCCATGAACATCATCCTGGTTTATAGCTAATAAATTTTAATTTTTTAATGTTTATTTACTTTTGAGACAGAGAGAGACAGAGCATGAGCACGGAAGGGGCAGAGAGAGAGGGAGACACAGAATGTGAAGCAGGCTCCAGGCTCTGAGCTGTCAGCACAGAGCCCGACGCGGGGCTCGAACTCACGAACTGTGAGATCATGACCTGAGCTGAAGTCAGATGCTTAACTAACTGAGCCACCCAGGTGCCCCTATATCTAATAAATTTTAAACTTGACTTTGAGTAAACTACCTAACCTCTCCTCTCTCCTTAAAATGAGGGTGAAAATAATAATGGTTCTATTCATGGGATTGTGAGTATTATATGAGATTATTTGCACAAGGTTCCCAGCACAGTGTCTGGCATATAATAAATTCTTAATAAAAGTTAGCTATTGTTATTATTTTGCTAGAATGTAAGTTCCTGAGGGCAGAGACTTGGTCTGTTTGGTACACAGAACAGAACAGAAATCCTTAAAAAGAGCCAAGGAGTAGAGAATACCAGGCTTTGAAGAGTTGAAGTTGGAACTAATAAATTAAAATTTATCTTAATGTCTTAGCGACTATGGCAGAAGTTGGAAGCATCTTGCGTTACGTAGTCTATGTTTTCTGACACACAAAAAAAAGCAAACACATTTGTCTGCAAACACATACTGTCTCCTGGGAACAAGTAGTACCAGAAAAATTGCCAAAATTCTTCTGGATTAAGTGTAAATCTCTTAGGAATGACTCATCATTTTATGAGCAAGAGGTCAGGTGAGAAGTTTAAATCATTTCTATTTGGTTAGGATTCCTGTCACAGTCGAATGAAAATCTGCCTGTCTTTGCCTGGTTAACTTTTGTCCTTCTTATGCATATCGTATAAAAAACCATCAGGTGTGCTAAAGTTAGGATCAGCTATTAAAAGAAAATATATTACAATTAATTTAACATATACAAATTCATTATTTACCATCAACATCATTAAAATACAAGACAAATTTCAAGCACCAGAGTATAAATAATGATAATAGCAATAGCACTTATATAAAACTTTACAATCTACAAAACTATTTTCACAGACATTATTGAAATCCATTGATTTATTCAACAAATATTTATTGGATTATGTGCAAGGCATGTGTGCTAGGAGACAGTAATTTAAAATAAAATACCGTACTTGCCTTCTTAGAATTCACAGCTTAGTGGAGCAAGTTACACCTTGAAGAAATAATCAACCAAATAATTAATTACACTATAAGTGCCATGATGGAGAAGTACAGGGGATTATGAAAGTGTCCAACAGGGGAGCCTGACGTGGACCAAGGGGTTAGGGAAAGCTTCCCTAAGGAAGTGAAATTAAGGGTGAGGCCTGAAGAAGGAATGAATAAACATAAGCCAAGGAAGAGGAGAGTGAGCGTTAGAAGACAAAGAAACAGCCTGTGCAAAGGAGCTGAGTTGGGAAGAGGCACAGCCTATACTAGGAAGTGATAAGAGAATGCCACAGAAGCTAGGCATCCAGAGCCAAAAGCCAAGTCACATAAGATGACAGAATAGGCAGGGGGTCCAAGGGTCACATCATGCTGAGCCTTGTACACTCTTCTAAAGATTTGATCATATGACCTCATAAATTAATACATATTTGTGGATAGTACAGGGCAAAGGCATCCATAATGATGGGTGAATTCCACATGGTTTTATGTAGTCATGTTAGCAAAAGTTGAATGCCCCAAATAGCAACCCAGCTGGCTCCAAACTACTACAGACAGCAGCTGTAAAAGAGTTACCTTGGCTTTCTAAGCACCTAAATGACTTTAGAGACTAGTCTGCCAGAACATTAGCAGTGAACAGTCAAGCCTTTTCACCCTCATTCTGACTCTGACTCACTGCTTTATGACTGTGTACAAATTTTTAGGTATTTTGAGCTTCAGCTTTTTTATTTACAGAATGGAGGTAATTTTTGCCTAACCTGATTATTGTGAAGATTAACAAAGAAAGCACTTTGCAATGATAAGATAGATCTCAATGTTGATAGTTATATGATTCTGAATCATGCTTTCCTTAGTGAAATTCTTAAGTAACATTTTATTCTGGAAGGTTTTAGAATGCCTTCTTTCATATGCTTAAAAGGTAGTTTGGTGTAATAGGAAAGGCTTTGGAGATGGAAACACCTGACATCAAATGTCAGTCCTAGCACTTCCTAGGCAGGTGACAATGGTGCCACTTGAGCCTCTGTTTTTTCATCTGCTCCTTGGTAGCAATAAATTCTACCTCTATTGTTATATTAAGTATCATATGACAAAACATTGGGGAGACTTATAGTACCTATTACATAACAGATCTGCAGTAAATATTTGTTCCCTGCTTTTAGCTCCCTTTCTCTGAGAAGAAAAATATTTCTGTGTTGCATTTAAGAAAGTAGTATAGATCAGCGCTTCACAGACTTCGAACATGCATAGGAAACACTTGAGGATTTGCTAAAATGCAGAGTTGGAATTAGCCAATCTGGGATAGAAAACAAGATCAAGCATTTCTAAGAAGCTTCCAGGTGATGCTGTCACAACTAGTCCATAGACCATACATTAAGTAGCAAGGGTTTAGATGGTCTGGCTAGTTTACTAATGTCATCAACCTGCCATCCATATCAGAATGAGAGTTAGCTGATATTGGGATGTATCTTCGCAGATCTCCATGCTTCCCGGCGAAAGGACATAAAGTCTAGGACTTCTTATTGTTTGATTTCATTTACATTTCTTGACCCAGAAAAAAGGAGTATTCTTACCATAGAAAAATCCACTAAGAAACATTCTTAACACAGAGGTTTGCTTATAATTCACTCAAGGATCTGTTAGAAATGCTAATGAAAGCTAAACTTTGAGTTCCAAGAAGGCAAGAACCAAATTATATTTTATACTACTCACTCCTAGCATACGTGCCTTGCATATAACCAACATCCAGTAAATATCTGTTGAATAAATCAATGGATTTCAATAATGTCTGCGAGAATATTTTTGTAAAGTTTATATAAATGGTATTGCTATTATCACTATTCATACTCTACTTAAAATTTATCATGTATTTTAATGATGCTGATGATAAATAATTCAAATTCCATTTTCTCATTACTTTTGAAACAGTTTACCCCTCTTTGCTCCTCCCCAAAACCTTTTCTTCCTGTAGTTCAAAGAATTGAAGAGATTTTGGCATAATCCTTCCTTCTCTGTCAGTTGCTTCCTTGATTCTTCCCATCCCAGGACAGTGGCAGATCCCCCAAGGACCAGTTCTCAGCCGTCTGCTCCTTTCCCCAGCCCTCCCTCAGAAACTTTGTCCAACTTTATGATGTCAGCTGTCACACTATAAAGACCCAAGATGTAAGCAGGACTGCTCCTCAGCTTCAGTCCCCTAGCTTCAATTGCTGGACATTTCATTTCTGATGTCCAGCAATCAGTGTTATCTGTAATTGAAATTGTTAACCTAGTCCCAAAGTGCCTCCATCTCCAGACTTCCTGTTTATGTGATGGTATTGGCAATCTCACCCTACTGAAATTTGACATCACCCTCATACCAGTGAGCTTTAGTATATTCACAGAGTTGTGCACCCAACCAGAATCTAATTATAGAATATTTCCAGACTGACAGAAGTCTGATAACCTAGCCCTGGTAACCTTTAATCTATTTTTTTGTCTCTGATGATCTGCCTGGACATTTCCCATACACAGAATCACACACTATGTGTGGTCTTTTGTGACTTGCTTCTTGCACTTGACATAATGTTTTCAAGTTTCACCCATGTTGTAACATGTGTCAGTACCTCATTCCTTTTTATGGCTGAATAATACTCCATTGTGTGATACACCACATTATGTTTATCCACTCATCAGTTGATGGACGTTTAGGTTGTTTCTACTTCTTGGCCATGATTAGTAATGCTGTTAAGAACATTTGTTTTGGTGTGGACAAAGTTTTCATTTCTCTTGCATGTTCACCTAGCTGTAGAATTGCTGGGTCATATAGTAACTCTATATTTAACATTTTGAGGAGCTGCCAAACTGTTTTCCAAGTGGCTGCACCATTTTGCATTCCCATCAGCGATGTACCAGGGTTCTCATTTCTCCACATCTGTACCAACACTTGTTATATTCTGTCTTTTTTTTATCTTAACCATCCTAATGGGTGTAAAATATCTCATTGTGGTTTTGAATCATTCTTATTTTTGGCAAGAGGATACCAAAGCCTTTGAGTCTTGTGCTCCATGTTGCAGTGAGTCATGGGCAAAATATTATCTACAAAACTCTGTTGTCTGAGAGAAAGATATGGGAGAATACCCAACTAATTGTTACTCTTGGTCACTAGAAGGAAGGAGTTAGGAAAGCAAGGAGGGAGAGACTACTAACATTTTTCTTTATGTTCACTCATTGTTAAAATGAGCATTGTATGTATATGTATTGATTTAATAATGAGGACAAAAATATCAAAAAACAAAATGAGAAAATCCATGTCTTTTTAAAAAAATTTTTTTAGTGTTTACTTATTTTTGAGAGAGACAGAGCATGAGTGGGGGAGGGGCAGAGAGAGAGGGAGACACAGAATCCGAAGCAGGCTCCAGGCTCTGAGCTGTCAGCACAGAGCCCAATGCGGGGCTCGAACTCACGAACCGTGAGATCATGACCTGAATTGAAGTCAGATGCTCAACTAACCAAACCACCCAGGTGTCCTCAAAATCCATGTCTTCTGATTTCCAGTTCTTTTGTTAATTCCTTAGAGGTTTACATTAAAATATTTTTGTGCATAAAGATCACATATATACATATATTTGTATGTATAATATTGCTATTACATTATGAATGTATAATGTTATACATATATAAAATCTCACTTAAAATATTAGCAAGGTCAAACTTGGCTAAATAGAATCTGAGTGTTCTATGTCAAGTGTTATACATGGCTAATGATTTGCTAGAATGTTTGAATAAACGTGTTACACTATCAGTGTTTTTCAGATTGTGGAGTATTTAACTGGAAGAAATTTGTTTTTTTGTGTGATTAAAATGCAATAGAGATATGGTGGGTCATATTCTCCTTGCATTCCTTGAACTCAGTTTAATAAACAGAAAAGGCTTATGACTTGATAAGCTCAAGCAAGCACCAGGTTGTGACATTTGACAGATTTACTGCCATGCTTCTGGGGACTGATTATTCAGATCTAGTGTGACACCTAATCCACAGAAAATCATTTGTACTAAGTTAACAGTTCACAAACCTTCACTGAGTCATTCTTCCAACACTAAGAAAACAATATGGTTAAGTAATTTCAAATACTTAATAGCAATAAAACCAACGTGTGATTAAATACAGTTCTTCAAGTACATAAAACTTATGAATTTTTTAAAAATAAAGCCCAATGTATCTTCTAGATAGTGTCTCAAAAGTTTTTTGATATAATTTGTGTATACCCATGTTGTACTTAGGATATGCAAACAACATGACAGATACAATCTGTTTTTCATAATTTGATTTTCTAAAAACCATGTTGTGCTCCTTTCCAATTTTGGCAAAACTGTCTAGTAGTTTTTTAGCAGAGCTCAAGTGAAAGGGAGAGAAAGACAGAAGCAGACAGAGGAGGATCCTAGTGATCTTCTCAATCTAGTTAACTATCACCAGTCAACTATATACTGACTATAAGATTTATATCAGAGAATTAAACCTAATAATAAACACTCTGGAGAAACAGGGTCTGACTCAAGAATGCAAAGATTAAAATTCAAGCTGTGAAGTAGAAGACAGTTTCTGCATGCTTTTCCTGCATATCACTACCCGTCTTTTCGAAAGTCAGTCAGCAAGAATGAATAGGATTCTGTGAGGATGGGTGTATCTATTTGGGATAGATGGGGTCAGAAACTCCCCAATTTCCAAAGGATAATAAGGAATGCAAATTCCTGAGACGAGAATCTACCACCAACAACGTGCCTTTGCTTGTCTCAGAACTTCAGGCATTTGTAATGAACAGTAAGAATTAACTAATCATCATAACAAGAATGTATAGAGGCAGCACCAAGAGAACTGGTTCTAGGATGCTGTTACAATCTATTGCCTCACATGCCCCTGGCTCCAGCTACATGTTCTAAGGAACCGAATTTGTAAATGCACTTGAGGTGAAATGTAAGGTCCCCTGAAGGGAGTCTTGGCTAAGTGGGTAAGGATGACAAGTCAGTTAAAAAATACATTGAGTGGGGGCGCCTGGGTGGCGCAGTCGGTTAAGCGTCCGACTTCAGCCAGGTCACGATCTCGCGGTCCGTGGGTTCGAGACCCGCGTCAGGCTCTGGGCTGATGGCTCAGAGCCTGGAGCCTGTTTCCGATTCTGTGTCTCCCTCTCTCTCTGCCCCTCCCCCGTTCATGCTCTGTCTCTCTCTGTCCCAAAAATTAAAAAAAAAAAAAAAAAAAAAAAGTTGAAAAAAAAAAAGAAAACAAAGAATACCTGTGCCAATAATTTAACTCTACAGGTATACACAGAGCTGAAAAACAAGACCTCCCAAGGCCAAGTATTCTCTTTCTCTCTCTCTCTTGCTCTATCTCTCCCTTACACACACAGACACACACACACACACACACACACACACACACAC
>NW_024412406.1:18292228-18443485 GCF_014898765.1 Herpailurus yagouaroundi
AAAAAAAAAAAAAAAAAAAAAAGTTGAAAAAAAAATACATTGAGTGACTTTTATATATGTTTTGGGGTTGTGCAGTTTAGAGAAAAACCCTCTAATATAAGGGAGGGATCCATTAAAAAAAGTCTAGGTGACAAAAACCCACCTCAAAACACCGCTGAAAAAAATGTTTACCGTTGTTATTCCACCGGTGCTGAACAACTAATAGGATGTTTCAGGATGGGAGACAGGGAGTGAATAAATGCAATAAAAGCAGAAAAAATTAAAAATTATAACCAATTCATATGCTTTCCCCTAAGTAATGTCATCAAAACCTGTGACCATCATATCCACGAACAGAAAATGTTATTGTTTAAAAAGAAATTGCTTCTGACCTTCACTATTTTACCTGTTCTTATGAGCTTCATTTCTCATTTGATTAGCTCATTATGTCAGATGTCAAACAGAGATCAACTTGACTTAGCTCATCTCATCTCACTCAGAGGCATACCCAGGTTTCATACAGACAGAAGCTTATTTAATTTGGGGGGCCTCTTTATTTTTTTAAGTCTTTTTTAATTGAAGTATAATTAACATACAGTGTTATATTAGTTGCAGATGCACAATATAATGGTTCAATAGTTCTATACATTACTCAGTCCTCACCACAGTAAGTATAGTCCCATCTGTCACAAAACAATGTTATTGCAATATTATTGACTATATTCCCTATGCTGTACTTTATATCCCCATGATTATTTATTTTATAACTGGAAGTTTGTGCCTCTTAATCTCCTTTATTTATATCACATATCTTCCACCCATCTCCTCTCTGGCAACCACCAGTTTGTTCTTTGTCTGGAAAGACTGGTGGTTTTTTGTCTCTTTGTTTCTTTCTTCTTCGTTTTTGTTTGTTAATTTGTTTTGCTTTTTGGATTCTACATATAATTGGAATCATATGGTATTTGTTCTTTCTCAGTCTGACTTATTTTACTTAGCATTAAACCCTCTAAGTCCATGGCACAAAAACAGACACATAGACCAATGGAGTAGAATAGAAACCCCAGAACTAGAGACCCACAAACGTATGGCCAACTAATCTTTTCCAATGGAAAAAAGACAGTCTCTTTAACAAATGGTGCTGGGAGAACTGGACAGCAACATGCAGAAGGTTGAAACTAGACCACTTTCTCACACCATTCACAAAAATAAACTCAAAATGGATAAAGGACCTGAATGTGAGACAGGAAACCATCAAAACCCTAGAGGAGAAAGCAGGAAAAGACCTCTCTGACCTCAGCCGTAGCAATCTCTTACTCGACACATCCCCAAAGGCAAGGGAATTAAAAGCAAAAATGAACTACTGGGACCTTATGAAGATAAAAAGCTTCTGCACAGCAAAGGAAACAACCAACAAAACTAAAAGGCAACCAACGGAATGGGAAAAGATATTTGCAAATGACATATCGGACAAAGGGCTAGTATCCAAAATCTATAAAGAGCTCACCAAACTCCACATCCGAAAAGCAAATAACCCAGTGAAGAAATGGGCAGAAAACATGAATAGACACTTCTCTAAAGAAGACATCCGGATGGCCAACAGGCACATGAAAAGATGTTCAGCATCGCTCCTTATCAGGGAAATACAAATCAAAACCACACTCAGATATCACCTCACGCCAGTCAGAGTGGCCAAAATGAACAAATCAGGAGACTCTAGATGCTGGAGAGGATGTGGAGAAACGGGAACCCTCTTGCACTGTTGGTGGGAATGCAAATTGGTGCAGCCGCTCTGGAAAGCAGTGTGGAGGTTCCTCAGAAAATTAAAAATAGACCTACCCTACGACCCAGCAATAGCACTGCTAGGGATTTATCCAAGGGACACAGGAGTACTGATGCATAGGGGCACTTGTACCCCAATGTTCATAGCAGCACTCTCAATAATAGCTAAATTATGGAAAGAGCCTAAATGTCCATCAACTGATGAATGGATAAAGAAATTGTGGTTTATATACACAATGGAATACTACGTGGCAATGAGAAAAAATGAAATATGGCCTTTTGTAGCAACGTGGATGGAACTGGAGAGTGTGATGCTAAGTGAAATAAGCCATACAGAGAAAGACAGATACCATATGGTTTCACTCTTATGTGGATCCTGAGAAACTTAACAGGAACCCATGGGGGAGGGGAAGGAAAAAAAAAAAAAAAGAGGTTAGAGTGGGAGAGAGCCAAAGCATAAGAGACTGTTGAGAACTGAGAGCAAACTGAGGGTTGATGGGGGGTGGGAGGGAGGAGAGGGTGGGTGATGGGTATTGAGGAGGGCACCTTTTGGGATGAGCACTGGGTGTTGTATGGAAACCAATTTGACAATAAATTTCATATATAAAAAAAAAAAAACCCTCTAAGTCCATCCATGTTGTTGCAAATGGCCGGATCCCATTCTTTTTTATGGCTCAGTAATATTCCATTATATATGTATGTATAATATATATATATATATATATATATAATATATATACATACACACACACTGTATATATATAGTGTGTGTATATATAATGGAATATAATATAATGTATATAATGTCTACACACACATCTTCTGTATCCATTTATCTATCAATCAGTGGACACTTGGGTTGTTTTGATATCTTGGCTATTATAAATAATGTTGTAATAAATACAGGAGGGCATATGTCTTTTTGAATTAGTGTTTTCATTTTCTTTGGGTAAATACCCCGTAGTGGAACTACCTGTTCACATGGTAATTGCATTTTTAAATTTTTGAGGAACTTCCATACTGTTTTCTATAGTGGCTACACCAGTTTATATTCTCACCAACAGTACACAAGGGTTACATTTTCTCCACATCCTCTTCAACACTTGTTATTTCTTGACTTTTTGATTCTAGCCATTCTGACAGGTGTGAAGTGATATCTCATGGTTTTGATATACATTTCCCTAATGATGAGTGATTTTGAGCATGTACCTATGGTCAGCTGTGTGTCTTCTTTGGAAAAATGTCTTTTCAGCTCCTCTGTCCATTTTTAATTGGATTTTTGGTTTTTTGGTGTTGAATTGTATAAGTTCTTGATATATTTTGGATACTAACCCCTTATCAAATATGGCATTTGCAAATATCTTCTCCCATTCAGTATGTTTACTTTTCATTTTATTGATGATTTCCTTCACTGTGCAAAAGCTTTTTTATGGGGGGGGGGAAATCTTTAAACAAAAGAATATGTAATTACAAATGCAAAGTTAGGTAAAAATTTAGAATGATAATAGAATTCTCAAGAAGTTTAAATTTTTTTAAATGCTGACAAATGCCATAAGTAATACAAACTCCAGGAATATTATATAATACTTTTATTAATTAACTGCCTGATATACCATTATAATATTCCTACATGCTTTGGTTTTTAGTACCCTTTGGTAGCTTCTTCATACAATAGCTATTTTGTAATATCCTCTCCTATAAAAAGTATAGAAAAGTAATTCAGTCTTTCTTGCAGTATAGTTGATCAAGATTTGTTTTACATATTGAGGTCTGGGATGCATAAATCATTCCAACTTGATACAAAGACATGTTCACTGTTTTTAGTACTGCCTGAAATCAGAAATAGGGATGCCTGGGTGGCTCAGTTGGTTAAGTGTCCAACTCTTGATTTCAGCTCAGGTCATAATCTCAAGGTTCGTGAATTGGAGCCCCACATCGGGCTCTGTGCTGACAGTGCAGAGCCTGCTTGGGATTTTCTCTCTCTCCCCCTCTCTGCCCCTCACCCCAATTGCGTGAGCGTGCATGCACACATGCTCTCTCTCTCTCTCTCTCTCTCTCTCAAAATAAATAAACTTTAAAAAAAGAATTTTGAATAATTATGTTTCACACAATTCCCATTGCAAAAGAAACCATCATATATGATATATGAATGAATATATGACTATATATGACTATGATATACGAATATATTTTGAATATAACCATCATATATACATCCCAACTGAAAAGCTACAGTTATGCCTAGGTTTTGATGCAAACTGAATCCTCTGCTTACAGTTTTATACTTGTGATATTTGGAAGAATTTTCCGTAAACTAGCTTGGGACCCTTTAGACACATTTCTCCCCCACTTACATACACAGTCCTGGTAAGAGGACTGTGATAGAACCCCTGTATGTTATATAAATCTTGGCTTTATACCTTTATATCATGATGCTGGGTAGGTCAACATAGTGAGAGGTACAAGTATTCCCAGAAGCTATTCCTTCATCAGGACACCTAGCAATAACTTAACTAATCACAAAAATGACTGCAAACCACATAAGCATATTCTATGAAACCTAAACTAAAACTATCACTGATTGAACTTCCCCTTCCCAGGATCCTGTAATACCACAGCCACTCCAAAATACCAAACTCAAGTGCAAGTGCTGCAGAGGGGAAGTCAAAGGGGCAAGAGAGCCCTATTGACTGAGGGTAACTACGATGACTTTATTTTGCAAATTTTGCAAAACTTATGACATGTAACACATTGCTAAGGTCTTTCTCAAAGACTTGGAAAGACCTGCACAGAAAAAAGAAAGAAAAAAAAAAAAAAAAAAAGGACCTGAAGCTTCAGCATCCCCAGCTTCGGTCACTCTGCTCCTGATCCCATCTTGTCTCACTACTGAATGCTCATCATGTGAGCCACACATGGAGAAGCACTTACATCTCCACACAGAAATAAGTAGTGTGATTTAAGACTACTAAAGACTACTAAAAAGAAGTAGTCTTCTTCTCCAAAAGAGAAAAAAACTTTCATATTGGAACCACATTCCTCTGAGTCTTTAGGAATCTTCAATAGAGTTGTATAGGGACAATGAAGGAAAATTACGTAGTTTCAAAAACAAGGAACAAATACCACGGAAATGAAAGCCAGGCTGAATCAGCAAAAATGTTCTGAGTGCCAGCTCAACCAGCCCACCTTGAACACTTGCCCAGGGCTGTTATCACAGGTGTGCGGCAGGCGGGGCAGCAGGTGGGGTCTGGAAGAAAAGAGATCCCAATAGGCGAAATGGAAAACATCAAAGACAGACTGTTCTATCTTGACAGTTTATGCCTGGGACATATCTTACTGAGTGCCCTAAAATAAATCTATATGGAGAATCTCAGACTTGCCCAGCAGGTTGGATTTGCACAACCAGAAATAAAACATGCAGTATTAGAAAAATGTTTCAGCTCCCAACATAAAATCTATTCTTCCAGATTATATCAAGACGTATTTGTACCAGAAGGCAGAACTGATTAGATGACTTCTTAAGGCCTTCATCACTAACTACTCTATGATATAAAATGAGAGACAGAAATGTATTCTCAGAGAAAGATGAATGACAGATTTGTAGATTTGAGGACTATTCTTTTAATGGTCTGTATAAATCATATAGGCTATTTTAAGCCTTTCAGTATTTCAGATGGTATAATTTTCCCTCTTTAGGAAAAAGAAAAGAAGCATCGAGACAATTTTAAATATACCTTAAAACACAGAAAAATAACCAAACTATTATTCCCTAATGTATTTTCTATAGGTCTTCTCCAGTAATTTTCCATTTCTATTTGAATAGGAATATACCAGAATTTTGCAAGTATGCCGAAGTATTATATAAAATCTAAATTCATAACAGGCGATTAATCTAGGAAAAGCACCACTTCTTTAGCAGCAGTCTCTCAAGATAAAAATTACAGAATGATCCTTAGAACACTAAATTAAAAAATCATGGAAGTTCAACTGTACCTAATACTATTCTTTCCTAGGAGATTCAACCTCCTGGCAAGGTAAGGCTTTTCTTTCCTTTCTATTTCTCCTTTGTAAATGTGATGCTGCAGCTAATTTTTCCAGATTCCTTGGCCTGCTGATGTCACTTATTCCATGGCAACACTTTGCCAGTCTATCATAAATAAGCTAAGCTGTTCTTGATTGCTTTTCTTTCTTTCTTTTTTTTTTTCGTTGTTTTACCAAAATTGTATGGAATTGTTGAACCACTGTATCATACACCTGAAAGTAGTAAAACACTGTATGTTAACCATGCTGCAATTTAAAATTTTTTTAACTTAAAGAAAGGAAAATATTATTGTAGCAAAACAATTGTTGTATAGCTCCTTAAAATGTCAGATATTATATCTATCTATTTTCTCACAAAGGTAAATTAAATATTGGGTGTGGGATATGTTAAAGCATAAGGATAACATGAAATTCAGGTCAAAATGGGAAGGTCAAAGAACATGCTAGAGACTTTAGTAATCAGTGCCAAGATTATGTAATGACAATGCTTCCCTTTCTGCCCCTTCGCACTTGTTTATGAGCACAGGCTTAGTAAAAGTCACCTAAGGAGGTCCTAAGGAGGTACACAGCAACAGTGGCTTTTGAAAAAAAGAGCTTTCAAACAATGTTATTTCAAGAAAGAGGATCTGAAATTGCAACCACGTAAAAAATATATTTACCTACCAACAGGACTGGAAGTAACCTGAGAAATGAAAATAAGTGGAGTGCTTCAGGGGTGAGTGAGTAATGTCTTCTTCAAAATTTTTTAATCTTGTTCCCTCGGCACCTTGATGGCAATGGTTTGAAAATGGGTATATCATCCGGTTAGAAAGGAGAGTGATGTAGTGACTTTGCTGGCAGGGGATGAGCCAGAACTGTGGCTGTCAGCCTCTTGCATATAGAGCCAGCAAGACAGTAGCTGTGCTCTCAAAGGAAAAATAAAATCTGGGAATTTATTTCGGTGCCTCACTATGAGGGAAGCAATAACAGAAATAATTTTCTAACACTTCTCAAGACAGAAGACCAGAGAGTAAACTACTGAATTCTCTCCCCCAAACTGCCCCCAGAGGTTTCTTTTCACTTTTTATCTTTGAAAGAGAAAGACCACAGCCATTCCCAGTGATGGCTGTCTATGACAGAGGCCATGTGGGGCTTAATTCCAAATTCTAGAATGCCATCTGCAAACTTGGGGATTTTCCAAGACTTTGGCAAAATGATAAATTGTCCATTTCACTCTATAAAGTTTAGAAAAGAGAGGACAGCACTGAAGAAGTAAAAATGGCGTTGCCTCATCTTAATGAAGTGTATTCTGAATGTAAGGAATAGATACAGTGTTATTTCATCCAAATTGTATTAATCAAGAGTTAAGCCTTGGGACAGCAGAATGATATTTGAGTTTAAAACATACTCTATGAATTGATAGAACTTTGACATCACAAAAGATTCAGAATGGTTTGTAGTGTGCTTCCCAAGTCCTACCTGTTTCTAGAACATTTCTGATAGTTTAACCTCTTCTTAAGATGATCTACTTAGAACAGCACCACTTTTACATTTCCTTTTTTTCTTTTTCTTTCTTTCTGTATTTTCTCTTTCCCTACTCCTGTCTTCCTTCCTTTCTATTTATTATCATCTAGCTAGCTAGCTTTTTTCTTTTTTTATATAATTTTTTAAATGTTTTATTTATTTTTGGGAGAGAGAGGTTGAGGGAGAACACATGAGTGGGGGAGGGGCAGAGAGAGAGGGACAGAGGATCCAAGGTGGACTCCCCTCTTACAGCGGAGGGCCCGATGTGGGGCTGGAATTCATGAACCATGAGCGAGACCATGACCTGAGCTGAAGTCGGATGCCTAACTGACTGAGCCACAGGTGCCCCACTAGCTCTTTTCTAAGGGACCAGAAAACTGGGTTAATGCTGTGGCTATGTTAGCAGTTAAAGTCTGTTACAGGAAGAAACTGTACTTGAAACTGGCATTTGTCCAATCTAACTTTACCCTGTATTGACTCTTTTTTTATTGAGGTATAATTAACATATAATATTATATCCATTTCAGGCATACAACATAATAATTCAATATTTGTATATATTGCAAAATGATCACCACAATAAATCTAGTTAACCTCTGTCACCACACATACTTACAAATTTTTTTTCTTGTGATGAGAACTTTTAAGATTACTCTTTAACAACTATCAAATATAACAAGACAGCATTATACATAACATCACTATGCTATGTGGCATATACAGCATATAGCTATAGTCACAATGCTGTCACCATAGTCACTTGCATCCCCAGGACTTATTTATTTTATAATTGGAAAATTTTTAAAATTTTTTTATGTTTATTTATTTTTGAGAGAGAGACAGAGCATGAATAGGGAAAGGGTCAGAGAGAGAGGGAGACACAGAATCTGAAACAGGCTCCAGGCTCTGAGCTGTCAGCACAGAGCCTGACACAGGGCTCGAACTCACAAACTATGAGATCATGACCTGACCTGAAGTCAGATGCTTAACTGACTGAGCCCCCCAGGTGCCCCTATTGGAAGTAATTGGAAACTTTTACTCTTTGATCACCTTCACCCATGAGAAATCATGCCCCCAAAAACCCCACCTCTGGAGGGGAAATCATGTCAAGATTTCATTCTTTTTATGACTGACCAATATTCCATTGTATATACATACACCACATTTTCTTTATTTATTCATCTGTTGATGGACACCAAGGTTGCTTCTGTGTCTCATCTGTTGTGTATAAGGCTGTATGAACATGGGGGTGCATATATCTTTTCAAATTAGTGTTTTCTTTGGACAAGTACCCAGAAGTAGAATAGCTGGATCGTATGGTAGTTTTATTTTTAATTTTTTGAGGGACCTCTATACTGCTTTCCATAGTGTTGCTTGTGTTGATTCTTGTAGAGAGTAATAAGTAATAAAATAAAAGCTAAATGTTTCAAATATTTCTATCTATATGCATCCCCAACCAAACATTATGTATCATTATTCTGGACACTCTAATTTTTGAGTTAAGGAGATGAACGTGTGAGAAAAAGAATGAGAGGTTTTTGGCATTGATAAATGTAGAAGAAAACTTGAGGGAAGGACAGTAAGAAGGGGCCTCGGGGAAAGAAAAAAAATAGAGAAAAAGTAAGTGAGGAAATAAATCATCTATGGGCCAAGGAAAAGGAAAGTTACTGAAGGAGAGAAATAAGAAGATGATGACAAAACAATTGAGGACTGATTAGCCTCGTGGAAAAGGTCCTTGGAAAGAAGTTGCTGTGGCACAGATCCTGAAAAAGCAATATCTATGCACATAATAGTCAACAGATTCTCTTTCATAGAATTATCTTGTTGCAACTTGAAACATCCTAACTTTTGATGAATGACAATTTGCTTTTCCTTGGGCTAATAATTTCTTTAAGGTTGGTTGTTAATAGAAGGGACAATTCAGTGGCTTTTTACTTTCCACCAGCACGATTAAATTTTTGGCATTGAATTCTATTTCAAAAGCAATATGCCCAAATAATTCAAATGCCATTTCCAGTGCATAATAATATTTTTAAATGAAGTGGATGCCAAAAACATCTTAACTGGGCAAATGTAAATGAAATCAGGAAAGTAAAACTCACAAAACCAAAATAAAGTGTATTCTTGAAGCAGAGAACAGAAACTATAACAGTTTCCCACCAAAAACAAAACAAAACCCTCTTTGTAAAAAACCTTTATGTTGAAGGCTACTTATCAGAACATGGGCCTGGCACATCAGCAAGTGAAGTGAGTTCCCAAGGGTATAAGTTACTCTTGAGACTTTTGTTGTGTCATTTTTTAGAAGGTTCCATTTTGAAAGACAGTATATATAATATATCAATCTTCATTGCTTTACTGGAATTTAGAGTTATAGGCAGTCTGATGAAAATACATGCCATGATCTGCCATAGTAATCTTTTTTTTTTTTTATGTTTATTTTGGAGAGAGAGAGAGCACAAGCCAGTGAAGGGCAAGGAGAGAGGGGGACAGAGGATCTGAAGCAGGCTCTGTGCTGACAGCAGAGAGCTCAATGTGGGGTTCGAACTCATGAACCGTGAAATCATGACCTGAGCTGAAGTCAGACACTCAACTGACTGAGACCCCAAGGCATAGTAATCTTAATGATGATTGTCAGCAATACTGCGACTCTTTCCTTGAAGCAAAAGGGAAAACAGTTTAGTTTGTAATTCAGATCTTATGAGGATCTTTTGGACAGAATTGTATACTACAAGGTCAAAATATGATAACTAGACATGTGTTTCTAAGCAGCCTAGCTTAGAAAGCTGGCAAGTATTGTTAGAATCTTTTATGTCTAATTTAGATAATGTTAGAGAAAATAGCCCTACATAGTCTTGGACAATTCACTAAGCCTCTTTGAGGCTGTTCTCTCGTGTGTAAAATGTGAATAAAAATACTTACCTCAGTGGGTGCTTGTAAGAAATAAATTAGATGTTTACAAAGCACTTAACATAGAAATGACTTCAAGAAGTGGGTTAACTATGTTATGTGAATAATCAAACTTGAGCTATCTTGCCTCACAAGGACTGTTCTCTGAAAATAGTTTTGGAGCAGATGACTCCTCTAAGTCAAGAGGGGAATTCAAGAGAGCAGACCCATGATATTGCTGGGAAGTTAGAAGCTCTCATCTGAATAACATAGAAGAGGCAGCAATCCTTAGGCAGGAGCAAGAAAAAAGATGGGAAGGAAGAATCATAATGAATATTTTCAAGACTTATAACTACTTTTTGCTAAGGGATGCTGGACATACTCTGGATTTTGATTATAGATTTTAGGAAATTCTTAAGGTTAGAAGAGGACTTAAAAAGATCATTTCTGCAATTTTATTTTACAGATGAGGAAATTTAGGGCTGGATACATAGGAAATTTTTTTAATGTTTATTTTGAGAGAGAGAGCTTGCACATATGAGGAGTGGAGGAGCAGAGAGAGATGGAGAAAGAGAATCCCAAGAAGGCTCCTCACTGTCGGCACAGAGCCCACTGTGGGGCTTGATCTCATGATTGTGAGATCATGACCTGAGCCGAAATCAAGAGTCAGACGTTTAACCAACTGAGCCACGCAAGTGCCCCTGGACACATGAGAAAA
Source organism: Herpailurus yagouaroundi (assembly GCF_014898765.1). Lineage (NCBI taxonomy): Eukaryota > Metazoa > Chordata > Mammalia > Carnivora > Felidae > Herpailurus > Herpailurus yagouaroundi. The sequence goes on from NW_024412406.1 coordinate 18,303,132, forward strand.
TTTAAAACTACACGATTGGTTAGTGAAAACACTGGGACTCAGAACTGCTGCTTTCTATCCACTGTTTTGTTTGGTTTTGTTTTCTTTTCACAACATCCTCTGTCACATAAAAGTGAGCAAGGCTTTAGAAGAGTTTCAGAAATGTCCAAAGGAATATTTGCTACTTGGAAGGGACAAGGAAGAAAATCAAAGGGCTGTGAGATTGGAAGAGTCATGTAGACCCTGGTTCATTTCTTTGTTTTTTTCTCATATGTTAATGAAAGGAAAGAACAAAGCATAAATATTTCCAAAGAGGGCTCACAGTAATAACAGATTTACAAATGTACAATTGGTATATATGGTGGACTTTCAGGGAAAACTTTTTAATAATCTCAGTGCAAATGATGTGTATAAATTTATGTAAATTTCAAAGGGAATTCAATATATAAAACACTTTAGGGTAATTATCAGAACACCCCCAAAAAATCCTAAACAATAAGGAATTTGGTATAATTTAAAAATCATGAATGAAAGCAATTTTATAGAAAAAAAACTAATAAGTCTTAGATTTTCTCATTACTTCAGATTAACTTATGGGGTGACTGGGTGGCTCACTCGGTTGAGCATTTGACTCTTGGTTTCAGCTCAGGTCATGATCCCAGGGTCATGGAATCGAGCCCTGAGAAAGGCTCCACTCTGAGTGCAGAGCCTGCTTGGGATTCTCTCTCTCTCTCTGTCCCTCTCCCACTCACACACCCTTGCATGGGCTCTTGCTCTCTCTCTGTCTCTCTCTCTCTCAAAAAAACTAACTTAAATATTTGTCAATTTACAAAATGCATTTGTTATGGTCATGTGTGTACACACTGTTTAACATTACATAGTACTTTCCATACCCTGTTACATTAAAATCCACTGGACCAGCTTGAACTCTGAATGGATGGATCATTTCACCATTGTATGCTTTTGTAAGTCATGCGTTAGTCATTTAGAAAATACTGGTTCATTCTGTATGCGGATTATCCAAATGTTGGCACATTTCATTACATAATATAAGAATGTACATCCATTAATAGCACCACTGGTATCATCAGAAAAATCTTTAATAATTAGCTCATGGTAGTGGATGAATTGTAATATTCACTTGAAAGTTTGAAATTTATCACTGACGACAAGTACTGTCAGTTGTTTTCCTTGAAGTGACCGGCTCATTTACTTCATTTAAAGAAAACGTCTGTCAAATACCCAAGTCATGATAAGCAGAGTTTGTCTATCAGTCATACTTTCAAGTAAAACGGTGTTTTCATGAAAAAAAATCAGCTACTTTAGTTGACAACGCAAACGATGGCAGAAGTCTTTTGCCTTGGGACAACCAGCAGACTTCAGCACGTAGCACAAGCACTTTACACACACGGCTCATTTCATCACACAGAATATGAGGAAGATGTGGTCTCAGGGGTTGAGATATCATGAGAATAATAATTTTTACTTCAGTGACATGCAGAAGCTGAAATTGGCATTTTTTTGAAGTTAAGTGCATAGCCATGAAGAATGCAGTGGCCAGTAGTGCCGTTTGCTCTGTGCTCAGGCACCAGCAGTTTTGCTGACCATTTTTTTCCACACCATCATTGCAAATATCAACGCAGTGGAAAAGGCAAATATCATCTTTGTATTCATACCAAAATAGTTTTGAGCTTCTGGATCTCCCCCAGGAGGGTCTCCAGGACACCCTGGGGTCTGAGGACCACGCTCTGAGAACCCCTGCACTACACCGTTTTGATGACGATGGCATGGATCTAATTGCTACCATTTATGTGTTTGATGCAGGCATCCCTCTAAGTCCTTAAGATGTACTTTTTCTGTCTTATTAATCAACTCTTCCAACAAATATTCTGTGTGTTCTGGTTACTCAGTGAACCCAGGAAATGGCTGCTCTCAGAAATAGCATAGAATATTCTAGAAAAGACAAACTTTAAAAAAGAAATCAGAAATTTAACAAATCTGAAAATTTTAAAGGTGTTGTGGGTCGTTTAAACTTGAAAACAAAGAAGATACAAAAAGGTAATTAGAGACACCTTCAACAAGGAGAAGTGGGAAATTAAATGAAGCATGACGCAGCTGAAGAAAAAGACTGGGGTTTTTTTTGGTTTTTTTTGGTTTTGTTTTTGTTTTGTTTTTTACTGCTAGCTATCTAGTGCATTAAATGGAAATTTGATGCGAGGAAAATTTATAGAGTTGCTTAGACTCTGGAAATGAGAACAAATAATAAAGATTTATGGTTAAGTGAGGAATGGTAGGTATACCTTTCAACAACATAATTTGAATGTTTTATTAGCTTTAAGTGCTTTCTTAAATGTGTTAAATACTATAGTGGAAAAAAGCTGTAAGAATGTAGTCAAACGTGAGTGAAAGAATGGGTGTAAGACACCGTGGCTTCTGTGCTTTAAAAGGGTCATCATTCATTTCTTTATTTGACAGATATTTAGCAAGCTTTTGCAGAAAACATCAGAAATTTTTAAAATCTGAAAAATTTAAAGTGGCATGGAGCAGTTTACACAAGAAACTTTAAGTCAAGATAGTTACGATAAAGTTAATAGAAGAGAATGTTCTCAACTAGAAGTGCAAGGAGCTTTTTCTAGGGACTGCAGTGGATACAAAAATGAGCCAGACATGAATTCTGCCTTCCTGTAGAAGAGTTAGGACATGGCCAAAGGACAAGGCCATTGGACATGATAGTGGACATTTGTTGCTTTGTTTTACTGCCGAGTATCTGTATTTTAAAAATACTGGGACTCTCCCATTATAAGAGTCTTTGGAAGAGGCAGTTTTGCAACCTCCTATAAAAGTCAAGGCGTTGGGTATCCTGTGTCCTCAAACCTTCTGGGCACATAACCTAGGATTAGCCAAATGTATGTGCCCACGTAGGACTTTGATCCTAAGCAGGTGATGAAAGATGAAGGATGGTTAGGAGATTGTATTGGCTCCTAGATCCATCAGCAGTAGGGTGTGGTGACAATAAAGGTGGCGGCATCCTTGCAAATTCCTTCTGATTAGTCTACAGATTAGATGCCCTGCCTGTGTTTTGGTCTCCCAACCATTCTGAGTCTCCATCACATCATTCAATAAACCATTTTTGTTGCTCTTTTTCTTTAAAATATTCAAAGTTGGCTATTGCTGTTTGCAGTCAAGAATTCTGAGTATTTCAGAAACCTGAAATTTTCCTTTTTTGGAAAAGTTCATGGAGGGTAAAACAATTGAGTTGTACTGTGAATAATGGAGTAGATATTGGCAACATGGTACAAGAACATTCCTAGATAAGAGAATTGTATGAGCAGAGGCATTGGCTGGGGAGAATTATTCATTCTTCCAATATGTAGTTACTGATTTTCCACGTTAGGTAAGACATCCTTCTGGATACTGTGGCTAACAGTGGTGGACTAGATAAGATAGTCATTGGAAGTTGGAAGAAAGGGAACTGGGTGAGAAGAAAGGGTTGAAACGACAGCAGTATTAGCAAAATGAAACTGACAGGAGTTTGTAACTGACTGGATATGGGCAGGGAGGATGGATGAGGGATTTTGCACCCAAATGACCAGGGAGACACTAGTGTTGTTAACATAAGGAGAACAGAGGAAGAAAGTTGGGCAGGAAGATGATAATTTCCACTGTAGACTTAATGAGTGTGGGATTTAAAGGGGCAACTAGGTGCAAGCAGTGAGAAATGGATTGAAACTTGAAAGAACCATAGGACTAAAGATTTTGGAGTCATGTTCACAGAAGAGACTGTGAACCATATTAAGTTGTTAATATGGAGGTGTATGTGTGGATATGTGTGGATATGGATGTAATGAAGACTGACAAGAGAAGAGGGTCCAGTAGAGATCTTTGGAGAACACCTGTGTTTAGGAGTCCAGAGAGATCATATATGTACATAGGTAAATATAGTACCTTGCAGAGAGGGGATGCCTTAAGAGTAGTGCAGATGGTCTTACTGGACTTGATAAGAGAGAGATTGCTTCCAGCTGAGTTGTTCAGGAAAGACTTTATTGAGAATGAAGATTTATATAGGGTCATATGATATGTGGGATTTCAACTTGGGGAGCCTAGAGACTGGGAGGGGAGAAGCGGGTGTTCAATTCAGAGGTAACAGGATGAGCACATACATGGAGATGAAAGGGCAAGGCACTTGTGAGAATAGAAGTTTAAGGTGCTAGAGGCACCAGGGTGGCTCAGTTGGTTAAGTGTCCGACTCTTGATTTTGGCTCAGGTCAAGATCTCACGGTTTGTGAGTTTGAGCCCCTTGTCAGGCTCTGCACTGGCAGTGCAGAGTCTGCTTGGGGTTCTCTCTCTTTCTCTCTCTCTCTCCCTCCCTCCCTCCCTCCTTCTCTCTCTCCCTCTCTTTCTCTCTCTCAAAATAAATAAATAAATAAATACATACATAAATAAATATTTTTAAAAAGAAGTTTAAGATGCTAGAGTAAAAGCTTTGATGATATGAGTAATTCCACAGACTCCAGTGTTATGTGGGTTTTGCAGAAGCCAGGGCTGTTCCCCCCACTGCCATTTCTGGTCACTTGTTTTCCAGAATGATTGATATGTTTGTTTCTTCATTGATAACTTTTATTCATGCATGTGCAAACATTTTTGTTCCTACTTCATTGTGAATGTCCATCATCACTGCATTTGTTATAAATCTGTCAGTCTTTGTGATTTCACTTAAACATGATGCACTGAAGGAGGGAAGGCCATCTGAGGATTATTTGGCAAATGAAACTCTCCACAGATAAAGAAAAACATTTCTCCAGTTATCTCTTTCGTGTGACTAAACTTTGACTAAAGTAAGAGCAACTTGTTTCTTGTGGCTTTGTTCCATAATTTTTTAAGACATTTGATTGCTTTTGGTTGTTGGTTAGGAGGGCTTTTTTAGTAAAGCATTCTTTTGGTTTAAATCTTGTATTAATATTTGTGTTTGCTTTACAATTTATCAGTTTCCTTGTCTTCCCACCTGTGTACTACAGTGTTACTTGTGGTGTCGCCTTGTAGGTGTGTGGTTTATCATCATTGCCAGCAGATACATTGCAGTTACAGCATTTTGCCTGCTGTGCTTGGACAGATTGCTCAAACCAGGAAACGTACAAGAGCTGAGTTGTCAAGGCATGTTGTTGCCAATGAAGTCTTTAGGCACTATTGACAACATTCATGTCACCTACAATTGGACCAATCTGAATTTGAAAATCAACATATGGAGGGGCGCCTGGGTGGTTCAGTCGGTTAAGCAGCCAACATCGGCTCAGGTCATGATCTTGGAATTCGTGAGTTCGAGCTCCGTGTCTGGCTCTGTGCTGACAGCTCAGAGCCTGGAGCGTGCTTTGGATTCTGTGTCTCCCTCTCTCTCTGCCCCTCCCCTGCTCACAGTCTGTCTCTCTCTGTCTCTCAGTAATAAATGTTTTTAAAATATCAACATATGGAAAGCATTAAGGAAAATCATCAGTGTGCAAATTTCAATTCAGAGAATGACTCAGTCTTTCTTGGTCAACTATGAGAATATTTGAAATGAAAAGAGAAAGCAAATGTCATAGAATACCTGAAAAGTTTTTTTCCAGACTTTCCAGAAAAACAGTAGAGGAAAAAAAAAATGCATAATAGGAATCCTAATGAGAATTAGAATTAGAATTAGCCCAGGCTCTGCTACCTGCAGTGATGGGATGCCACCGCCATGCTCTATCAAGCCCTATTTCTGAAGCTAGATCCACTCTGAACATTGAAGGGATTGGGCCTTCAGAATGAGAGTGGTGACTTGTGTCCACACATTTATTCTAGAGCTCAGAGACTGGTTGGCTAAAGCAATGAACTGTCATAGCACATGCTTTGTTCCTTTCTGTTGTGGTAAAATATGCCTAACATAAAATTTACCATTTTAACCACTTTTTAGTGTACAATTCAGTGGCATTTAATACAATCACAGCGTTGTGCAACCGTCACCATTTCTAGAATATTTTCATCATATCAAACAGAAACTCTGTACTCATTAGATACTAGCTCCCCATTCCTCTCTTCCTCCAGTCCTTAGTAGCAACTACTCTATTTTCCGTCTCTGTAAATTTCACTATTCGAGGCACCTCATATAAGTGGAATCATATAGTGTTTGTCCTTTTATGTCTGATTAATTTCACTTATAGCACAATGTCACTTTCAGTTTAACTAAATTTTGAATGCTGAGTCCTTCCACTCTAAGAATTGTGAACATTTACTAATTCTTCAACAATTTTAAGATTCCTATATGCTATAAGTAGAATTTAGTTGCATTTTAAAAATTGATTTGAGGGGCGCCTGGGTGGCGCAGTCGGTTAAGCGTCCGACTTCAGCCAGGTCACGGATCTCGCGGTCCGTGAGTTCGAGCCCCGCGTCGGGCTCTGGGCTGATGGCTCAGAGCCTGGAGCCTGTTTCCGATTCTGTGTCTCCCTCTCTCTCTGCCCCTCCCCCGTTCATGCTCTGTCTCTCTCTGTCCCAAAAATAAATAAACGTTGAAAAAAAAATTTAAAAAAAAATTGATTTGATATGGATAATATATATATGTACATATATATTTAACTTATTTTGCTATACCTTGTAAAATTTTGATTATATTATGTAAGTTATTTACCTAAAAAATTAATCCTGAGATCTTCCAAAAGTAATCTTATTTTTATCCCTTAACTTTAGAGTTAAGTTTTGAGCTGTAAATAAGACCTTCAAATGGATATTAACTGCTTTATCCAGAAACCCGTTACTAGTTTCTGGTCTAAAGTGGTTCAGGACTGGGGCGCCTGGGTGACTTAGTCCGTTAAGTGTCCAACTCTTGATTTTCAGCTGAAGTCCTGGTCTCAGGGTTCGTGGGTTCAAGCCCCACATCAGGCTCTGCACTGTCAGTGTGGAGCCTGTTTGGGATTCTCTCTCTCTGCCTCTCCCCCACTCACACTCGCTCTCTCTCAAAATAAATAAACTAAAAAAATTTTTTTTAAATAAAGTGGTTCAGGAGATGTAGAAGAATCCCAAGAAGCTATGGTTGTGAACTTGAAAAGGGAATGACATTAGGCTTAGATGATTATATATAAATTTGTTCTGTATAAATTTGCATAGTGCCACATCCAAAGATGATCAAAGGCACCTCCATCACCCTTTCAGACTATTTAAAAGCTTTTTAACTGATTTCATTGCTTCCATTCTTCATCTAGAAAGTATTGTCTACAGAGAAACTGGAGAGATCTTCAAAACACATAAATCATATAATATCTTTTCTCTGATTAAACAAAAGAAGCAACCAACAAAACAAAACATTCCAGTGGCATCCCATCACATTTAGAATGAAATCCAAATCCTTAACCAGGCCCACAGGGGCCTACATTGATCTGATCTGATCTCCCTTCCCTGTTTCTCAGGCAGTAAGTTCCCTCTACATTGACCCCATTTATGCACAGAACATGTGTACTGGTTCCCCTTATCAAGAAAGTACTTCTCTACCCCGAATCCTGGCCTAGCTTACTTCCTTACCTCATTCAGCCTTCTGCTCAAATGTCATCTTCTCAAAGAGGTCTTCCCTGACCTCTGTATCCCACTTTCTAGTGTATTTCCCTCCTTTATTTTTCTTCATAGCACACCTAACATTAGCTTATATTATGTTATATTACATTATGTATCTGTTTTTTTCTATTCTTACTTCATTAGGATTTTCACTTCATTAAGGCAGGGGACCTTTCTCTGTCCCCTTTTTTTTCTTTTTATTTCCAGTGCCTACAGAGTGCTTAAAAGTTAGTAATCAGTCAAGAAATATTTAGTGGATAAACGAATGAAAAAACTGGAATTGAAAAATCTTTAAAGAACTCCCCTCTGCCAGCTATCATAATTTTGATAAAATTCTTACATATTCATTCCCTAAGGCTGCTGTCCAAATTCCACAAACTGAGTGGCTAATGATAAATTTCATGTTATGCTGTGTAAACTAGGTGGCCTGAAACAAAATAAATTTATTCTCTCACAGTTCTGGAGCCTAGAAGTCCAATATCAAGGTGTCTGCAGGGTTAGCTCCTTCTGAGTGTTCTGGGGAAGAATCTCAGAAGAAATCTGTCTCTTAATTTCTGCTGACAGGTAGCAATTTTTGGTGTTCCTTGGCTTGTAGACACATCAATCCAATCTCTGCCTCCATCTTTACAAGGTATTCTCCCTGTGTCTATGCCTTCATATGGCTGTCTTATTGTAAGGACAATAGTCAAAATGGATTAAATACTCATGCTAATTCAGTATGACCTCATCTTAGTTTAACTAATTATATCTGCAATGACTCTATTTCCAGATGAGTTCACATTCTGTGGTACTGGGGGTTAAGATCTCAACTGTATCTTTTTTGTTGGTGGGAAAGAGGAACAGATGGATTTCAACCCATAACATCCTGGAACCAAGTGCTTTAAGATCTTCACACCCTGGGGCACTTGGGCGGCTCAGTCTGTTGAGCATCCAACTCTTGATTTTGGCTCAAGTCATGATCCCAGGGTCGTGGGATGGAGCCCCCATGTTGGGCTCGTGCTGAGCATGATTCTCATCTTTCTCTCTTTCTTAAGATTCTCTCTTTATCTTTCCCTCTGCCCTGCTCATGCTCACTGTCCTAAAAAAAATTAGTATCTCATTACTTGAACTATATTAAAGAAGGTATTGGACCCCAAGACAAGGCACTGGAATCAAAAGTGTAGGAAATGTAAATAATGTAGGTGTTTTCTTTAATTCTGTTACTATTTTATATAACAATGTTGTTAGTTGGAAAAATGTTTAATGATCAATTTTTAGATATATTGCAAAACATTTCTTTTCTGAGTAATAGTCATTCTATTCAACATTTTACACTGTTACTGTGTGAAGTGTAAAGAAAAGAAGCCTTTGTTCTTTGTAACTATTCTTCAGAGATAGCAGGAAAGAACTGACATTTTTAAAAACAGAAAGTAAACTTCAAATAGGCATACACTTAAATATTTATAACCAGAGACCAAAATTTGTGTTTCACATTTGCCAGTCCTCCCACATCCCTTAATTGAACAGATGGGTTTTATACTGTGCCCTAAAAAAAACCCAGCTAACTTGATTAGTTGTTGTTGTTGTTGTTGTTGTTGTTGTTGTTGTTGTTGTTGTTTTGAAGCCTCAAGTGTGGAAATGAATTTAAAATAATTGACCCTCTGTGGAACATCTCCTGCTCTAATTCAGATACTCAGAAATTGAGTAAAATGATTGTATTAGCTTCTTTGGGCTGCTGTAACAAATTACCATAAATTGGCTTAAAAGAACAGAAACTTATTCTTTCAGAGCTCAGGAGGCTAGAAGCCCAAAATCAAGGTGTTGGCAATGCCATGCTCCCTCTGAAGGCTCTGGAAGAGAATTTGTTTCATGCGTCTCTGGTGGGTTGTTTGTCTCTTGGGGTTTGGGCTTGTACACATATCACTCCAGCCATGGTCTCTGTCTTCACATGGCTTTCTTCCCTGTGTGTATTGCGCTTCCAAGTCTCTCTCTTCTTAAAGGACACCAGTTGTGGGGTATAGGGCCCACCCTAATCTCATATGACTTTATTTAACTTGATTAGATCTGCAAAGACCCTGTTTTTAAACAAAGTCATAGGTCCCAGGTATTAGAACTTAACATATTTTGGGGGGACACAATTCAACCCACTACAATGAGTACTTTTTTAAATGAGAAACATAATACATATACATATTTTTTTAATGTTTATATTTGAAAGAGACACACACACATACACAGAGTGTGAGCAGGGGAGGGGCAGAGAAAGGGAGACACAGTATCTGAAGCCGACCCCAGCTCAGAGCCGTCAGCACAGAGCCCTGTGTGGGGCTTGAACTCACAAACTGCGTGATTATGACCTGAGCCAAAGTCGGATGCTTAACCAACTGAGACACCAAGGTGCCCCTATACATAGTTTTTAGAGTTCAGTAGTCCTACTATGTTATAACAAACCTAGCAGCCTCTTGTTCCATCTCAATAATCTACCAATTTCTGCTTTGCTGACACAAGAAATGGTCAGTTTTTAGCTGTTTCTTATGATATTTCACTCCATATATTAACTCACATCTCAATTTTTGCTATTACCTATTAATGTCTTACTGTGGAAGATGAAAATTTGGCTTTCTAATACCCAAATACACATTTTTCATCTTCTTCCACTTCTCAGTATAGTTATAGCACTATATTTTTGTTAAATGAATATTCAGTGCTTATATTATTGTGACTACGTAACTATTATTTATAAAAGGGCCATATAATGAACAGTAATTAAGTTGATTTTCTTTTACAACTTTTTATTCATGGTGTGAGTAATTGAATCTCTTTTACTCCCTTAATATTTTATGTAATAATAATAAATTTATTCCCAAATTCTGCCAGAGCTTCTCACTCTGTGTTCAGCCTCTTCAGGACATCTGTTACTTTCACTTCCGTCACAGAGCCCCCATAATCCTGTTCCCATATGGCCTGGTTTCTCTCTAGGTATCTTCTGTGGCTGTGATCTAAGAACTATCATTCTGAGGCTTTCTTTCTCTCTCTCCTGTGTTTAAGGTCCTGTTGGCTGGATCCCAATATTTCCCTTTCTGGGTTTCTTCACTCTTCTTGCTAGAGCGCATCCTGTAATAATCACTTCCTGAGAAAAGGTATAGTAGGAGTGAAACACTTGAGTTCTTCAATGTCTGAAAAATATCTGTATTTTTACTATCATATTAAATTGATAGTGTGGCCAGGTATACAAATTCCTAGATGGGAAATCAAATTCCTTCACAATTCTGAGGGTTTTATATCATTATCTCCTAGCTTCTAATTCATTGCTGAGATGGCTTTTGCCATTCTGATCCACAGTCCTTTGTACATGAGTTATTTTTATTTTTACTCCCTGGAAGATTTTAAATTCTTATTTTTGTACCAATTATGCTGAAATTTCACTATATGTCTTGGTGGAGGTCTTTTCTCTATTCATTATTCTAATTACAAACTGGACTGTTTCCATCTGGAAATGTGTGCCCTTCAGTTCTGCTGAATTTTCTTGAATTATTTCTTTCCTACATTTTTCTCAATTCTTTCTTTTTGACATTATCCTTATTTGGATGTTAGACCCCTGGACTGGAATTCCAGTTTTAATATCTTTTCTCACATTATCTGTATCTTTAATTAATCATTTTACTTTTGGGAAGATATCTTCAACTTTATTTTCTAACCCATCCAATAAATCCTTAATTTTTGCTATCATAGGTTTTAATTTTAAAGAACTATCTCATTTCTCCTTTTCATATCATCCCATTCTTATATATCTTTTCATCTCTCTAAGGATTTTATTGGTTTAGGGGGAAGGGGGGTTCTCTGTATTTTTCTGTTTCCCCTTGTTTGTTTACTTCTCTGTTTCTATTATCTCTCATGCAATGGATTTATTCAAATTCTGGTAGTGCTTGATTTTTCTGTCATATTTATGAATGGGATATTGATAATGAACTCCATGCACATGGGTAAAACTTACCTTAAAATTATGTGTAGGCCATTTCTTTGGTTGGATGACCCCAAGCCAATAGCACCTTTAAGCTTTTTCCTAGGGTGGGTCCACTTTTCTAAAAGAAGAATCTTCTGTCCTCTTGCCTCTAGGATAAAAATTTGGCTGTCAACAGGTAGACAGATTCTCATTTATCCTGCTACTTTTCATATGGTACTATAACCCCACCCTCACCTCTGCCAGGTTAACCCATGTCCAGAGACCATTTGGTCTCAATCCATCCACTTGTTTGCTGAAACAAAGGAGAGCAAGTTACTTGTCTGGGGTTCTAACTGCTTGTTTTAAAGAACTTCAATTGCTGCCCAGGTGACTCAGCTGGTCAAGTGTCCATCTTGATTTTGGCTCAGGTCATGATCTCACAGGTTTGTGAGATTGGGCTCCATGCTGATAACACAAAGCCTGCTTGCAATTCTCTTTCTCTCTCTGCTCCTCCCTCACTCATGCTCTTCAAGTTGAAATGAAAGGATGCTAGAGCATAACTCAAAGCCAAATTAAGATATAAAGATCTCCAGTAAAGGTAAACATATGAACAAATATAAAAAAAAGTATTATTATAATTTTTGTTTGTAACTCCACCTTTCATTTTCTATAAGATTTAAAAGACAAATGCCTAAAAAATAATTATTAATTTATGTTAATAGGTGTACTATATCCAAAGATGTAATTTGTGACATCAATAAGAAAGTGGAGGAAGAGCTGTAAGAGAGTAGAATTTCTGTATGGGATTGTTATTAGGTTGGTATAAACTTAAAATAGATTGTTACAATTTGGGATGCAATGTACTGAACAATAATATAGATGAATTGGACCTAACAGACATACATAGCATGCAGAATACTCCAGCAAACAACAGTATAATACACATTTTTCTCAAGTGCACATTAAAGATTCTCAATAAATGTAAAAAATATTGATATTATACAAAGAAACTTCTCCAACTTCAGTGAAATGAAACTGGAATTCAACAGCAGAAGGAAAATTGAAAAATTCACAAGTACGTGAAAATTAAATGATACATACCTAAATGATCAATGGTCAAAGAAGAAATCACAAAGAATATTAGAAAATATCTTGAGACACATGAAAACAAAAACACAACATTTCAAAACTTATGGCTGGCAACAAAATCAGTGCTAAAAGGGAAATTTATAGATATATTAAAAAAAGAGATCTCAAATCAGTACGGTACTTAACACCTTAAGGGACCAAAGAAAGAACAACAAACTGAAACCTGAAGCTACTAGAAATAAATAATAAAGAGTAGAGATATATTAAATGGAGAATATAAAAGCAATAGATAAAATCAACTAAACCAAGATTTGGTACTTTGAAAACAAAATTGACAAATCATTAGCTAGAATGGCTAAAAAAAAAAAAAAGAGAGAGAGAGAGAGAGAGGAGATTCAAATTACTAAAGTCAGAATTGAAAATGAACACATTACAACATATTCTACAAAAATAAATAGGATTATAAAAGCATACTATGAACGATTGTACACCCACAAGTTGGGTAACCTGCATGAAATGGAGATTTTCTGGCGATAAGAAAACCTACCAAGACTAAATCCTGAAGAAATAAAAATCTAAATAGACACAAAACAAGTAAGGAGATTGAATCAGTAATCAAAACTTCTCACCAGGGGTGCCTGGATGGCTCAGTCCGTTAAGTGTCCAACTTTAGCTCAGGTCATAATCTCACTGTTCACGAGTTCAGGCCCCGCGTTGGGCTCTGTGCTGACAGCTCAGAGCCTGGAGCCCGCTTCGTATTCTGTGTCTCCCTCTCTCTCTTTGCCCCTCCCCTCCCCTGCTCTCTCTTTCACTCTCCCTCTCAAAAATAAACATTAATTTTTTTTTTTTACGTGGGGAAAGGATTTGAATAGACTTTCAACAATGAAAATATAAAAATGGCCAAAAAGCACACGAAAAAATGCTTAACGTCACTAATCATAAGGGAAATGCAAATCAAACCCATAATAAGATACCACTTCACATCCATTAGCATGGCTATTATCTAAAAACAGGATACATGTGTTGGCCACAATGTGAGGTTGAAACCTTTGTGCATTCTGGATGGGAATATAAAATGGTGCAGTTGATGTGGAAAACCATATGCCTGTTTCTCCCAAAATTAAATATAGAATTTCCATATGATCCAGCAATTGCACTTCTAGATATATATCTAAAAGAAATTGAAATCAGGAACTCACACAGATATTTATACACGCGTGTTCATAGCAGCTTTATTCACAGCACCCAAAAGGTAGGACAACCCAAATGTCTATTGACAGATGGATAAACTGCATGTCTAAATACATTCATATAATGAAATATTACTCAGTCTTAAAAAGGAGTGAAATTCTGTTACATGCTACGACATGGATAAACCTTGGAGACACTATGCTAAGTGAAATAAGACAGACACAATAGGACGAATACTGTATGATTCTACTTTTATAAGGTACGTAGAGTAGTCATATTCATAGAGACAGAAAGTGAAATAGTGGTTACCAGGGACTGATGGAGGAAGAAGGGGTGAGTTATTGTTTAATAGGCACAGAGTTTCAGTTTGGGATGATGAAACTTTCTGGATATGAGTAGTGGTGATGGTTGTAGAGCGTGAATGTAGTTAATGCCACTGACTTCTATACCAAAAATGTTAAAATTGTAAATTTTATGTTATGCATATTTTACCACAATACAAAAAATTAAATATTGGGTGGAGCTCAGAACAAGAAAAGTCTATGTAAGGAATCCATATCACCACATAAGCTTCTCTGTCATTTGGGCCATGTGACCCAGCAGGTATGATGCTGAAGTATCTGTGATAGGTTAGTGATACTGTAGGAAGCTTTTGATAATCTTCTATTATTGAATCTTATATGGGCTTTTAGGATTTTGTAGCTAAGTTATGTCCTCTTCTTTACATAACTATTCCCTTTTTGAGAAATTGTTTTGGCTTACTACCAGGCCCTAGTAGAAACTGAACGTTTGACCATGAGCTAACAAATTACTTTGTGACCTGAGTAGCTCATAATATACTCAAGGTATCCTGATACACCAAACCATAAAGTTGGTTGTGCCCAGGAGTAGTCCATCATTAAGTAGAAGTGGCATGTATGAGATCAGGGTCAAGCAAGTCTCTCTCTCTTTTTAATGTTTGTTTATTTATTTTGCGAGAGAGAGAGCATGAGAGGGAGAGGGTGGAAAGAGAGAATTCCAAGCAGGGTGCATGCGGTCAGCACAGAGTCCACTGCAGGGCTCAAATTTATGAACTGTGAGATCATGACCCGAGCCAAGATCAAGATTTGGAGGCTTAACCAACTGAGCCTCCCACGTGCCCCTCAAGCAAGTCTTTTAAGGCTCAAGTAAATTGTAGGAACAGTGTCCCAGTTGTCCATAATCTCTACTACTACTACATTGCCTCCTCCCTCTCAACTTTCATCCAAGGCGTTATTGTTAGCCCCCTATGTCCTGCTGAGTGACAGAAGAAAACTATTTGGGTCTGACTTAACAGTAGTTTTGTATTCTATGGTGCAGAAACTAGATACCTACAGCACTATTTCTACTCTTTGGGTAGTCCTAAAGGTGATGAAGGGAAATACTATAATTGGGAGAAAACTTAGAACAATGCACCTAATTGCTCACTTTGTCTGAAAAGAAAGATAGCTAGGTGTATGGATCATACTGATTCATGGGCAGTGTCTTACTGGCGGGATAGTCTGGAACTTGGAAGGAACATGATCGGAAAATTGATGACAAAGAGGTCTGGGGAAGGGGTATATGTGGATAGATTGAATGGGCAGAGTGTGTCTCATGTGATTCCAAAGAGAAATTTCATTAGAGGATGATCATAATAATCAGTTGGATGAGTGATACATTCTATGTATGTTAGTCAGCCTTTCCCCCCATTTATCCCTGGCCCTGACCAACAGACTCATGAACAAAGTGGCCATGATGGCATGATACAAGTGAGATGTGGGTTCAGCACATGGATTTCCACTCAATAAGGCCAATCTGGCTACTACTATTGCTAAGTGCCCAATTTGCTAACAGCAGAGTCCACAACTAAGCTTCCATTTCCTAGAAGTGTCTCTCATCCACGAGGTACATTGAATTGGGCTACTTTCATTATGGAATAGGCAGTCCTTTTGTCTTACTGAATAGATACTTCTTCTGAAAATGAATTTCTTTCCCCACACACAGTGCTTCTATCAAAACCACCAGGTATGTTAGATTTATGCAATGTTTTACTCACCATTGTGTTATTCCATATAGCGTTACTTTTAACCAGGAAACCCATTTTACAACACATAAAGTCAGCAATGGGTTCATGCTCATATAATTCACTAGTCGTATTATGTTGCTTATTATCCTGATATAGCTGGCTTGATAGGATGATTGAAGGCCCTCTTTCTTTTCTTTTTATTATGATAAAAATTTACTATTTTAACCATTTATAATTGTACACTTCAATGGCATTAAGTACATTTACAATGTTGTGCAGTCATCACCGCTATCTAGTTCCAAAACTTTCATCACCCCAAAAGGAAACCCCATACCCATTAGGCAGTCACTCCCCATTCCTCCCTCTCCTCAGTCCCTGGCAACAATTAATTGGCTTTCTGTCTTTATGGTTTGCCTATTCTGGATAATTTATGAAAATGAAATCATACACTATGTAGCCTTTTGTATCTGGCTTCTTTCACTTAGCATGTTTTCAAGGTTCATCCATGTTGTAGCATTGAAATGGCCTCAGAAGACTCAATAATCTATCTGAGTGACAATACCTTGTGTAGCTAGGGTAATGTCCTCCAAGTTTTGGCATATGTTCTAAATTTAAATATATATTCATGATTCAGGAATCAAGAGGTGGGACTGGAAGTGGATCCTGTTTTATCCCTAGTCAATCAAATGCAAGATTTTGTTTCCAATTACTGTAGCTTTGGGTTTGCTTGTCTAGAGGTCTTAGTTCCAAAGGAAGGATGGTTCCACCAGGAACATCTTGAACTCTTGAACAAAGCAAGAGTTCAATTAGTCTGTAAATTGAGACTGCCTTGTGCTATTTAACCAACATGCAAAGAAAGGGGTTACTCTCCTGCCTAGAGTGATCGATTTTGACTGTTAAGCTGATCTTGAGTTTCTGTTACATGGGAATATGCCTGGAATGCAGGAGATTCTTTGGGGGTGCTTCTTAGTATTCCCATACTCTGTTATATAGGTTAATGGAAAAAAACACAGCAACCCAGTAGAAGTAGAACCTCTAATGGTCCAGATTTTTCAGGAATAAAAATATGGGTTGCCACATAAGTGAAGAAACTATTATCAGCTGAGATGCTTGCTGAAGGCAAAGGGTATATTAAATTGGTATTGGGGGAAAAAAGAAAGTAGTTATAAGTAGTCATTATGATTACATTGCCAGTTGCAGATACAAGGACTATAATAGTTGTGAACATTTTCCCCTCATTTTGATATGAATACATTTGTGTATGTATTAACCGATTATTTTCTCCCCCACCCCCATTCCCCTAAGATGTGTTAATAGTGGCTAACTTTGTATCTTAGTGTTTAAGTTACAGGACATCAAAGGAATAATATGACTTATCAAGAAGAGGGATGAACATCATTCAAAGACTCTATCCTCTTTTGGGGAGGGAGGGAGCTGTCTCAGGCTGTATGACAGTTGCATCATATGGACATAAGCATGATTTTACTATGACCTTTATTTGAAAATTAAATATGATTTTAAAAAGTGTTTCTGGAGGTCAAGTTGACAAGAGTTTGGACTGGGGTGGTTTTGCACTATCAACTTAGCTAAGTTGGAACTACATTTCCCAGAATTCTCTTCTTTTTAGGGTTTTGGTTGGCAACAATAGAAATTTGCAAGATTTGAGAAGTGGAAGTGAAGCACCAGCCATTACACTTGGTAGGTCCATGCCAGGTCCCAAGCACTGCTGTAATTTTACACATGATTTGCTGACTCACCTTACTGGCTAGGGGAGGAGCAGGGCCTGCAGCTCCTCTAGCTTCTCTGTCTTAGATGAGGCATGTGTACAGCAAATCTCTCTCTCTCTCTCTCTCTAGATATATATATACACATACATACATTCATACATACATACATACATATACATATCACATATCTTCTATTGGTTTTGTATTTCTGGAGAACCCTAATATGCTCCCCAATACTGTAAAGAACACTGAGAACAGTTGAAGTTCTGATCTTGAGATACTGCATGGTGTGGTGGAAATGCATGGTTCTGAAATCACACAGAACAAAATTCAGTGGCACAAATGACTTATGGTCTTGGAAACTGATTCCTCATCTGTATAATTGGTATCAAATTTTACATATGTGAATATTGTGAAGGGTTAAACATTACATGTAGAATACCTGTCATGGCTCACAGTGGGTGCATAATAAATGTTAGCTCCCCTCTCTGCTGAAGGGAGATGCACTGTTTAATTAGTGCCCTGAATCTTATCAAATGATTTAATGGGAGTCTCTTAAATGTTATTAAATGTGACAGTAATTTGGTATATACAGTTTTATATGACACGAATACCATCTCTGGGTGTTTAAATGTATACAGATTTCAAACATTATTTGAGGTTAGTTCTGAGTAAGATCTAGGGCAAGTTATGTTTCCCTAAACCTAGTTTCAACTTAGTATTATCCCATGGGGTTTTTGTCAGAACAAGAGAGAGTGCTCAGTTTAATCCCAAGCATACAGCAGATGCTCAGTATATCTACTAGATATTGTGGCAGTAATTAGGGTTTCCAAGAGGAGTTGGGTCAGTTGTTGCACTAAAGGGGAGCTTGCCATCTAGTGAAGACAATATCCATGAAACCACAGGGGAAGTTATATTTGTTTTAATAGTAGCACACAAGTAGAGAAATAACCATGGAAGAGGTAAAGTTTTAAGTGATGTAAAAGAAACAGATGCTGTGGAAAGATGATAAAAAGTCTTGCAGACTTTTATTGATTTATGGAACCATGAGCAGTGGATACCTGATATCCTCAGTAATGATCTGCCATCTTGCCAGTGGCTAGTCATAGCAAATAAGTGGAAGGGTGGGTCCCCTGAGAGCAGAGCCGAATCAACAATTTTGCCAGCAGGAAAGAGCTTGTTCAGGCCGACATCCCAGGGGCTGGAATGCATTTGAAACAATGGATTGCAGTTTAGGGAGAAATTTGACAAAATGAACCTGCAAATGACGTATCCAACTTACAAAGCAGGTCAAGAGCTCTTTACTCTCTCTGCTTTCTAAAAATCAAAGCCAACAAACCAAAACAGTTTTGGTAAAAGGTCATGCAGGATCCTTTTTTCCTTTGTCTTCTCAGTATCATCCTTTCTTTCTCATTTTTTCCAGTGCATACTCTCACTTCTTCTTTCTCGGTCTCGGTGTTTCCCCACCACCCCTTCACCCTCTCGTCTCTCCCGCATTCTCGACTCCTCACTTCTCCCCTTGGCCCGGGACAGCCCTGGGGCCCGTACCTGCCTGGGGAGAGCCCCAGCCGGGCCCCGCCAAGGGACTGGCAGTGACGTAGCGGGGAGGATGGTGCCCGCGCGGTCCGCTGACGTCACTGCCGCAGCGGTCCCCAGCGAAGCCCAAGAATGGGAATTCAAGGAGGGAAGCACAGCGGTGACCCCGCAGTTAAGGCTGAGCACTGCCACTGCGCCCTGTGCTTCGGGTCTCTGGGGTCAGAAGGCCCGAATCTTGCTTGTAGACAGGCTGAGCCCACCCCACACCCTCAGCGCGCTCGAAAGCAAGAGTTTAACGATAAGGGGAATGTCCCCAAACGGTGGGGCCTCGTGCGCACGCGCCTTGTGTGGAGGGCAGATAAGGGAGAGCTGGGCGGGGGCTATGGGTTGAGGTTGGTAGGAGAGGAGGAAGGGGGGCAGTGTGTGGCGGGAGGGGACAGTGACCTAGCGCAGAACCGGAGCGAGACGGTTCACCCCCACCGCCGCTAACCCGTCTCCCAGGGCGCTGCGGAGGCGCGGGGCCTGCGGCGCGGCGTCGTGACGTCAGGGTGGCGGCGGCCGTGGTTGGCGCACCGTCCGCGGCTGCAAAGTGTGAATTACGCCGGGCTCGCGCCGGCGGCGGAGTGAAGTCAGGCTCCGGGGGAGGGGAGGGGCAGGACGGTGGCGGCGGCCCGAGCTGGTGGCTGGTCCCAAGCCCCGTGCGACCTGGGTCTCGCCGCTGGCTCCAGCCGTCTTTTCTTGCACCGCTTTCTTCTGTCTTTGCTCCACTCCTGCTCTGCTCTGCCCGGACCTGTTCCTCCCGGCCGAGGAGATCTGGGGCGGCAGGGTTCCCTCTCCCACTTTGCCTGCGCTGCCCCCGCTTGCACCCCGGAGCCGGGCGCGCGCCGGTCCTCGTAACTGTCGCCGCGGCCGCCGCAGCGTCTTCCCACCGGCGGCCCGGGCGGAGTGTTGGGGTGGGAAGGCGTGAGCGCGGCTTCCCGGGGTCGGCGCCCGCCCTCCCTGCCCCCGCCTCGGCCCGGCGCCCCCGAGCCGCGGCCCCTTCCCAGCACAGGGGCCGGCGGCCGCGGCTGGGCGGGCGCCGCGCGGGGGCAGGGCGGGCGTATTCAATGGAAGTATGTTACCAGCTGCCGGTGCTGCCCCTGGACAGGCCGGTCCCCCAGCACGTCCTCAGCCGCCGAGGAGCCATCAGCTTCAGCTCCAGCTCCGCGCTCTTCGGCTGCCCCAATCCCCGTCAACTCTCACAGGTAATCGCCGGCGCCGCCGCCACCGGGGCCCCACACTTGGGGGGCTTCTCTTTTGTTTCCCTTTTCCCACCCTGTTCCCACCTCCGCGACACCCCTGGTCTCCTAGCCATTTACCCCAGACCCAGCGTGGTTCATTGTTTAGAGATTTCTACGCTGGCCCCTCGATTCGAGAGCCTTTTCTTTTATCCTCGGGCTTTACACCCTGAGTGCCCCGGCCTTCTCCGACCACCCCCACTGCCAAACCGGGTGGGCTTTGGAGTCCTTAAGACCTTCCCCAGGCCCGCCCCCTCCATGCTCCGTGGTTTAAGCTTCAGGAATGACTCTTTTCCTCAGATCCAGTCGACGTCTGGATCTGAAGTCGGGCCTCTCTAACCTTAGTTGTGGCCCTGGCACACCTGTCCCCCCTCCCCCATACGCACACCTGTGCCGCGTTTGAGCCTTGCCTACCCCCAGCTCCCGCGCGCCCCGTGGCGTTCGGATGGTCCTGCGGTTCTCCGAACAATAGGCCAATTCCTCCTCGGTGTTCGCCAGCTCCTATTCTGTGGATGGACCTTAAGTGCTTTGAAAAAAAAAAGTATCGAGAGTGCTTCTCTGAAGCTTAGGTTTCCGCAAAGTTGATAGCCAGGTTTTTAATTTGATAAGGAGATTTTAGGAGAGAAACTCCTAATGAGCACTCACAGGAAGACTTTGTTTTGAATGGTCCAATACCAGTTGCTCCTGAGAATTTCGGTTTTTTCTTTGGTGATGCTGTTGGCCCAACTCCTTAGTTCTGGCTGATTTTGATTGCCAGATTTAAAATAGGCAAAAAGAATTTTGTTTACATTTGAACTAAGTGCCCTCCATTTCTGCTTTCAGAATGTTAAATGTTCATGATCAGTTTTTAATTTAATTCAATTATTTTTATTTTTACTATTGGTTAGTATTAGTATCTTTTATGGAACATATTTTCTCTCTGCAATTGTATTGTAAATATCCTGAGCCAGGTCTGTATTTTTCTTTTAAACCGGTAGTGTGGATAGTACCTCGTGGAGATTTTGCTTATGATAGGTGTGTCCAGTATTTGCCATTTGCTTCTTTGCCTAAATTGTAAAGAGAGCAAGAGACCATTTGGATTTTTCTCTGAATTGTTTTTATTTAGAATCAGACTTATATCATGGGACAAGATGGTATGCTGATGAGGTCAGAGCCAACTTTAATGGTTACTCTAATAGTTTAAATAATACTGTGTTGTTATTTTGAAAGTTAGGTCCATGCTCTGCCTCTATAGTACTGCTTAAAGCATCTGCAGGTTCCAAAATTAATGTTGAAGAAATGTTAATGCATTGCTGGAAAAGGTTTTTAATGGTAGTAATTAATAGTTTTTAATGGTAGTAACTTTTTTTCACTTAGAAATATTATTTTACTGTCTCAGATTACAGGCACATAACTAATGCCCATTTCCAGTTCAGTCTGCATAATAAAGGTGACCAGTCATCAGTTATAAAATTATAAAATACAGAAAAAGTCACTTGTGCTCCCTGAGGAGAGAATGAATGAGAAAGGAGATTCCAAGAGCATTAAAACAAGTAAGGCTGACACCAGGGGTTTTTACCAGTTGTCTTAATTAATCCTCAGAGACCAATTTTAAGCCCTACTCCTCTTTGACTCATTTCCTAGCCTTAGGTTTAAATGGGTAATGGAATTTTAAAAATATGATTGTGGCAAATAAAGCAAATATTGTAGGGCCACACCATCTCTTACTCCTGAAACTTAAAAAAAATTTTTCTGCACACCAAATATAGGAACTTATGAAAATTTGGACAGGAAGTTTCCTGAATTTACACTTTTTATCAAATTATTGTTGCTCAACATTAAAATGAAGATAAACTTACCATGGTTTGAAATGGTTACCAAGATTTTGAGTATCAGTTAAAACTAAAGCATATGTTGCTAGTGATTTCTTTAGGGCTAGATGGGAATGTGTAATAGGAAAAAAAGGTATAAAATTTTGGAATCTTATTCAGAGCTCTCTAAAATAAATATTTGGTTAAATAGAACCCTTGAATCTTCAGTTCTTAAGTCTAAAGCTATAGAAATTGTAAAAAACTGAGGTGGTTTTGTAGTTTAATATTAAAAAAACCCACACAACAACCCTGTTTTTATTAAGTGCTAAGAAGTTTTTTCTGAGTTTTTCTATTTTAGAATATGTTCAAAACTAGCAATCTTTTTAGTTCTTTATTTTCACCATAATATTACTTACCAACTTCACAACACAAGTACTTAATACTTGTTGGATGAGTGAATAAATAAAGAAGCTATCTCTGACTATCAGTTTTAAATATGAAAACAATGTAAGGACTTTTATCAGGGTATAGCAGTAATTTATCCAGAACTTGGTTTGGAACTTGTAACTGCAAACTTTAAGAGATTCAGGAAATAAATAGAAGAGGAACAACCAAAATGTAGATTTGAGGATCCTCTCAAAGCCTGTGTGTTTTAGGCAAAATTCTGACAAACTTGTTTTGCAAGTAGCAGCAAATTTGAAGGGAGTTGGAGGCTGCTTGAGTCAGGTTCACACTGATACCAGCAAAAGTTGACAGCTGACACACCAAAGCTGGGGATCAGAAGAAAAACTCTTCAAAGCCAGCAACTTTTAAAAAAGAACCCTGGGGACATATAGTTTAGGAGCTTGAGTGCTGTACAACACAATAATTATCAGTCAAAATAATATTTAATTGAATCTTTTTAAAAATCGAAAGATTCCCACTTAAAAAAGAAATCTCCATGCCAAACAATGTAAGTGTTGGTGCTTAAATGGATAAGAGTGAGTTATCTGAAAAATTCATTTCTTTGGAGCACCAACTGTCCTAAGAATGCCAAGTAAATGAGGCATTAACTTTTTGTTTTAAACCAGGTCATGTACTACTTTCTTGAAGGTTAATAGGAGTTTTTTGAATTATTTGAAAAAAATCAGGATAAGAGAAGTTTGTTTTGCCATTTTGAGCTATCTGTTGTTGATAGCTGAGGTTAAAGATTTATCTTGCAGAATAAAGTTGTTATTTAGAAAGAATATTGTGAGAACAGAAATTGTCTTGTTCACTGCTGTGTCCACAGTGCTTTGCATGGGTCGGTGCTCAGTAAATGAGGAGGTTGAGTTAGTGTATTGATGGCACCGACAGCACTGCACCTGCAGTTAATTTAGTCAGATTTTCTAAGCACTGGAGATGAATATTATTTGTGTTAGAAATTTGTGGTCTAGTTTTTAAAATTTATTACAAATCAATGGTATATATTATTATGGAACAAAATATTGGGATCTTTTTCGTTGAAGGCATTATATTTTTAGAGCAGTTTTAAGTTCACAGCACAATTGACTGGAAGGCAGAGAGATGTCCCATGTGCTTTCTGACCTGGTGCATGCATAGTCTCCCCCGTTATCAACATCCCCCAACAGGGTAGTACATTTGTTACAATTGTTGAACCTACATTGCTGCATCATTACCACCCAGAGTGCATAGTTTACATTAGGCTTCATTTGTGGTGTCTTTTTTTTTTTTTTTTAATACAGAAACTATTCCACAGATATTTGCTAAACACCTTCTGAGAATGAGGCTCCTTATGTTGAGTACTAAGAAAATGTAAAGAATTAGAAATTGAAAACAAAAATCACTTGTGATGGGACACCTGGGTGGCTCAGGCAGTAGAGTGTCCGGCTCTTGGTTTCGGCTCAGGTCATGACCTCACGGGTTCGTGGGTTCTAGCCCTGCCTTTGGCTCCACACTGCCCTGTGGGGCTTGCTTGGCCTTCTCTTTCTCTCCCTCTCTCTGCCCCTCCTCCGCTCACTCTCTGTCTCAAAATAAATAATATTAAAAATCACTTGTGAGCCTGCCAACCTAGCCATGTTTTTCTTTGATGCATTATATTCCTTATGCATAAACGTTTTTCACTTATAATGTACATCTCTGTTGTTTTTAGCAGTTCTCTTAGTATATGACAAATTATCAAGGCAGAACAGTTCAAAGTCCCTTGGATAAAAGTTGGTTCTTTAAGGAAGCTTGCAGGATTGTGGTAGGGGAAATAATATGATGTGATGGAATTTATTGCCAGTTACCAAGGTGTAATGAGACTACAAGAAGGTATACCCAAATTTCCTGCATAAATCAGGGGGAACCTCACACAGTAGTTGAGGCTTAGGCCAAAGCCTGAAGATTAAGTAGATATAAGGGTGCATATAAGGGAAGGAGGATAGACGATGGTCCAGGTAGCTGTGTAGATCAGCACTATCTAACAGAACTTGTGATGATGGAAAGTGTTAGGTAAGCACTTGAAATGTGGCTTGTCTGACTAAGGAACTGAATGGTAAATTCAGTTTTATTTAAGTAGCTGCATATGGCTTGTGGCTACTGTCAGAATACAGTATAGTTTTATATATACCTAATGAACATTAGTAGTGATGATATGTTGATCTATGAGTAATTTATTCTCTGAATGTTGAATGTTAGAGTTGTTTCAGGTCTTGGTGTTGTATATAAAACTTTAATACTTTCGTGCATGTTTGTTAGAGTGGGATCACTAGGTTGGGTCAAGAGGTAAGAATATTTTTTGGTTTCCTAGAATGTTCTGTCCTTACTTAGATAAATGATTATCTCTCTTACAGTATAATATTATAATGATTATGATATGAGATTATAATACTATATAATTATTTAATAAACATTTTATAAATATTTTGTAAACATTTATATAAATGTTTTACTGTGTCAGTAGATGCACTGTGGTATGCTGAGTTTGTTTCAACTTGCAGTAAGCAAAATGGACACTTTCTGAAGTGCCTTTCTGCATTTGCATTTCTTTTGTCAAACTTCATTTGCATATCTTGTGCTCATGTGTAAGGACTGTTATATATCAAATATCAGTTTGTAAATGTGCATTATTCCAAATTACTGTTACCACAGTAGTTGCCTCTTCACAAATCGACATTCAGAAGACAATACAGGGGATAGTGGGAGCAGTTGGTGGGATATCCTGGGAGTGGTTCAGTTGCTGAGACTTTCCTCCCTGTCCATTTCCCTAACACTTGTTTTGTTGGGATCTTAGTTTCATTTTTCTGTTTTCAGAAATGTCTCATACTTTGATTTAAATTTAATACTATCATGTTTGGCTCTTACTTCTGAAGTAATGTATATTTATGCTATACTTCAAATATATGCCCAAACATAATATTAATGTAAATCTATAGTGTATTTGGAGTGTTCTGATTGAGGAGTAGGGTGTTCAAATTGCTAGTTTATAAGTTGTCATCAGGAACACATTTAATGTATGGGATGTGATTTGAAGAGGTTTTAGACCTATGCCTAGATTTTTCTTTGTTGCTATGCTTAGAGTTCCATCAGCTGTACATACTGCCTACCCAAGAATTCTTTTTTAAACACAAATGTCCTGCAAGAGGTAAAATATTACATCCTTTTCAGGAAACAAAGATTAGGGAGCTCATTTTGGATGGAAAGAAGGAGAGGTATTATCCATTCTCTTTGAGGCAATTTGATAAGACTTCTAATACATTAGGGTAAGTTTCAACCCATCTTTCCTTCCTTTTTTTCTTTTCATGAAGAAAAATTTTAGAATAATTTTAGGGAATTGACTTCTTTTCTAGGGATGGGTATAGAGACAAGTTTGGGAAGAGAAGAGCTGAAGAAAGAGGAAGTAGACAAAGCTTAGCTTAATTCAGATTTTTTGCCTGGGACTATTGATAGCCATTTAGTAGGATTAAATATACTTAGGAAATGTAGGTGGTAAAGAACTCTCATTGCATGCAGATCTTAAGGAATTTAATTTTCTGTACTAAAGACTGTGTTTATATAAAATCTAATTTTGTTAGAAGTCGTTTGACTAAAGATCTTTAAAATCTGGGCATTCTTACATTCCCTTTGGCCACTCCAGAAAAGTTCAACAATTAATTTTTAATCTTCTAATTTAGAAACAACTTAAAACTTTTTTATTGTACATATTGCTTGGATCTATTTGAATTGAGAGAAAAAATTGAGTGTCTATTCTCTTCCTCATTTAAATGGCCTGTTCTTGCCTAAATGTAACATAGACTGTTGATTTTTATATTGTTGTCACATGTGTCTTTCAAAAGGTTATTCACAAAATAAATGATACTTTTGTATGTTTGCATTCAGGTGTAGTATATGAGGAAAGGAAGTAGATCAGTAGTATGTTCGGAAAGGAAAAAAACCCTACATTTGTAGATGAGTCTTTGAAGCTTGCAGAACTTCATTTTAGCTGCTGGCAGGTACCCTTCCTAATGGACCAGTGCCAGTGATCTTGTGGTTGAAATCAGAAGTGTCTCTTGTCTGCTTGTAATTTTGAGTAGGAATTGTAGGTGACTGCTCCATTCCTCCACCTGCTGGTAGGGATGGCTCTTCATTTTCTGAAGATGATGGCAAGAGGGAGGAGAGGATGAAAGTAGAGCAGGGCAGAATTTGGAGAAGAAGATGAGTTGTTAATTGGTTAACATCTACTCCATCGTCTGTGTTTTGGGTAGACCAAGCTCTAGCTCAAGACCATGTAAAGTACTTGACAAATGGTGCTTAATAAAGATGCAGTAGTCTTGCTTCAGTGGTAATTGTTTGTTTCTATTTATTGAATACCTCCTACATGCCAGATACTATAATTAATATTTTTAATCTTTCCAAAAACCCTTTGAGATAAGTGATATTACTCCCATTTTTCCCAAGGAGTAAACTGACCTTAGAGACATTACTACATTACTTGCCCAAGGCATCACAAGAACTTCAAGAGTGTTCTACACCCTCACGTTTAACCTGGCCTGCCTTGTTGGTGAAAGTGAGGTGAATATAGTTAGTCTTTTAGGTTTATGGATTATAGATTTTGTTGGCTCGTGGATCTGGATACGGAAAACAAATTGGATGATTTGAAGTGATAACCTTTACTCTGGTCTTTTCAAATCACATCTGGATTTTGTTCTAGATGCCACTTTCTAGGGGAACATGACTAGGTTAAATCATACTCTGAAATACCAAGATGATGAGGTAATTTGAAAGCATATTGTTTGATATGTGAGTGAAGAAATTGGAGACATGTAGCTTGGAGAAAGGAATCCCCAAGATTTGGGCCAAAAGGATAGGGATAGAAGAGCAGTTGGTGAGAGACGGTAAGAGCGTTGCTGTCTTCCAATATATGAAGGACTACCATGCAAATGAGAAAAAGGAGGGGAGTTAATTTAGATTTTGTTTGGTTGTATGTTCTTGATTGCTATACCCTGTTTCTACTTTGTGAGGGTTGTTGACAATACACAGGAGAAGATACAAACTTAAAGTTGTCACTTGTCCAAGGTAACACAGCTAGGTAGTGGAAATGGATCAAATCCTAGGTCATTCTGACCTGACCCTAACACCTATGCATTTTCTTCTACTTCCTTTTACAACATGGGAAAAGGATGTTACCACAAAGAGTAGAATGGGATGAATAGGTAAAAGCAATAGGGAAATAGGGAGATCTTGTGTGTAATCACACTAATAAAGAAACAAACTAAAAGAATGATACTTGCTTAAGATTGACAAAGTAAAAAAAAAAACAAAAAACAAAAAACAAGTATATGACATGAAGATTATGCTATGCAGTGCTAGTAGGATTATAAATTGTAAATTTGCTGACAGGTAATTTAGCAGTTGAATAAAAAAATTAATACTTTGCCTTACTTTTGGGACTCTATCCTCAGCAAATAACTAGAAATGTAGATAAAGATTGATCTTCAAGGATATTCATCACGTATTCATCACTGTGAAAAATTAGAAACAATAAGTAATTTATAAATGATTAAATAAATTATAATATTGTGAGTATTTAGTATTTGTTATTTCTATATTAGTAACCACAAAAATGCTTTGAAAAATTTAAAGGATATATGATAAGTAGTTTACAAATGATTGACTAAAAGTTAATATTTCTTAGTTTTGCTATATTATATATCCACTAAAATATTTTGAAGAATTTGAAGAATACATAATTGCATGGGGAATTGCTTATAACATAATTAAGTGAAAAAACAAAAAAAAACAAACCGAGTATCAACAGTTTATCCCAATTTTGTTTAAAACTAAATCACAAAATACATACATATCTACACACCATGCATACTCAAACAAAATAAAGGAAAAAAAAAGCCAGATGTATCCCCAAATGCTAACTGAAGCTATCTCTGTATGTTAAATTTTAACTAATTTTTAACTTTTTGTTTAGAATTTTGTGTAATTTTACCATTGTTCTTCTGCTAGCATGAATCTTTTTTTAAATCGCAATAATCTTAGAAAACGTGCAACAAGTTGTATTTGGGCCTGGATCTCTGACAGCGATGTCCCGACAGAGAGCAGGGTACTTCATGAGGCTACAAATTGACAACAGCTTGAAAGTACCTGGATAAGGATATTGTCAAAGGGATTGACTCTTCTGGTTCCTTCCAACTTCATGATTCTCTAATTTCTTTGAGTAACTCAATTATATGCATGACAGGTAATTTTGTATAGCTCTAATTAGTATAAAGTAGTTTCATTCTCTGTGAGAGATGTTGAAAAGTAAATTTAAGTGTAATTATTGTTAAAAAAAAAAAAAAAAGCCGGAGGTATCACAATTCCAGATTTCAAGTTATACTACAAAGCTGTCGTAATCAAAACTGTATAGTACTGGCACAAAAGTAAACACAGTTCAGTGGAACAGACTAGAAGCCCCAGAAATAAACTCTTGATTATATGGTCAATTAATTGTTGACAGAGGAGGTGACAGTATGTGGAAAAGACAGTCTCTTCAATAAATGGTGCTGGGAAAACTGGACAGCTACATGTAAAAAAAAAAAAAAATGGCACTGGACCACCTTTTAATATCATACACAAATATAAACTCAAAGTGAATTAAAGACGTAAGTGTAAGGCCCCAAACAATAAAAACCTTAGAAGAGAACACAGGCAGTAATATCTTTGACATTGGTCATAGATATATTTTTCTAGATATGTCTCCTTAAAGCAAGGCAAACAAAAGCAAAAATAAACTGTTGGGACCACATCAAAATAAAAAGCTTTTGCACAGCAAAGAAAACCATCAGTAAACAAAAGGCAACCTACTTTGGCACAAAAGCAGACACTCAGATCAATGGAACAGGAATAGAGAACCCAGAAATGGACCCACAAACGTGTGGCCAACTAATCTTTGACAAAGCAGGAAAGAATATCCAATGGAATAAAGACAGTCTCCTCAACAAATGGTGCTGGGAAGACTGGACAGCAACATGCAGAAGAATGAACCTGGACCACTTTCTTACACCATACACAAAAATAAACTCAAAATGGATGAAAGACCTCAATGTAAGACAGGAAGCCATCAAAATCCTCTTCAGTGATTTTGGAGAAAGCAGGTAAAAACCTCTTTGACCTTGGCCACAGCAACTTTTTACTCAACACGTCTCCAGAGGCAAGGGAAACAAAAGCAAAAATGAGCTATTGGGACCTCATCAAAATAAAATCTGCACTGCAAAGGAAACCATCAGCAAAACTAAAAGGCAACCAATGGAATAGGAGAAGATATTTGCAAATGACATCAGATAAAGGGTTAGTATCCAAAATCTACAAAGAACTTATCAACTCAACACCCAAAACACAAATAGTCCAGTGAAGATATGGGCAAAAGACATGAATAGACACTTCTCCAAAGAAGACATCCAGATGGCCAACCGACACATGAAAAAATACTCAACATCACTTATCCTCAGGGAAATACAAATCAAAACCACAATGAGATACCACCTCACACCTGTCAGAATAGCTAACAACTCAGGCAACAACAGATGTTGGTGAGGATGAGGAGAAAGAGGATCTCTTTTGCACTGCTGGTGGGAATGCAAGCTGGTGCAGCCACTCTGGAAAACAGTATGGAGGTTCCTCAAAAAACTAAAAATAGAACTACCCTATGACCGAGCAATTGCAGTACTAGGCATTTATCTACAGGATACAGGTGTGCTTTTTCGAAGGGACACATGCACCCCCATGTTTATAGCAGCACTATCAGCAATAGCCAAAGTATGGAAAGAGCCCAAATGTCCATCAATGGATGAATGGATAAAGAAGAAGTGGCATACACACACACACACACACACACACACACACACACACACACACACACACACAATGGAGTATTACTCGGCAATCAAAAAGAATGAAATCTTGCCATTTGCAACTACGTGGATGGAACTAGAGGGTCTTATGCTAAGCGAAATTAGAGAAAGAGAAATATCATATGACTTCACTCATATGAGGACTTTAAGGTACAAAACAGATGAACATAAGGGAAGGGAAGCAAAAATAATATAAAAACAGGGAGGGGGACAAAACATAAGCGACTCTTAAATATGAAGAACAGAGGGTTACTGGAGGGGTTGTGGGAGGGGGGAGGGGCTAACTGGGTAAGGGGCATTAAGAAATCTACTCCAGAGATCATTGCACGATATGCTAACTAATTTGGATGTAAATTTTTAAAAAAATGGTAAAAAAAAAATAAAGCAACCCACTGAATGGGAGAAGATATTTGCAATATGCTCTAATAAGCAGTAATATGCAAAATATATAAAGAACCTATACAACTCAGCACCAGAAAACAATCTGATTAAGTAATGGGCAGAGGACCTAAAGCAACATTTTTCCGAAGAAGTCCTATAGATGGCCAACAAACATGTGAAAAAGTGCTCAACATCACTCATCATCGGAAATGCAAATCAAAACCAATGAGAGATCACCATACACCTGTCAGAATGGCTAAAGTCAAAATGATGAGAAATAATAAGTGTTGGCAAAGATGTGGAGAAAAAGTAATTCTTGTGCACTGTTGGTGGGAACAAATTGATGCAGCCACTGTGGAGAATAGTATGGAGGTTCCTCAAAAACTTAAAAATAGAAGTATCTAACAATTAAACTACTTGGTATTTACCCAAAGAAAACAAAAACACTAATTCAAAAAGGTATACTGTATGTTTATTGCAGCATTATTTACAATAAGCAAGTTATGGAAGTAACCTAAGTGTCCATCAATTGATGAATGGATAAGGAAGATACACATACACACACATGATACACACAGGAATGTTGCTCAGCCATAAAAAAGGATGAGATCGTGTCATCTGAGACAACATGGATGGACCTAGAATGTATAGTGCTAAGTGAAATAAGTCAGAAAAAGACAAATACCATATGATTTCACTCATATGGAGTGAAATAAGTGGAATCTTTTTTAAGAAAATGAATAAACAAAAGGTAGAATCAGACCTATAAATACAAAGAACAAACCTGGTGTTTGCCTGAGGGGAGGGGCATAGATGAATTGGACAAAATGGGTAAAAGGGAGTGGGAGATACAGGTTTCCAGTTATAGAATGAATAATTCTTGGGAATAAAAGGCACAGCATAAGGAAGGTAGTCAATGATATTGTAGTAAGGATGTATGGGGGCAGATGTTAGCTACACTGGTGATGAGCAAAGCACAAACTTGTCAAATCACTGTATCGTGCACCTGAAACTATAACATCATATGTCAACTGTATTAAATATATATATATATTTATATATGTATATAGTTATTGTTTTGAAGAGCTATTTGATGACAGCCTGTGAAGAGACCTTAAACGATTACTGTGGCACAAGGAATAGAGATCGTTAGGAGTTGGGTCCTAGGAACTGATTTGGTGTGGGAGGTAATAAAAAAATTTCCCACTCTTTTAGTCTAAGAGACCAGGTAGATCATGGAGCTAATAATAAAAATACAGATAGGAGGAGGAGGCAGGTTTTGTTTTTCTGGGGAGGGGGGTGGGGTTGGGGGAAGAGAATAAATTTACTTTGGATTATGTTGAGTTCAAGTGTCTGGGGAGCATCCATATGGGGATGTCCAGTAGGCAGTATCTTAGGAGGAAGGTTAAGACAAGTGATATATTCTGACTTTCACTACTAGGGTTTTTTTGGTTTTTTTGCTCCTATACCCCTTCAAAGAATTGGAAAAACAAACAAAAAACTATATACCTTCTCATACATCTTGAATTTTTCCTCTAAGTTTCAGTATTTGTAAATGATAGAATTTTTGTTAAATTCAAACAATTTAAATACATTATGGAAATTTTAAAAACTTGATATTTTACGTTGTCCGTTTAAAAAAATATATATGTGAACAAGGCTCCTGGGTGGCTCAGTCAGTTAAGCATCTGACTTCTGCTCGGTCATGATCTCACGGTTCCTGTGAGTTTGAGTCCTGCAATGGGTGAGCTCAGTCCTCGCTTCAGATGAGCCCTGCTTCCTCCCTCTCTTTCTCTCCCTCCCTCCCTCCCTCCCTCCCTCCCTCTCTCCCTCTCTCCCTGTCTCCCTGCCCTTCATGGGATTCTCCCTCTTTCCCTCTCTCTCTTTGCCTCTCGCTCACTTGTGCCCTCTGTCTCTCAAAAAAAAAAAACAAAACAAAACAAAAAAGAAAAAAGAAATATATGAAAATGTCTTAATTTTAAGTCAGAATTTTACATTCCTTATTTTTCTCTTTGAACTCATTTGTATTTTTCTAGCATTGACATCTTATCCTAATGTATTCTTTTATAGTGGAAAGAATTTTATCAATCACACGATCATATTTTTCTATAATGAAAAGTAAATTCATTCATGAATTTAGTGAATGGGAATAAAAAATGCTTTAAATTGTCACCCAGTTCTTCTGAGTTCTGTGCAAAAACAATTATAATTAAAAACATTTAAATTTTCCTATGTCCATAAAGCCATATCAAATTTATTTTGGTCTGAGTAAGCAATACAATTTAGAGAAGATGGTGTTTTGCATTACCTTTCTAACTTTTTTACTTTAATAGTGAAAGTACTGAGAAATCTCATGAATTTAGTAGATAGTTATAAAACGTGCTTTATTTTAGCCATATCCCCCATTCTTCCAAGTTGACAGCAAAGTGATCTATAATCCGAATAATTGGTCAAGTAGTAAGTGGATTTGGTTTAATGTCTATATTCGTGGAAGTAGAAATTAGTGACCCCTTTAACTTGAAAATAATTGGATACCCAGTGTGTAGAATCATTATCTTCCTCACCACAGATACTTTGAATTCTCCGTTTGGCTCTTCAGATGTTGTTAGACACCAGCTCCACAGTAAGTTTCAGGAAGCGTTGAGTGTTACAGTTTCCTTTATGAGGTAGTAGAGGGGGAGAGATGAAAGGGCAGAGGAGGTAAATGAAAACTGATACGTTGTTTTAGCAGAATGGTTCTAGAAAATTGTATAGATGGAAGTTGAGAGCTGAGAAATCCATTTCCTTGAAACCCTCCATGCTCATGTACTTCTAAGGGTTATACATGCATGACACAGTTGGTAGACCACTGCTTTACTGTATTCCATCTTATTCTTTTTTGCCGTATTTTACCATTTTCTGCAGGTATACAGAAATAATACTTCATAAATCAACGTTGGTTTTTTTTTTCTGGTTTTTGATTGCTCCTGATCCCAGGTCTTCATACTTAATCACTCTACGACTTCCTTGGAAATGGAATCAGGGTATCAGTCCTTGAAAGGGACCCTATAAATCATTTTAAAGATTTGATGGTTGAGATTCAGAAAGGCTAAGTGATTTCTCCAAGATCTGACCATTAGAAAGTAGAGAAGTTAGAGTTTTAAAAATTTGTTTTTCCCAACTTTGTTGCTTTTCTTACTATATCCCCTGCTTCCTTGTAAAAGGTTTGATCTTTGTAATTTCCTTAAGTAGCAATCTTTAATGAACATTATTGAGTAGCAAAGCATCTATATAGTCCAGTGATTATTTGAACTAGTTAGAGTACAGACACACTCAATTTAAAACATGTTTGAGTTACTTCTTAAAACATAATCAGAGATAAAGCAAAGCCATTATTGAAATTATAATGGGCCAGTTGGAGTGATACCATTTGATTTGCTGAAATGAGATTTATGTACAAAAAGAAGGTTTTTTATAAAGAAAGGTTTTTTTATAAGGAAGGTTGTATTTCACCTATACGTTAAAAACTAAGAATAAAACTTTTTTACATTGAGGAATAAAATGATATTCCTGATCTATAAATTCTCACTCTCTAGCCTTTTATGTATGAAATGGTGGGTGATGGAATTTTTTAATATTTTTTTACTTCATTTTACTTTTTCCCTGAATTCTTTATAGTGAACATTTTAAGAAAAACAGTGAAGTTATTCCAAAAGGCAAACATTTTTTAAAGATTTTAGATTCACAGCACAATTAAGAGGAATGTACAGAGATTTTCCAGATACCTCCAGCCCCAACACATGTATAGTTTCCTCCATAATGAACACCCCACATCAGACTGTGGTACATTTGTTACTATTGTATGAACCTACATTGATATAATCATGCAGCGTCCACATTATACATTGGGTTGCCCTCTTGGTGTTGTACATTCTATGAATTTGGACAAATATGTAATTATATGTATTCATCATTAATAATATACAGAGTATTATCATTGTCTTAAAATCCTCTGTGCTCTACCTAATTATTCCTCAACTCCAGGCCCTAACAACTACTGATATTTTTATTGTCCCTAATTTTGCCGCCTTCAGAATGTCATGTAGTTGGGTTCTTACAGTCCCCAGCCTTTTCAGATTTGCTTCTTTCACTTAATAATGTGCATTTAAGTTTCCTCCATGTTTTCTTAATGGCTCATTTCTTTTTAGCACTGAATAGTGTTGTCTGGATGTACCACCACTTACCCATTCACCTACTGAAGGACATCTTGGTTGCTTCCAAATTTTGACACTTATGAGTAAAAACTGCTACAGACTTACTCTGCAGATTTTTTGTGGACATAAGTTTTCAACTCCTTTTGGTAGATACAAAAGGAATGTGATTGTGGGGTCATATAGGTAAAGCATGTTTAGTTTCATAAGAAACCACCAAACTACTTTCCAAAGTGGCTATACCATTTTGCGTTCCCACCAGCATGAATGACAATTCCTGTTACTCCACAACCTCACCCAACATTTGGTGTTGTTGGTGTTTTGAATTAGCCATTCTAATAGGTGTATAGTGGTATCTCATTGTTTTAATTCATATTTTCCTGATGACATATCATGTAGAGCATCTTTCTTTGTTTATTTGCCATCTGTATATCTTCTTTGGTGAGGTGTCTGTTAAGGTCTTTGGCCCATTTTTTAAGTGAGTTGTTTTTATATTACTGAGTTTTAAGAATTCTTTGTAGGAGTGCCTGGATGGTTCAGTCAGTTAAGCAACCAACTCTTGATTTCGACTCAGGTGATGATCTCACCGGTGGTTTGTGAGATCCAGCCCCCATCGAGTGAGGAGCCTGCTTGAGATTCTCTCTCTCCCTCTCTCTCTGCCCACTGCCCCCTGCTCATGTGTTCACTTGCGCTCTCTCTCTCAAAATAAATAAACATTAAAAAAGAGAGTCCTTTGTATATTTTGGATAACAATCCTTTATCAGATGTGTCTTTTGCAAATATTTTTTCCCATTCTGTGGTTTGTCTTCTCATTCTAATATTGTTTTTTGTAGAGCAGAAGTTTTAAATTTTATTTAAGTCCAGCTTTTTTTTTTTTTTTTTTTTACATTTTCTTATAGGAGTCTTATAGTTTTATATTTTATATTTAGGTGTGCGATCCATTTTGAGTTAATTTTTGGGAAGGGTGTAAGGTCTGTATTTAGACTCATTTTTTCATGTGGATGTCCAATTGTTCCAGGATCATTGGTTGAAGAGACCATCTTTGCTTCAGACTATCTTTGTTCTGTTGTCAAAGATCAGTTAGCTATATTTCTGTGGGTCTGTTTTTTGGTTCTTCTCTATTCTGTTTCATTGATTTATTTGTTCTTTCACTAATACCACACTGTCTTAATTACTGTAGTTTTATAGTAAGTCTGGAAGTCCAGTAGTGTCCTCCCAATTTCGTTTTTCCTCTTCGATATTGTCTTGGCTACTCTGGATCTTTTTGCCTTTTTATGTAAACTTTAGAATTAGTGTGTTGATATCCACAAAATAGCTTACTGGGATTTTGATTGGGATTGCACTGAAATTACAGATCGAGTTGGGAAGACTTTGACAATATTGAGTCTTCTCATTAATGAGCATTAAATATCTCTCCATTTATTTAGTTCTTTGATTTTATTCATCTGAGTTTTGTCATTTTCCTCATATAGATCTTGTACATATCTTGTTAGTTTTATACCTAAGTATTTAATTTTTGGGAGTGCTAGTGTAAATGGTATTGTGTTTTCAATTTTCAAATTTCGTTTATTGCTCTTTAACATTGCTATAATTGCTCATTAGTTCTAGGAGACTTCCCCCCACCCCCCGCTCCATTTTTTCAGATTTTCTACATAGACAGTTATGTCATGTGTGAACAAAGATAGTTTTATGTCATCTTTTCCAATCTATACCGTGTTTCCTTTTTTGGTCTTATTACGTTAGCTAGGATTTCCAGTGTAATATTGAAAAGGAATGATGAGAGGAAACATCTTTGCCTTATACCTGAGGTATTCTTTGAACAGGGCAATAGAAATAAGATCTATAGGGGAAAAAAAG
Source organism: Herpailurus yagouaroundi (assembly GCF_014898765.1). Classification (NCBI taxonomy): domain Eukaryota; kingdom Metazoa; phylum Chordata; class Mammalia; order Carnivora; family Felidae; genus Herpailurus; species Herpailurus yagouaroundi. The sequence goes on from NW_024412406.1 coordinate 18,339,996, forward strand.
GAATACTCATTAGAAAATTGGCAGAAGACTCACAGCTCCAGGAAGAAATACAAATGTAGGAAAACATATTTAGCTTTTCTAGTAATAAAGGAAGTGCCGAATGAATGAATGAATGAATGAATGGGAGAAAAGAAAAGAAAAGAAAAGAAAGCAAGAAAGAAAAATATTTTTGGCGGGGGAAACATTTTCATACTGGCAAAGACTGATAAAACCCAGTGTTAGCAGGGTATGAGAAAATGGGTATTCTTATATATGGAGCTGGGAGCATTATTTGATTCAGCTTTTGGGTAGGATAGTAGGTCTTTACAAATCAAAATTTTAAGTGTGAATGCTACCCTTTTTGCAGTTCTGGAATTTGTCTGAAGGGACAGTTGCAAAAATTTGCTAAAACATATATACATAGGTTATTTTGGTAACAAATTGCAACATTAGAATGATGGATATTTAGATTATTTCAGTGCTTACCAGTCTGGCGGTTGGTTAGAATATGTTGTTTTAATTCGGCATGAAACTCTACCCAGTAAAATGATGCCTTATATCCATATTTGTTTTGGAAAAATATACATAACAGTTTGCAGAAAATGCTAGCTGCAGAGTAGTATTTGTATTAACCTGTTTATGTAACTTTCTACATAACATCTGATTTTTGTAAATAAAAACATGAAGGATATTTTGTTCACCAATGTATTCATACGTACAAGTCTGATAGGTTGGTCAGCAAAATATTTACAGTGGTTATCTTTGGGACTGGGACTTCTAATTTTAATATCTTTGTACTCGTGAATTTTTTTAAACAAAAATAATATCACTTTCATAATAAGGGAAATCAGTAAAGCTATTTTTTTTTAAAACTTACCATTAAATGACCTATTATATAGAAATAATGAAGAAAGGTCTAGTTAGCTAATAATTTAATAAGTATAAATAGATGGGTCAGAAGTAGGTTGTTCACTGGCACATAGTATTCAAAGTGGTTTATTAAAATGGAAGTGTAATGGTTTGATGTATGGAGGAATACACTGCATTTTTAATGGGGAAAGTAAGTAACTTTGGCAGCAGATAGTTTACAAAAAAGTATTTTGCCTGTTTCAAAACTGAGAAGGTAAGCTTTCTGTTATAATTTATTCAAGTATTTGAGGGTCTCTACATTAGCATAACATTTATAAAATGTGAAAAGTCATCAAGAAAACTTATGGCCCAGAATCATAGAATATTAATGTTAGAAGAGACCATAGAAATCAGTTTTCTCACTATATAGATGAGTAAACTGAAAGCAGAAAGGTTTAAAGGGACTTACAAAGGCAATGTAGAAATCTCTTCTGTTGAACATCCTGATTTTGGCTACTCAGTTTTTGCTTGTGCATTTTTAGGATGAGAAGATTACCACTTTAAAAGGCAATCCATGGTGTTGAATGGTGTAGTGGGTTGAATAGTGTTCACCAAAAATTCATGTCTACTTGGAGCCTTAGGATGTGACCTTATTTGGAATAAGGATCTTTGCAGATATAATGAAAATGAGGTCATATGGAATTAGGGCAGGCCCCAAATCCAGTGACAGATGTCTTTTTGAGAGGAGAGAACGCACACAAGAAAGGAGGCCACCTGAAGATGCAGCAGAGTTTGGAATGATGCAGGTTACAAGCCTGGAATGCGAAGGATTGCCAGGGAACACCAGAAACTCCTAAGAGGCACAGGGGGATCTTTCCCTGAAGCCTTCAGAGGGAGCATGGCCCTGCCCTGCCAACATTGATTTTGGACTTGGAGCCTCCAGAACTGAGAGAAAATATATTTCTGTTGTTTTAAGCCACAAAGCTTGTTACTTCAGCAGCCCTAGGAAATGAATACAAATGGCTTTGGTTATTTTAAATGTATTTGTTCATTCTTTCCATCAGCAGACACTTACTGAGCACTTTTTATACGCCAGGTACTCTGCTAGGTGTGTCACAGGTGAATAAAACGGTTTCCTGCCTTGGTTCTTGGAGCTTGGTCCAGTAGGAAAAGGAGCTATGTAAATCTGTAATTGCAGTACTGATGTGTCCTCATCAGGACCGTATACGAAGATGAGTAGCGGCACAGATGAACTGGGAGAACCAAGGTGGGTTTTATAAAGACCTTTGTGCTTGGTTTGAGAGATGGAGCTGAAAACAGCCTCTGTGGTGATTCTGCTTGATTCCACCACCACTAGTGCTGTCAGTCCTGCCCAGCCCAAGGCATGTTTGGCCTGCTGTGATAGCGTCGTGTCACTAGAATTCTTTCTCCTCAGATCTGTTGAAGTAATTTTTTAAATGCAGTCACCTCATGCCACTGCCGAAACATCAGTGGGTTCTTTTCACAGTGAAAATAAAATCCAAACTCCTTTTCATGTTATGGTCCCATATAATCTGGTACCTGCCAACTTTTCAGCCCCCTCTTCTTTCACAGTGGTCTTCTTCCTGTGAACGTGCCAGGTTTGTGCCCATCTTTGACTTTGCTCTTGCTCTTCTCTGAGACTCAAGATCTTGGCCATGGCTCCTTGTCCTTCAAGTCGCAGTCCACTCTGCAGAGGAATCTTCCCTGACAGCACCCCTCCCCCGTCTGTCCTTTTACCTTGTTTTATTTATGGCATACAACACTAACTCAATTCATTTGTCTGCCTCTGCCTGGCTTCCACCCCTACCTCACTCCCCACCTCACTCCCCACCCTGCCACCACAGACTGTGTGGTCAGGAAGCAGGGATCTTGTTTACCCAGTCAGTGCCATGTCCCTAGCATGCAACATACAGGAAGTGTTCAATACAAAAGAATGAAGAAAAATTTACTCTTTTAGTCTCATGCTACCATGTCTGATCGTATGTCACCATATCTCTCTTTGGGATGAATCTCAAATTGTATTCCTGTAATTTCAGTTTATAGTCCCACCTACACCCTCCCCTTAAAATTCCACCTTCATCGTTATACTCTTTCTGAGCTGCCGCTGTGGTATGGAGCTATCTTAATCTCTAAATTTATGTAATCTTATTTAAAAATTCACTGAGGTTTAGAAAAGTTGCCCAAAGTAACACAACTGTAAATGGTGTTTCTGGGGTTTGAACTTAGATCTGTCTTTGACTAGAGCTCATGTCTGCTGTACTGGAGTAGGCTGCTGAATGCTTTTTGGTGAGGGGTAGGTAAAAATAAAAACTTAGAATAGGAGCCCTCTCCATTTTGAATGGAAATAGCAGACACTTCATAATGTTTCTTTAAGAAGAACTAGGTGATATTTGTTAAAAGGAATTCTAAAAAGAAACTTGAGTTTCTTCTTTGGATTGAAGTTAATATGTGCTTATTATTTAAAAAAATGGAATATATAAAAAAATACAAAGAAGAAAGAGGAAAGTAAACACTGTCTGTAATCCTATCACCCAGTGGTAAATAGTTAACATTTTAGAACATTTTCATCCAATCGTTTTCTGTACCAATATAAAATATTGTAATGTCATTTTCATATACAAGTGTTTCTCTAAATTTTGAAACAATTTCCTGATGTAATTACTAGATCAGAGCATACTGTCAAATTTCTTTCCAGAAAGAAGTGATAAAGTGATACCAGTTTATATTTCCATGAGCAGCATATGAGCGCCTTTTCATACGTTGCTGATATTTTTAGTTTCCATTTCTTGGATTTTTGTTGATATTAAACTTGTATTAGATGTTTATTAATTACCTGATACCTATCTTCTGTGACTTGTCTATATCCATTGCCTATTTTTCTAGAGCTGAGAATGTGAAATTGGAGGAAGAAATTTTATGCTTAGAAAAGTATATTGAAAATTAATGACTTGAAATCTTCTGGATGTACTACTGAAGCATGCTCACTGTTAAAAACTATCAGCACACAATCTCTCCCTCAAGTAAATATTTTAAATTTAGTGATACTGGGGCATCTGGGTGGCTCAGTCGGTTGGGTGTCCGATTTCAGCTCAGGTCATGATCTCACAGTTGGTGAGTTCGAGCCCCACATTGGGCTAGGTGCTGACAGCCCAAAGCCTGGAGCCTGTTTCAGATTCTGTGTCCCCCTCTTTCTCTGCCCCTCCCCTGCTCACGCGCGCGCTCGCTCGCTCTCTCTCTCAAAAACAAACATTTAAAAAATTTAAAAAAAATTAGTGATACTACCTCAAATTTTGTATAAATAAGAAAAATGGAACATAAGACCATTTTACATAGCTTTTCTAAAATCTCAATTTTTAAAGATAATTTCTGTCTAATATTTAAAAGGTTTTTTAATGGTTTAAAATAGTAACATAAAAAAGGACAATTGGAAGATAAAAGCAAAATATATATTACATGATATGTGCAACCAACCTTTTCATTTTTCCTTTGTTTCATAGTGAAAATTCTCCATTTTCAGAGAAAAACTTCCTGGAAGTGACCAAGAATTTTTGTGGTTGGCCCCAGCTCATTTCTAGTTGAGGGGTAGTTTTAATAACTGTCGAGGTTTCCACACTAATTTCCCCATCAGTGGTGTTTTTTACGTTTCTTTAGAGTAGGATTCATGTGGTGGGCTATGAAAGAAAAACTATTGAAGATACAGAAATAAGACTTAGGACTTTTATTTATATTTATTTCTAACCTTATTTTCTTTTTTTTTTTATTTAAAAAAATTTTTTTTAAACGTTTATTTATTTTTGGGACAGAGAGAGACAGAGCATGAACGGGGGAGGGGCAGAGAGAGAGGGAGACACAGAATCGGAAACAGGGTCCAGGCTCTGAGCCATCAGCCCAGAGCCTGACGCGGGGCTCGAACTCACGGACCGCGAGATCGTGACCTGGCTGAAGTCGGACGCTTAACCGACTGCGCCACCCAGGCGCCCCTCTAACCTTATTTTCTATCCTAATTTTATTCATGTCGCATAGAGTACATAAAAGTAAATGTGTATAATTCATAAATAAATGCATTACAAGTTTGGAGACCACTACCTCAGAGCATCTGTCGATTGCTGTGAGTTCTTTTACACACACACACACACACACACACACCCCCATATGTAAAATTTCAGAGGGTTCTTAGAGTCCGTTTTCACCATGAGACCCATTTAACCATAACCTTCCTTGTCTCCTGAGTCTACTTTGCTGCAGCTTTTTGTCTAGCGATTTGACTTTATTAGCCAACTCTGATTTCAATCCTTAAGGTTGAAGCCCAGGATTAACTGTCAGAACAGCTGGCCTTGTACGCTGACCTGTCCTGACTTCAGTTTGATTAGACTGTGATCTCCTTAAGAGTGCACATTGTTTATTTAGCTGTGTTAAACCCAGTGCTTCACACAAAGTAGATACTCAGCAGATGTAAAAAGTGTGTTAGACCTTTATGAGGTCCTGTCTGTGACCCAGTGCTACTGAGTCCAGCTTTCTGCTTTACTCACACTCCCTCCTCTCTCTGCCTTCCCACAGTGTGGCCTCACACCCTGCTGTGCAAGCTAGTCCATTCTGTCTTAAATCCTCTTATACCATCTCAAGGTGGTCACTTTTAACTCTCTGATGACTAGAGGATTTGCGGAGAGCCTCTTGAAGTGGTATTGGTATTCATATCCCCTAATATAAAGCTGATAAATGACATTGTCAGAGTGAGGGACTGGTTTCCAGCCTGTTAAGAACTTTATAAAAGTCTCTGGATTCTCCTGGGGCCTTGGTTGTGATAACAGGTTAGACCCCTGTTGTTGAATAACCAGATGACTATAAGCAGCCCTTATCTTCAATACTGAGTGGTGCATAATCCTAGGTCAACATACCCTTTTTGTTTTTAGGATAAAAGTATAGAACTAGAGAGTACTAAACCAAAAGAAACTGGTTGTAAAATTTTGCTTGTTAGAAACTGGGCTGGTTTGCTCAGGTGTAACACCAGGGATATCCGATAGAAATATAGTGTGGCCACATATGTAAATTAAAGTTCTCCTGGAGCCATATTTTAAACAATAAAATGAAACATGAGAAAGTTTTAATAAACTTAAGCAACTATATCCAAAATAATAACATGTAATCAGTGTTAAAATATGTTGATATATTTTTATATATATTTTTTTTTTAATTTTTTTTTCAACATTTATTTATTTTTGGGACAGAGAGAGACAGAGCATGAATGGGGGAGGGGCAGAGAGAGAGGGAGACACAGAATCGGAAACAGGCTCCAGGCTCTGAGCCATCAGCCCAGAGCCTGACGCGGGGCTCGAACTCACGGACCGCGAGATCGTGACCTGGCTGAAGTCGGATGCTTAACCGACTGCGCCACCCAGGCGCCCCATATTTTTATATATTTTTGGAGAGCACATCTTGATTCTGACAAGCACTATTTCAAGTACTCTGTAGCTACAAGTGGCTAGTGATTCATTGAACAGTGTAGCTCTAGAAGTAATGTTTTGTGGTACATCTTGTTAGAGGGAGTCAGGGCCATCTCTTTTTAAATAATTAGACATATGTGTAGTTATAGTTTGTATAGTTCGGTACATTTCCCTTGTTCATACCTTTAATTATTAGGAAGCTTGGAAATCTCAAGATACTGTATAAATTAGCTGCATTTTTGGAGATACTGTATAGTTTCAAATATGAGAGGACAGCAAAGTTTTTAGCAGCTCTATTTTGCTTTCTTTGAGCTGGGCTGTTTCAATTTCTTGTGTTTTTTGGGGTGGGGGGAGGGACTTTAATCTTAAAAGCTATGCTTTTCATAGTGAAGTCACTTTCATCCTTCTTCAGATATATTTTTAGGTTGAGGGAAGCTGTTGGGTGAGAAAAGGCATAAAGCTTTTTGTTGGGTCAGTTTCCAGTATATCCCCTTACATGGAAACTTTGTTTTCTCTTAAGAAATACAAATATAAAAGATGAAGCAAAAAGTTTTTCTTTAAGTAGAAAAAGTTTATTGAGTTATATGAAGTCAGTCTTATTTAGCTAAGTTTCCTAGCTAGTAGTGCCCTTGAGGCATATGAATAGGTAGTTTTTCATTTATTAAAGAAATAACATAATGGCTGGATTACAGACCAGGCCCTATGGATTTGAACATTGGCCAGAGGATCCATTTTATACCAGTATGAAAGTGGATAGGATAAAGGTTCCTTAAATTTGGATTTCAAAATATTTAATTAACCAATTTAATTAAACAGTTTCAACCTTTGAAATTATCAAAGTAATTTAAATAGTACTTTTGGAAGTTTGAAAAAGAATAATTATAATCCCACCATGACATTGTTATTTTTATGTATTTACTGTGTTTACATACATATTTTAAGGTAGCTGTGATGAATCAGTATATTTAATTTTATAGCCTTTTGGAATGTATTTCTTTTAAAAGCATGCATTTGTAATGTCACTTAGTAATATAACATTTTATTTTGTTGTGATATAATAGCCTGGAAATAGGTACAGGCTGGTGAAGTGATTCTATTCCATGAAGTAATACAGGAATCCATTTGTCATGGTTGTCTGTGAGTTGCTACCAACGCAAACTTAGGCCTTTGGGAAGGAGAAAGACCAGAAGTTCAGGGCTGTTTACTCTGGAGTCGATGAGGAGGAAGTTGTGGTATCTCTTCCACTCTCATGGCATTGGTGAGAACTTAGTCACAGGGCTCCATCTAGCTGTAAGGGAGGCATAAAAAGAGAACTGACATTGTTAGGAACATGCTGTACACAGCTTTTTTCATATTTTGGCGGGGGCAGGGGGGAGTTCTTTTGGATGGTGTTGTATAACTGGGATTACTGGTTCAAACAATATGAATATTTGAATAGAATTTTTATTTCTACATTACTTTTCTAAAGCAATCATTTCAGTACTTTGGAGATTGACCAGAGGCCAATTGTGTAAAACTTTCAAAAGTGTTACACTCTTGAACTTCAAGTAAGAGAAATGGGAACCTGTGGCTTTCTAGCTTGGGACTACTCTCCACCCCACTCTGACCCAGCTTGGTTGGCTTGGAGTTTCTGCCAGCAAGAAGCAAGGCATAAAGACCTCAATTTGAAGGGAGGGTCAGCTCTTTAGAGTGGCCAGTGATGCCAGTGGCATTGTGTGTGATGAGAATTTTCAGAAGTGTGAGGGAGGGCCAGTGGCTCTGCTTGCATGGCAGGGGCTTGCAGTACTATCTGAGGCAAACATTCCTGGTTGAGGCTGCACACAAGCACAGGAAAGACCTGGGAAGGCCCAAGGTATTTACATACTTTTGACTGACCCTGAAGTTGCTTGCATTCATGCACCTAGGAGACTTGAAAGGGCTCTAATGGAAAGGTAAACCTGGGGCAAACTTGAAAAAAGACTCAACTACAAATGAGTTTGTCTTACCCACACACATACCCATTGGCAAGGGGAGGAGCCTTAGTGGCTTGAGGTATTTGAAATAAACTCTGTCTCATCACAAATTGACCCCTAAGTGATGCAAAGGGGTAACCTCTAAAAAGCTAGGCCTAAAAATAAAAACAATATATTTAAAATAAAAGTGAACAGAGATATCAGTGACTTCATACCACAGGGAGACAGATTTTGCATATTTATTACCCTAGGCATGATACTAAACAAAATGAAAGAAGTAAACACAGCAACAGTACCTTTAAGTGGGAAAAAAATAATCCTGAGTTGCTGTATTTTATAAAATCTCTAGGTTTAACAGCAGCAACAAAATTACAGGCCATGTAAGGAACCAGTGATGTGTGAGTGCTGCACGGGAAAAAAAAGCAGGAGAAAAGAATTGTCTCTGAATGTCCCCACATTTGGATTTAATAAAGACTTCAACAATTATAAATTTGTTACAAGAACTAAAGGGAACCATGTTTAAATAAAGGGAATTACAACAACAGTAAGTCAACAAATGCAGGTTCTCCATAAGGGTATAGAACTAATTAAAACAATAACCAAACCAAAACAAGACAAAACAAAAGCCACTCTTTTTTTTTTTTTTAATTTTTTTTTTCAACATTTTTATTTATTTATTTTTGGGACAGAGACAGAGCATGAACGGGGGAGGGGCAGAGAGAGAGGGAGACACAGAATCGGAAACAGGCTCCAGGCTCTGAGCCATCAGCCCAGAGCCTGACGCGGGGCTCGAACTCACGGACCGCGAGATCGTGACCTGGCTGAAGTCGGACGCTTAACCGACTGCGCCACCCAGGCGCCCCCAAAAGCCACTCTTGATATGATGTCATGAGAGGGTACTTCACCTCTGTAGTAGTCTTTCTCAAGACTTATAGCCTGAGTCTGATCATGAGAAGAAACAGACAAAGTACAACTCTGGATCATTCTATAGGAGCACCTGATCAGTACTCTTAATCTGTCAAGGTTATGAAAAACAAGGAAAAACTGAGAAATTATTACAGATCAGAGGAAACCAAGGAGATGTGATGACTGAATGCCATGTGGTATCCTGCATTGGATTCTGGAACAGAAAAAGGAAAAATTAGTGGAAAAACTGATGAAATCTGAATAAAGTCTGCAGTTTTGAACCAATGTTAATTTCTTACTTTTGACACATTGTACCATGCTTATGTAAGATATTAACATTAGGGAAAGCTGGGTGAAGCATAGGAACTCACTGTACTGTCTTTGCAACTTTTCTGTAAATAAATCTAAATTATTCCAAACTAAAAAGTTAAAAAATCAAATGGAAATTCTAGACTTGAAGAATGCAATGCCTGAAATGAAAAATTCACTAGAGGGATTCAGCAATAGTTTTGAGGTGCCAATAAAAAGAATCAGCAAATTTAAAGGCCGACTAATAAATATGACTCAATATGAAAGGCGGAAAAATGAAGAAAAAGGAAGAAAGTCTTAGAGATCTATGGAACACATCAAGCATAGAACACATCTGTAATGGGAGCCCCAAATGCAGAGAGAGATAGAAAATAGCCTTTTGGAAAATTTTCCAAATTTGATGAAAAACTTACTACATCCAGAAGTTCACTGAACTTTGGTAGGATAAATACAAAGAGACCTATGCCTAGAAACAGGCTAGCCAATCTGTTAAGAGACAAAGATAAAATCTTGAAATCAGCAAGAGAATAATAACTGGCTACATACAGTGGAGCGTCAATGTGATTAATTACTGCCTTCTCATCAGAAACACTGGAGGCTAGAATGGGATGACGTATCCAAAGTGCTGAAAGAAAAATAAAAGTCTATGAATAATTCTATATTTAGCAAAACTATCTTTGAAAAATAAAGGTGAAATAAATACATTCATATGCAAAGACTGAGAATTTGTAACAAGCAGACCTGCCTTATAAGAAATACTAAAAGAAGGAAATTATACCAGATGGTAACTCAGATCCATAGGAAGAAAGGCAGACACTGGAAATGTAAATAAATATGTAGGTTAATATGAAAACTTTAAATACAATTTTTCTCATTTCTTAAAAAATACTTGAATTCTATCTAAAAACAAATTTAGTATCTATAACATTTCATTCTCCCCACCCCACATGTTATAGGGCATTCATCCTTATTGTAAACAAATTGTTCGCACTGTTTGCCTTTTGGTCTGTAAGATCTCAAAATTTTGGGTGTCGGAACTCCTTTCCATTCTGAAAAGTTATTGAAGACTCCAGAGAGTTTTTGATTAAATGGGCTTTATGTATTGATATTTTTTGTATTAGAAAATAAAATTGAGGGATGCCTGGGTGGCTCACTGGGTTTAATGTCTGGCTCTTGATTTCAGCTCAAGTCATAATCCCAGGGTTATGTGATTGAGCCCCACATTGGGCTCCGTGCTGAGCTTGGAGCCTGCTTCAGATTCTTTTCTCCCTCTCTCTCTTCCCCTACCATTTGTGCGCACATGCTCTCTCAAAAAGAAAGAAAAGAAAACTGAGAAAAAAGTCAAATTCTACTTATTTAAAAATGACAATACCAGTTACATGTTAACATAAGTGTTTTTTAATGAAAAAAACTACATATGTATTTCAAAGTAAAAAAGATACAAGAATGGCATTGATTTTACACCTTTCAAATCTCATCAGTGTCTGGTTTAATAGAAGACCACTGCATTCTCGTATAGGCTTCTGCATTAAAGTTATTGAAATAAATTGATTTGGCAGAAGTATGTGAAGAAAATCTGGCCCCACTCAGATGTGGTTGGAAAAATGAGATGTATAACAGTAGCCTTTAATTATAATTGTGGATATTTTTCTTTGATATGATGCCAGAACTCAAGAAGTGGTAGTTTTGTAAAAGTTAGTTGCAATGTGGAATCTGAAACATACATATCTGTGAATTTTTTTGATTCATTGTTTAAGCAGTATACTTTGATACGTCAAAATTATCATTCCTGTTTATCTCTAAAGGATAATGGAACAAGTTCTGTCTGAAATAATTTGGGGAAAAAACTATTAAGATAATTGAGTATTGCATAAGAATGTTTTTTGAAATTTCTTTTATTAGTATTTGAGATTTCTAAATTTAATGCCTTTTAGATGTTAGGGTTTAATTTAAATTACTGGCAGCTGGAATCGCAGATTATTATTACTATGTACTTAATTGAAAACCTAGTTATATGTAGCATCATCATCATCATTGTAAAAGTTACTATACCTCCTTATGGGAAAGCTAAATAATTCAGAAGGGTGTAAAATGTAATTAAAAGAAAACTCTCCTTTTGAATTCCCGAGAGATAAGCAATGTTAATAGTTTCTTGAATGGTCTTCCTGAAAATTTGTTCACATATAGGAATTGTGATATGTGTTATATATATTATATGTATACATATGAAAATCTTGTTAAGCAAATGGAATCATATGTTTTCTGTAAATACATAAATCTTGGATATTTTTGTATTAGTATAATGTCATCCTTTTTTAATGACTGATTAATATATACATTACTAGATTGGTTATTAGGAAAAAAATTTTTAATAATGAAAGCACACCTTTTAAAATTCCTACTCAAATGTTGCTCCTGATCCTTTGTTGTCAGTTTTATTGCTCAAAAATAATAAAATCACTTGCAAACTGAAATTGCATGTCTTGCAAAGTAGGTAGGTTTTATGATGTTCATGGATGTGATCTTAACTCCAAGATACAGACTAAGTTGAAAAAGAAAATTCTCAAGGATGACATACTAGATGCTTTTAAGGGAGCCTGATTTGATTACAGTGACTTTTGATGCAAATGATTAGAGAAGGCTCCTAGGAAAAATGGATGAAGCCATTCAGTATTTCTGAAAACAAGATCTTTGTGATCCTCTCTAAAGAGAAAAACATGAAAGATGTGGTATGTTGTGTTATATAATTTTGTTGAAAAGATTACACTAAAAAATAAAGTCAACCCTTGTTTTTTTTAGTCTAAGAAATGTGTGCATAGTTGAAATTATAACTTAAATTTTGTCAAATGTAAGATAACTTAAAACTTTTATTTTTTTTATTTTTCAAGTCAAAATCTTGAAAATCAATTATTTTTAATATTTACAATTACATTTTGGCCCTTAGTTTAAGAGAATTCACCTCAGTCAGGATCAGTTATGTTTAGAAAACTAGGAATTCATGAATTCCATAGAATGGATGTACTATATTTAATCATGTCTCTGCCAATCAGGATGTTTAGGCTCACAGTATTTGTGTGTGTGTGTGTGTGTGTGTGTGTGTTGTGTCTGTCTGTCTGTCCATGTCTCTGTCTCTGTCTCTGTCTCTCTCTCTCTCTCTTACAGACAGTGCTTTAGATAATATCCTGTACATATAGCTTTACATTCCCATGTGAGTGTGTCCATGGCATACATGTCTAGAAGGGGAAGGACTTGGGTCAAAAACTATGTGTGTTTACAATTTTGATATCCCTAAAAGGATTACATGCATTTCCAATCTCACTACAAAACTCTGTATACACTTTCACAGTGTATTCCTTGTCCAAACCTTTTCTTGAATTAGCGCAGTGAGAATGTGTAGTGTGAGAGTTTGTACAGTGAGAGATGTGATGTTATTTAAATCTCTTTGCTTCCTGAGATTTGGATATTCAGAGTGGGGACAGTCCAGATAATGAGGGGCTCATTTGAAAATTCACTGTAACCTGTTTAGTTCCTGAGCTGGGCGGGGAGAGTTTGAATAGCACAGATTACCTGTTGTCCTCTCACTGGTGCAGAGGTATTATCAGTCTCTGTAATCTTTGCCAGTGTGATAGGTTAAAATAAAAATGTCTCATTAGGTTTGTTTTGCTTCTCTTTAAATATAACTCATATTTTAATTTTAGTGGCATTTATATTTAAACATGTACCTTCCAGTTACCTTCTTATTGTATTACAAGAGTGATACTCCAATATTAGGAAAATAAAGACGTGTTATAGTATTATTTTATCTGATCTCTTCTAACTTTTTATGGTAAATTTTTATGTAGCAGTTTTGTTTTTATGTAGTGAAATGTCTCATTTTCCCCTTATAAGGCTTTTGATTCTATGTCATAGTATATTATCTTCTGTGTTTCAAGGTAATAAATATATTCTGTCTTGTATTCTCCCACAGTCTTTTACATTTTTCTCATAATTCTATTTCCACAGTTAATTCCTCATGTTTTGATCTTTACTCCATCTGGAATTTATTGTAATGTAAGGAATAAGGCAGAGATCTAGTGTCTTTTCCTCCATTCACCATCGAGTTTCTCCTAAATCATTAATTAAATAATGTATGTTTTCCCTGTTTATTTATTTTTAAAATAGCAGATTAAAAAAAATTTTTTTTTAATTTTTAAAAAACTTTTATTCATTTTTGAGAGAGAGACACAGAGAGAGTGCTCGCATGCCCACAAGTTGGGGAGGGCAGAGAGAGAGGGAGACACAGAAACCAAAGCCAGCTCCAGGCTCTGAGCTGTCAGCAGAGTCCCACGTGGGGCTCAAACTCACTAACTGTGAGATCATGTCCTGAGCCAAAGTCCGACACTTAACCGATTGAGCCACCCAGTCTATTTAAAATGCCTTCCCTATTTAAAATGCCACCTCTGTCATATGTGAAAATTTTGCATCTACTTGGTCTGTTTCTGGATTCTAATTTTGTTTCATTGATCAGTCTGTTCATGTGCTAGGATTAAGCTTTTAATTATTATAGCTTAATAGCCTGTTTTAATGTTTTTTATTCCCTACTTGATTTTGCATATATGTTTCTTATTCTAGAAGAACTTAATGATAGTCACAAACTCCCCTCTGCCCTCTCACCACCTATAAAATATGCTATTGGTATTTTTACTGGGATTGTTTGAATTTGTAGTTTGGGCAAATTGACCTTATTAGAATTAATCCAGAGTCAACAGCTAAGCGACTAGCGGTTGTGCTGGATATTCTTTTTGCCTCCTCAAATATGATCTTCACTTTCTCCATCTTGCTCTGTGCCCCAGCAGTCTGACCTCTGTGGAATGCATTTTCCAGGCTCTCTAGCCTCCTGGCTTCTTGTTGCATTTGGCCAGTAGAAGGTCTAGTAGGAGATGGGTGGGTAGGAGGAAAAAAAGGTATATTTCCAAGCCTCTTACCCTATAGGGTTGTGTTTGTCTACCTAAGGCCACACCTTCCGTTGGGCTGGGTCCCCTCTCCCATGCTGAGAGCCCTCACCTCAGGTCTCATAGTAGATGGTGGTAACAGCTCTCTGCTGTTGCTAGCCCTCTGTGCCATCATTTTCCTGTTGGGCGCCTGACTGATGAAACTGCTCTCCTCTTCCCCTTTCTTCTTCTCCTCATCCTCATTACTACTAATATTGAATCTCCTTATTCCAGTCTTCTTTGAGATCCTTCAGTAGAGATTAACATTTTCTTTATAAATTTTTTTTTCAACGTTTATTTATTTTTGGGACAGAGAGAGACAGAGCATGAACGGGGGAGGGGCAGAGAGAGAGGGAGACACAGAATCGGAAACAGGCTCCAGGCTCTGAGCCATCAGCCCAGAGCCTGACGCGGGGCTCGAACTCACGGACCGCGAGATCGCGACCTGGCTGAAGTCGGACGCTTAACCGACTGCGCCACCCAGGCGCCCCTACATTTTCTTTATAAAGGCCTTTATCATTTGTTGTTTATACCAAGGTTTACTTTTATTCCATTGGAATTATAAATAGAATCTTTTCTCTGATTATGTTTTCTAACTAATTAGATATAGGCAAACTATTGATTTTTTATGTTAAGTGTATGATTAGCTGTATACGGAGTTTTCTTATTGTTCCATATTTTTCCATATTATCGTTCCACAGTTTTTCAGTACCTTATTTCATAATCACCTGTAGACAATGCATCAGTTTCAAATCACGATAATTTTGCCTATTTTTTTCTTCATTAATATTATTTGGGAATGGTTATATTATTTAAATACATTTTTTTGCATCTATTGATGCTTAAAATGTTTTCCCTTTGATCTACTTTAGTATATTTTCTTAGAGATATGCTAATATTAACTTACCCTTATGTTCTTGGGATAATTCTTACTTGGCTAAGATATATGATTCTCTTCAGGATTCTACTTGCTAATATTTTGTTTGGGACCTTTGCAACAATATGTCTTACTAAAAAATGCTCTAGGGCTTTCTGTCCCCATCCGGTATCATGTTGTGGTAGCAGTACTTTTGTTTACATCATCCTAGTATTTTTAGAGGCAAGTTAGAAACAGTAAAGCAGCAAAGAGATTTTACACACTGCACACAAACATCTTTAAAACATTGAGGAAGTTAGCTTGTTACCAGGGAAACCTGGCATCATACATTGCTATTATAAGGCTGTCTTTTGTATCAAAGTGGTACAAAGTACAGTTGTTACAAGACTTAAGATGTGTATGTAATGAAGTGGTGACATATAATACTATCTTTCACTTGACGTTTCATTTACTTTACCTCATCCTATGAAGAGAAAAGGGGTAGGTCTTTGTCCCATTTAATAGATAAGAAGGTTTAGATTCAGAGAGATTTCTGCTTCCCAGAGTTCATATGGCTAATAAGATTTACCTCTAGACTTAGAAAACAAATCTTGTGACACATGGTCAATGCTCCTTCATTATCTTTAGGAAAAGAGTCAATGCAAATCAGATCACATGTATATTTCAAAATAGGAGAGACCTTGGCTCAGATTTTATTTTCAAAGTGATTATGTGTGAAGAATTTAGCACTCTTATAATGCATATTATAATTCAGTTTATGACTACAACATCTTGAAGTAGTCAGAGAATAGGTTCATAACTTAATACCCTAGATGGTAGCCAGAATCACCCAATTTAAAAACTGGAGCTACCTTCCAGTAGGTTTATATACAGCAAGGTTTATATAGACTCTTCCCAGACACAAATGGAAGAAAAAATAGTGTGGCTTCATTTGCTCATGAACAAAAAATATTGAACTTCTTCCTCTTAAAAGCGTGAATTATATTTTTTTCTTTATGACTGAGTTGATACATGTTTATGAAGGAAAATTTGGGGGGAAAAGCAGGCAAAAATAGAAAAATCCTCTGTAATCCTACCACCCAGAGCTCACAATGTGAATATATTGGTGTTGAGCTCAACAATTCTAGTATCTGTCTGTTAAAATATATTCTTTTTCCCTGCTTCTTACTGTGCATAATGTTTTATAGTCAGTTTTTTAATTTACATAGTAATTTTTCATATTATGAAATATTTTATAGCAATATTTCAGATGCTAGAGACTTTTTTCTAAATAAAGTCTTATTAGAAACCCAAATTTATGCAGTGTTTATTGGTAAAAATTTTTATATTACTTTTACTATGGGAATAAAAAGGTTGGTTTCATGAACAAAAAAATTTGAGAGAGTCTTGTATCCAGTGGTGTTCTTGTAAAATGCTTATTGCCTACAACTTGGATGAACCTAGAAAATATGCTAACTGAATAAGCCAGACACAAAAGATCACATGGTGTATGATTCCATTTGTATGAAATATCCTGGAATATATTTCCACAACGACAAGATTCCTTTGGGTCTGAAGGAGAAATAGATCTGATTTGTGGTGCTTGCTGATTTCTTGTAGTATGCTTACTATTACTGTGGTTGATTCAAAGCTACCAGTGCAATGTTACTGAATGAGTTGTTAGGAAGAGAGGTGCAGAGTTGGCTCTTCTGAGCCAATGAGAGCAGCCTCCTGCACACAACTGGTTTTATCAGCTAGAATATTTTTAGTTGCAGGTAGCAAAAAACTTAACTCCAGTGTGCTTAAACAGAAGATTTACCAGGACGACTCAAGGTTGAGTGTTTCCAGGTTTGGTTAATTCAGCAGCTCAGCAGCAGCATCACTGACCCATATTCTTTCTTTCTGTTTTGCTATCTTCAGTATGTTGGAGCTGTCCTCACAGCAGCTTTTATCATGGTTGCAAAGTGGCTTTAACAGTTCCATGTATTCAGACGTGACAACTTCCAGGGAAGGAGAAAGGCTGTCTCTTAACTTTTGTAGCATTTTAAGTGCACAAAACTCATCCCATGGGGCTTCTCTAGCAGATTTCCATCACACCTGATTGTTTCACATTGCCATTTTCAAACAGTCTCTGGTAAGCAGGGTGGAACCACTATGATTGATTTGGACCAGTCAGGGTCCACTCTTCAGGTCTGAGGCTGCAGCCACATACTCTGAAACATAGGGCTGCCTAGACATCGGAACAAAGCTCTGCTTCTTTAAGGAAGAAGCGGGGTAGATGTTGGTTATATAATCAACAGTGTCTGCTGCACATGGATTGGGGATGGCACTTCCAATTGTATTATCAGCCTCAATATTCATGTTTCTATTTTGATTGGTAAGGTTTTCCTTTACTCAGAAAAGTTGTGTTTACAGTATTCTTCCCACCTCATTCTGAGAGACCAGTATTACTCTGATACCAAAACCCAACAACAACAACAAAAAAAAACCAAAAAACAAGGAGACTATAGAACAATACCTGTTATGAATATGGACACAAAAATCCTAAACAATATACTGACTGAATATAGCAACATATAAAAAGAATTATACACTACAACCAAGTGGGATTCATCTCAGGAATGCAAGGTTGGCTTAACATCCAAAAATCAATTATTGTAATCCACCATGGCAACAGAACAAAAAAAGCCACATGATCATCTCAATATTCAAAAATAGCACTTAACAAAATCCAACATCCTTTCCTAACAAAACACTCAGAAACCTAGGAATAGAAGTGAATTTCCTCAACCTGATAAAAAGCATCTATGAAAAACCCACAGCTAACATCATACTTGATGGTAAAAGACTGGTTGCTTTCCCTCATAAGAGCTGGAACAAGACAAGGATATCCACTCATGCTACTTCTGTTCAACATTATATTCAACCTAGAGGTTAGAACCTCTAGGTTCTAACCAGATCATTTAGGCAAGAAAAAAGAAACTCATCCAGATTGGAAAGAAAGAAGTAAAACTCTATTCACAGATGACATGATCTATATAGAAAATGCTAAGGAATCTACTAAAGAATTATTAGAACTAATAATAATATATTATTAATATACAAGATCAGTATACAAAAATTAGTTATGTTTCTGTACACTTGAGATGAACAACCCTAAAACAAACTTAAAACAATTCCATTTCTATAGCAGTAAAAGGAATAAAATACTTAGGAATAAATTTAACAAAAGGAAGTACAAAACTATTCTCTGAAAACTACAAAAGATTGTTTAAACAAATTGAAGATCCAAATAAGTGGAAAAATACCTGATGTTCATAGATTAAAAGACCTTATATTGTTAAGGTGTCAGTACTCCTCAAGTGGATCTCCACATGCAACACAGTCTCTTTCAGAATCCCAACTGATTTCTCTGTAGAAATTGATAGGCTGACCTGACAATTTAAATGGAATTGCAAGGGACCAGAGTAATGAAAAACAATCTTAAAGAACAAAGCAGGAGGACTCATACTTTCTGATTTCAAAACTTCCTGCAAAGCACCAGTGATCAAGACAGCATGGTACTGACACTTATGGCCCTTAAGTACTTACCTCGGGGACATAGAGATGAGTGGAGTAGAATTGAGAGTCAAGAATCCATGTGTCTGTGGTCACCTGGTTTTTGACAAGAGTAACAAGCCCATTCAAGGGGGAAAGAATGGCCTTTTCAGTAATTGTGCTAGAACAACTGAAGAGCCACACAGAAAAAGATGAAATTGATCTTTAGGACTTAAAATGGATCCAAGAACTAATTATAAGAACTAAAACTATAAAACTCTTAGAAGAAAAAACATAGAGTAAATTTTTATGACCTTGAATTGGGCAATGGATTTTTAGATATGACACCAAAAGCATGAGCAACAAAAGAAAAAAATAGATGCCTTAGAATTCATCAAAATTAAAAACGTTTGGGGCACCCGGGTCGCTCAGTCGATTGAGTGTCCGACTCTTGATTTCAGCTCAGGTCATGATGCCAGAGTCGTGGGATCAAGCCCTGCGTGGGCTCCATGATGAGCATGTAGCCTGCTTGGGATTCTCTCTCTCTCTGTTCCTGTCCCACACTTGCACGTGTGTGTGTGCTCTCTCTCTCAAAATAAAAGGAAAAAAAAGGTGTTTTTTAATTAAAAACTTTTTTTAATTACAAACTTTTGTGTTTCAAAGGACACTCAAGAAAGTTTTAGCCCACAAAATGGGAGAAAATAGTTGCAAACTACATCCAATTAGGGACTTACATCTAGACTATACAAGGAAGTCCTACAACTCAGTAATAAAAAAAGACAACTCAATTTAAAAAATGGGCCAAGGATCTAAATAGGTATTTTTCCAAAAAAGATTTATAAATGACCGATAAGCATGGAAAGATGCTCCAGCATTTCCATCAGAGAAATGCACATCAAAACCACAATGAGAGACAGAATAAAAAATAATAAGTGTTGGCAAGGATGTGGAGAAATCAGAACCCTCATACACTGCTGTTTGGAATGTAAAATGGTGCAGCCACTTTGGAAAACAGTTTGGCAGTTCTTCAGAATGCTAAACATAGAGTTACCAAATGACACAGCAATTTCACTTCTAAGGGAAATGAAAACAGGTCCACACAAAAACTTGAGCATTTATAGCAGCATTTTTCAAATAGCCAAAAAGTAGAAACAACCTAAATGTCTGCCACATGATGAGTAAATAAACAAAAGTGGTATATCCATACAGTAGAATGTTATTCAACCATAAAAAGGAATGAATTTCTGATATTTGTTATAACTTGGATGTACCTGGAAAACTTTTTGTTAAGTGAAATAAACCAGACGCAAAAGGTCACGGTGTGTTATTCCATTTATATGAAATGCCCAGAAAATGTATTTCCATAAGGAAAAAGCAGATTGATATTTGCCAAGGGCTAGGGGGAAGGGAGAATGGAGAATAACTGCTTATGAGTATGAGGTTTCCTTTGGGATGATGAAATATTCTAAAATTAACAGTGATGATGGTTGTACATATCTGTAAGTATACTAAACACCATTGTGTTGTATATTTAAATGGGTGAATTGTATGGTTTGTGAACTATATCAAGAAAGCTGTTTAAAAAATGTTATCAGTATTTAAAGCTTCCCTTATGGTTTCAGAATACTTTTAAAGTAGTGATTCAGAAGTTTGAAGAAAAAAGTCCACAATTTTTGTTTCATGGTGGAGTCAGTCATAATTATCTAAAATTCTATCCATCTTCTTTGTCATGAATATAAAAGTTAGAAAAGTATGCCAGAATTGCAATAAGCATTTAAAATTAAACCATCCCAATTAAACATGTTGATCTGTTAGTATAAAACTGCTTTGTTTTAGTGTAATACGTGAACAGATGCATGTGAGCTTTGCCTTGCATTTGTTTTTGGAGTTCAGTTGCTTTAGTGGAACACAGTTTTACATGAGGAATCATGCACAGGCCTAAATGAAAAAAGAAGGTCCATTCAGAGCCCAAACTTGGCTTATTAGTAACACGTATATAAAACATTCAGATATATGCAGAGAGATGCCAACCGATGGCCTACTTTAAGATTTGTGTAAATATATTTATAATTTATATCTAACTTATAATAGTTAAAATGTTTTAATGTTTGCATATGTGTACTTTTTGAGAAATAATTATCATTAAAATTCACTCGTTTAAAGTGTACAGTGTGGTTTTTATTATATTCACACGGTTGTGCAGTATTGCACACCTTCACTACTGTCTAATTTCAGAATACTTGCATCACCTAAAAACCACCTGTTAGCAGTCACTCCCCACTGTCCCCTTCCCTAGCCCCTGGCAACTGCGCATCTGATCTCTATCTCTGTGTATTAACATACTGGATATGTGCATTATCAGTACTATAAATTTTAAATAGTTAAAAGTATCCAATAATTAGAATCAGTTTCAAGACAGTTTGAACATGTATGTTTTACAGTATTCACTTCAAATGATTGAAAAATTCCATGTTTCTAATTTTATAATCAGTCAACTGATCAATCCCTTGTCAGATATTTAGAAAGTTTACAGTTTTTCACTGCTATAAACAGTGTTGTGATGAAAGTCTTTGTAGCTAAATCTTCATGCTTACCCATGATAATTTCCTTAAGATTAATTCCTAGAAGTGGTATATAGCTAGTTAAAATGTTAGGTTTAGGGGCGCCTGGGTGGCGCAGTTGGTTAAGCGTCCGACTTCAACCAGGTCACGATCTCACGGTCCGTGAGTTCGAGCCCCGCGTCGGGCTCTGGGCTGATGGCTCAGAGCCTGGAGCCTGTTTCCGATTCTGTGTCTCCCTCTCTCTCTGCCCCTCGCCCGTTCATGCTCTGTCTCTCTCTGTCCCAAAAATAAATAAACGTTGAAAAAAAAATTTTTTTTTTTAAAATTAAAAAAAAAAATGTTAGGTTTAGTTTTAAGTCTTGATACACGTTGCCAAATTACTTGCAAGAAAGCTTATATCAATTTACACTCAAACAGTAATGTAAGAAAAAGGGACACCTGAGTGGCTCAGTTGGTAGATTGTCTGACTTCAGGTCATGATCTCACAGTTCATGGGTTCAGCCCCATATCAGCTCGCTGCTGTCAGCCTATCAGAGCCGGCTTCAGATCCTCTGTCCCCCTCTCTCTGCCCCTCCCCTGCTTGTGTTCTTCCCGAAATAAATAAATATTTAAAAAACTCAAAAAGTTGTAAAGTGTAATAATACAATAAATAAATATTTTTATGTATAGGGTGATATCTGTCTCCCAATTAAATGTTGACTAATTTTGAAAATTGTTTTCTACTTGACACTTTAGAAACTTTTCAGTGAACAAGTTATTTAAAAATCAACTGTTCTTGAAACATTGTCTCTCATAGCAAAGTTAGTATGGTACCAGTCTATATTCTATATATATGGTACCAGAACTTCTATTCTAGGTTCTAAACAAGAGACTCTTTAAGTATATTTTATTCATCCGTTGTAAACTGACTGGATTACATCTAACTGGTTCAAATTGTCCATAGAATTAAAACTTTCAACTCTATCCAATTCTCTATTTTAGGTGTTGTTTGTTTTTTTTTTTTAAGTTTTCCCAGGAAATCTTGAAATAAGCCATACTAATAGCCAAAAATGACAGGATTTTATTTTTGTCTTTTTTAAATTTTTTTTTCAATGTTTTTATTTATTTTTGGGACAGAGAGAGACAGAGCATGAACGGGGGACGGGCAGAGAGAGGGAGACACAGAATCGGAAACAGGCTCCAGGCTCTGAGCCATCAGCCCAGAGCCCGACGCGGGGCTCGAACTCACGGACCGCGAGATCGTGACCTGGCTGAAGTCGGACGCTTAACCGACTGCGCCACCCAGGCGCCCCTATTTTTGTCTTTATACAAATACATGTTGGAAGTGTCAAAACTGACATAACTTTTCTGAGAGGGGGGAAATTTAGTCTAGATTGAGGAAATGAGTTGGGGACAAGTGTGGTGGCAATAATGTCTAGGCTGTGTTCAGGAAATCTTGAGTAATTGGTTGCAATTAGAATATGTATGGGGGAAATGATATTAAAAGTTAAGTTTGTACCATAAAATACAAATATTAAGTGGTTTTCTATATCTTCTTGGTAATAAAGCATGCTATAAGATAAGGAAAGATGTATGATAAAGTGCTGTGTTTGCAATTTGATGAGAGGGTTAAATGTTTTTGTGCTCTTTGGTGTGTCCCCCTTTTAACATTGATCATATAGGTTTTTTCTTAGATCAGTTTCTCTCTTTTTTTTTTATTGATTTTTGAGAGGGAGGGAAGGGGCAGAGAGCGTGGGTCCTTAGCAGGCTCCATGCTGTCGGTGCAGAGCCCATTGTGGGGCTTGGTCTCACAAATTGTGAGATCCTGACCTGAGCTGAGATCAAGAGTTGGATGCTTGACCAACTGAGCCACCCAGGTGCCCCATATTGGTTTTTCTTAGATCACCTAACACCTGCCCCCCCCCCATCTTAGCAGCTTTTTAGAGAGATGATGGTATATTGAATGGGGCATCTCTCTTTCAGAAGTGGGGGGGGGGTGGGGAGAGGAGGTTATACATACACACACACACCTTGTTTTATCCTCTGGCCAGTAGTTCCCAAATGATAATGGCAAATCCCAGGAGAATCTGGGATTTTGGCAAGGGACTCATGAATATACATGTACTCAAAACAGTAAACTTAAAAATATAAATCTCATGTATGTACTAGTGCTTTTCAAATATAAGGAGATACTGTTGTGATTAAGTAAAATTATTTAAACATAACTACTGAACTCACAATAGTTTGTATTTTCTCAATCAGTGGATATGTTTTGCATTGTTTGCTGCAATAGCCAGGTGCAGCCACAAGAGGAGACACAGGAAAGGTTCAGGAGAAAAAACAGAGTTTATTATACTCAGAGATCCTAGAGACAGGAGACAGGGCACACCATGCAGGGCCACAGGGGAGAGCATTAGGCCACTGTCTTTGTTGGGGGTTCTCAGAGAAAGGCAGGGCATAGTGAACAGTTTTGGATTGGCAGATTTGAATAATTTGGGGCCTTGGGCATTTGGAGTGGTCTCTAGTTACCTAGTACCTGGCTCTGGGTGATTACTTTGGGGTACAAGGATCTGATGGAAGAGGGCTGGCTCTGGATAGTTTGCATATCAAGGGCATCCTCCTGGCTGGGCCCTTTGCTGTCTCCAAGAATTGATTAGCTCTAGGACTGGCAGTCTCTTCCCAGTCAGGAAGGTTTTCGTAAGATGTAGGACATCATAATATACAGATTTTCAAAAAATACACACAATACAGGCTATCAGAGGATTAACTTGTATCATGTGGGGGTTTGCAAAGTATTTGATACTTAAGGAAATTAAATACCATGTATACCAGCCAGGTCTGATTTCTTAAAAGTAAAATTATGATTTAGACTCTGAACCGCTTGGGCAAATGCCTGACTGGTTTAATATTGTGAGATGCAAGCCTGTTGTTCATGGAGGTGACTGCAAATGGACTATTGCCATTGGGTGGCAGCCGGCAAAAAGTTGAAAAGGAGAGAGCATTAGAGTCTAACTTCTTTTACTTAATGATAAATTGTTTTGTTTTTTTTTAATATTCCTGACTGTTTCATATTGTAACTTAGAGAATAAGTTAGCACTTATTAAGTGCTTAATAAGTTAGCACTGGCTAAAGGGTGGTAGATGATTTTAAAAGGTTAGTAAATTTGAGTTAATAACTTCATTTAGTTAATAACTCTTCATATGTCACAGAATTTAATAAGAACACCTTGGTGTGAAATTCCTGCATTATCTTTATGCATACCATAACTATCTGTTTTAATCCTAACTACAATTTGTGTCCAAGTACTTGCCTGTTTTTCAGGTGGAGGAAACGGAGACTTCCAGAATGTAACTTGTATCAAGACTCCATGGGTAGGAAAGGTAGACCTCAGATTTAAATCTTTAATCACATAACCCTTGGGGTGCCTGGGTGGCTCAGTTGGTTAAGTGTCTGACTTCAGCTCAGGTCATGCTCTCAGGTCATCCGTGAGTTCGTGCTGACAGCTCAGAGCCTGGAGCCTGCTTGGGATTCTGTGTCTCCCTTTCTCTCTCTGCCCCTCCCCCCCCACACTCTGTCTCTTTCTGTCAAAAATGAATAAACAGTAAAAACATTAA
Source organism: Herpailurus yagouaroundi (assembly GCF_014898765.1). Lineage (NCBI taxonomy): Eukaryota > Metazoa > Chordata > Mammalia > Carnivora > Felidae > Herpailurus > Herpailurus yagouaroundi. The sequence continues at coordinate 18,364,970 of NW_024412406.1, forward strand.
AAAAATCTATGATCGCATAACCCAAACTCTGCTCCTTAAGTCCAGTTTTTACAGGATACTTATTTGCATGAATTTCAGACTTAAGAGAATTCCAAACTTTAAGGAAAATTAGATATAAATAGTTTTTTGTATGTAATTTTTTGTGTGCTAAAATGCACCTAACATGAAATTTACCATTTTAACCATTTTTGATTGTACCATTAAGTGGCATCAAGTACATTCACAATGTTATTCAACCATCATCACTATCCATTTCCCAAACTTTTTCATCATGCCATACAGAAACTTAGTAGCCATCAAACAATAACTTGCTATTCCCCTCCCCCCCCCCCCACTGGTGGTAACCTCTGTAAAGAAAATATTTTTTAGTGAGAGTTTTGTTGGTGTTAGATAAGTTTTATATTTGTAGAATGTTGAGTATAAATGCATTTCTTTTGAATAAGTACTATGTAGTTCAATGCAAATTAACTTATTTTTGTTCTTTTAATTCTTTGTCTATTCTATTTTAAACAAAGCATTATAATTATATATGCTAAGTACAGAAGCCTTAGTGTTCTCTTCATTTTATTAAATATAAACAATTGGTGTTTATTTAAGGGAAAGTGGCTCTTTTTTCTGAACCTTAGTAAACTTTTTTTGTACATTGTTCTAGTTACAGCTCCTTAAGGTGGCATTAATTAATCTTAACTGCCTTTGCTGTCAGGTTCGTCAGAAAGGTAGCAAATCCAAAACATGGCAATCTTTTTGCTAGCCTACATAAATTTGTATTCTGTTCTCCTAACTGATGGTTGTCAAATTGCATATGGTTTGATTCAACCTATTTCTTTAATGAACATAAAATGTAATATTGCCCATTGTGTATTACATTAGTAATAGTTACTATTGGTGCTTTGTACTTGGCCAGACCCTGTGCTTTGGTGGGTTTTTTTATTCCATACACCTGTGAGGTTGTGAATAATTCAAAGCTCAGGTTCACCCTCTCTACCTTGACCTTGAAGTGAAAGCCAGCTTCAGTACTCTGCTTACCTTTGTGCATTCCTGCTTTTACTTAGTTTTTGCCCGAGTGTTCCTTAAATTTCTTACCAGCTCATGGATTCATTGCAGTAGATATTTTCTATATTTTCCGCTATTTTCACTTTTCAGTGGTAGGATCTGTTCTCTGAACTAGTCCACTGTTGGAAATGAAAGTGATCGCAGAGACTTTGATAAGAGATTCATTCATTCTACCTTGTAAATAGTATAATAGAAACATGGATTTTGTCCTGGTTAGCTACTATTTACCTCAACGACTTCTTCCAAATCAGTGTCAGTTACAGAACTGGATAGAAGTTTTAGTATTAGCTGCTGTGACTTGCTTTCATCTACTAAAGGAACTAAAGGAGTCTAGACTAGGGAGAGCTAAACCAAAAATTCTTTCTCTGGCCTAGGTCTGGAAGAAACTTTAAGCCCAAAAGATTTGGTTTGAGATTTGTTGAGCAGTGGCTTTCTTGTCACTTGATTTTTGTGTTGTATTCAAAGCTGTTTCTTACTGGTTTTAACATTACTGAGATGTAAGAGAAAGGAATGTTATTTGCATATATGTGTGCTGGGTGGGGGTGGGTGCTATTTAATTTGAATTTTACCATTTGTGAGATTTGGCCTTTTGCCCTCCCAGTCCTCTCCTGCTTGTGAGCCTTTAGATTTTGGTTTTAACCATCTTATCTCATTTGGTAATCCTACTATATGGTCTTGATTGGTAGATGATTACCCCTAAATGCCTTTCTCCAGCCCACCTCTCCTTCAAGGCCTTGAGACCCACAAGCCCAGCCACAGAAGGTATATTTCCATTTAGTTGTCCCTGGACCGCTTAACCCTTCACGGAAAGATTAAAGCCAATCAGTCTCTTGAATCTCATCATCTTTCTCCATTCCCATGACTATCCCCCTGTCCTAATCTAGGGCATCATCTCATTCTGGTGTAAGGCCTGGATTAAAAGCCTTCTTACAGATCTCTGGACGACTGAAGTCCACTGTGCTAATCCATTCCACACACTGGGACCCAAAGTATTTTTTCCAGAATATGATTTATTCATCACTCTCCTATGTGAAATCTTTCAGTGCTCCTCCTTTATCCTTTGTGTACGATTCAGATTCCTTAATACCATTGACCAAAGTCTTTTATTACCTTTCTGGTCTCAGCCTCTTCACCACTCCCAACTTTATACTTTACCTGTATTAAACTTCTTTTGTGAGTGGGAGGGAGTAGATTTTGCTCCTCTTTTTGAAATTCAAGCTGAAGTACAATTTCTACTCAGTTTGATGAGTTTTAACAAATGCATACACCCATGCAACTAATACTCCAAACGAGATACTGTACTTTGCAATCACCCCCAAAAATTCCTTTGTGCCTCTTTGCATCAGTTCCCCCCCAGCCCCTGCTGTAGACAATCCCTGTTGACTAGTTTTGCCTTTTCTAGAATGCACTTTTTTTTCCCCTGATTTCTTTTACTATCACAGTGTTTTTGAGATTTATCCCTTTTACTGCATGCATGAATCAGTTTCATTTTGTTCCTTAGTAGTAAATAAGTAACCCATTGTATGGATGTATCACAGTTCATTTACCCATTATCAGTTGACGGATACTTGCATCCTCACCAATTTCGACTATTATGAATGAAGCCGCTGTGAACATTCATGTTCAGGTCATTTTTTTGGACATCTATTGGATTTGCGGAGTTCGAATTGCTGCACATCCATGCCATCATTAGGTATTGTCGGTCTTTTTAATTTTAGCCGTTCTTGTGGGTGTGTAGTGGTATCTTGTGGTTTCAGTTCTCATTTCTTTAAATATGTTCAGCATCTTTTCATGTGCATATTAGTTATTTATCTCCTATTGTGACTTATCTGTTGAAATCTTTAGCCTCTACTTTTAACTGGGTTGTCTTCTACTAAAGCTCTGAATTTTTAATATCTATATAATATATTCCAGATACAAGTTCTTTGTCAGATATATGTCAAATTTATGTTGTTCCCCCCTCCAAATTTGCTTTATGTAATTAGGTGGATATAAATTAATGAACAAAAACTCAAGGTATGTGTAACAATTTAACAGAACCTAGTGGTTTACAGGGTGCCTGGGTGGGTCACTTGGTTAAGTGTCCAACTCTTGATTTTGGTTCAGGCCATAATCTCATGGTCGTGAGATCAAGCCCCACATTGGACTCCACACTGAGTGTGGATCCTGCTTGGGATTCTCTCTCTCCCTCTCTCTCTGCCCCCTCCCCGCTCATGTGCATGCTCTCTCACAATAAATAAACATTAAAAAAAAAAAAGATACTCGACAATCAAAAAGAATGAAATCTTGCCATTTGCAACTACGTGGATGGAATTAGAGGGTATTATGCTAAGTGAAATTAGAGAAAGACAAATATCATATGACTTCACTCAATGAGGAATTTAAGATAAAAAAATAGATGAACATAAGGGAAGGGAAGCAAAAATGATATAAAAACGGGGGGGGGGGACAAAACGTAAGAGACTCTTAAGTATAGAGAACAAAGGGTTGCTGGAGGGATTGTGGGAGGGGGGATGGCTAAATGGGTAAGAGGCATTAAGGAATCTACTCCTGAAATTATTGTTACACTATATGCTAACTAACTTGGATATAAATTAAAAAATATTTACACAGATATAATGAGAAAATGCTCTTTTGACAAAGGAATAAAATGTTTTTAGAATATTTGAATTATTATTAGGGGCCATGAAAAATATAAGCAGATTATGATAAAATAAAAAACCTGGTGGTTTGCTTTTTCATATTTGAGCACTATCTTTCAAAGAGCAGAAGTTTTTAGTTATAATAAAGTCCAATTAACATAAATTTTCTTTTATGATTACTGTTTTTGTATATAGAAATCTTTACTTAACCCAAGATGATGAGTATATTCTCATACTTTTTCTTAGAAATGTTTAGCCTTTATGTTTAAATGTGTGATCTGTGTTAATTTTTTACATAGTGAGAGATTGCATGTTGAGGTTCTTTTATTCTTGTATGTTTATATGCTTTCTCCAATGCCATTTTTTGTTGGAAAGACTACATTTTCCTTTGAGTTACTTTGGCACCTTTGTTGAACATCAGTTGGCCACAAAAGTGTTGGTCTGTTTCTGAACTCTGTTCAGTTCTATTGATTTTGTCTGTCTGCGTAATAACCACTATCTGGATAACTGTAGCTTTGAAAGGAGTCTTGAGATCAGGTAGTATAAGTCCTTCCGTGTTTTGTTTTTGTTTTTCCAAAAAAACTTTTGGCTATTTTAGGTCTCTTGTATTTCCTTATAAGTTTAGAATGAGCTTGTCATATTCTCCCCCTTCTCCAAAAAAAAAAAAAAAAAAATAGCATGCTGAAATTTTAATTGGGATTGCCTTGAATTGATAGATTAACTGGGAAAATTGATGTCTTAACAATATTGAGCCTTTCAATCCATGTTTATTAGTTTACTAGGTATGCTGCCCAAACAAAACATCACAACTGGGTGGCTTACAACAACAGAGATTTATTCTCTCATAGTTCTAGAAGCTAGACATCACAAATTAAGATGTCAGCAGGACCATGCTCTCTTTGAAGTCCCCAGGGGAAGAATCTTTCCATGCCTCCTCTGGTGGTTGCTGGCAATCCTTGGCATTCCTTGGCTTGTAGATGCATTATTTCAGTCTCTGCCTCCGTCTTTATATGGCCTTCTCCCTGTGTAGTTGTATGTCTGTGTCCAAATTTCTCTCTCCTTATAAGATCACCAGTTATATTGGACTCAGAACTCATTCTAACCCAGTATGCTCTCATCTTAATTACATCTGCGGAGAACCTGTTTCCAAATAAGGTCACATTCACAGGTATCCAGAGTTAGGACTTTGACATGTCTCTTGAGGGAACACAATTCAGTCCCACAACAACATATGGTATATTTCTCCATTTATGTAGCTCTTCTTTAATTTCTCTCAAAAATGTTTTAAATAGTTTACATTGTATAGATCTTGTTGCACGCATTCTATTACATTTGTCCCTAAGTATTTCATGTTTGTGGATGCTCTTGGAAATAATATGTATTTGTTTGTTTGTGTGTTTTTTGAGAGAGAGAGAGTGAGTGAGCATGAGCAGAAGGGCAGAGCGAGAGAGAGAATTCCCAGCAGGCTCCACACCAAGCACAGAGTCTGACCCAGGGCTCGATCCCATGACCTGAGATCATGACCTGAGCCAAAATCGAGAGTCAGACACCTAATTGACTGAGCCACCCAGGTGCCCTGGAAATAATATTTTTTAAATTTCATGTTGCAAACATTTTTCATTAGTATATTGAAATACAGCGATTTTTGTATATTGGTCTTATGTCTTGTGACTTTGGTAAATTTTAGTTCTAATAGGTTTTTTTTTTTTGTAGAGTTTTTAGGATTTCTACATAGACAAACTGATTGTCCTGCAAATAAAGACAGATTTTCTTCTCCTTTCCAATTTGTATGCCTTATGTTTCTTTTTCTTGTCTTAATGCATTAGCTATAACTAATAATACTATGTTGAAGTGGTAGAACAGACATCCTTACCTTGTTCATGATGTTTGGGAAAAAGCATTGTTTTTTGTTGCTCAGTATGATAATGGTTGTAGATTTTTCATAGATCTTCATAAGGTGAAGAAATTTTTCATTTATTATATTATTAGTAGGAGTGGGTATTGAGTTTTGTTAAATGCTTTTTCTTTGTCAATTGAAGTGATTGTATGATTTTTTTCTTTTACTATGTTGAATTACATTTAATTGTTTTTTCAAACATTAAGCCAATTTTGGATTCTTGGGATAATTTACCCTTAGTCATAATGCATTTCCTTTTTATATATTGTTGAATTTGATTTTCTAATGTTTTCTTTTTTTTTTTAATTTTTTTTTTTAACATTTGTTTATTTTTGAGACAGAGAGAGACAGAGCATGAATGGGGGGAGGGCCAAAGAGAGAGGGAGACACAGAATCTGAAGCAGGCTCCAGGCTCTGAGCTGTCGGCACAGAGCCTGATGCGGGGCTCAAACTCATGGACCGTGAGATCGTGACCTGAGCAAAGTCGGACGCTCAACCGACTGAGCCACCCAGGCACCCCTCTAATGTTTTCTTAAAGACTCTTGTGTCTTATGAGGGGTTTCATCTGTGGTGTCTTTTTCTTATAATGTTTTTGGTTTTGGTATCAACTGATTTTCAGCAATTTTGTTGTCATATCTTGGTGTGGTTTTGTGTTTTTCCTATTTGAAGTTCATTGACCTTCTTCGATATTGGATTGGTAGTTCTCATCAAATTTGGGAAATGTTTAGGTAATTTACACTGCTCTCTTTTTCTACTCTCTTTATTCAGCTGTTAAGCCCAACTGTGAATCTTTTAATTTAGATACTATATTTATCAGCTACAAATAGTCCATTTTTTTTAAAGTTTTAATTTATTTTTTCATTGTTTGCATGTTTTCCTTTAAATCTTTGAAAATATTATATATAATAACATTTTAGAAATTATTTTCTACTAATTCCATCATCTTGATCATTTCTAGGTTTGTTTTTTTGACTTTTTACTCCTTGGGTTGGGTTACCTTTTCCTGTTTATTCTCCTAATTTATAATTTTATTTGTCATTCTTAAAAGAGTGTTGAATTTTGATCTGGCAGACAATTTTGTTACTTGCTGATCAGCCTGATCCTTTTCGGCATATTATGAGTTTTGTTAGTGTGGGTCTAGAACGGTGTTGTTCAATAAAATTTTCTGCATTGATGGACTAGTTTTGCCCTTCTCCTAAGGTAGGGCATTTCTGGGGTCTCTGTGGAATGTCCCAGATATTCTGTGAGAGCTCTTTACAGTGGTTGGTTGCAACTCATGTCTCCTTTAGTAGTTCTTCCCTTGGTTATTCTCCTGGCCTCATGGAATCTCATACTGTACATAACTAGCTTAATATTTAGCCAAGGAGTCAAGAAGATTCACTTACAGAATTTTAGAGCCTATTTTCTTCACACTTTCCCTCTTTGGTACTCAACCTACAAATTTCAAGCACTTCAGCTTCCCTGAACTCCAGTGTCTGATTCAATTATAGTATTATGGAATCTTGGAATTGGCAGAGAGCATGAAGATCATTTGTCCTAGCCTGTCTCATAACCTCCTTGACAGAGGCTTGTTTGAGGCAGCTCTTCTCAATTTACATGGCTCAAGTTGTAGAAAGTTCTTAGATAGTAATATTGAATCAAATTCTATTTTCCACAAACTTACTGCATGTTAGTCTTATTTCTACCTTCTGTAATTTCACCAAAAAAAAAGCCAAACTGCTTAGATTATTTTACCTTATAGCTGTTTAACACCAATTCTGCCCCTCTTTATTTCTTTGCCAAAAGCATCTCCGTTCATAATACTGTTATCCCTTATGTATATTATTCTTATCTGCATTTTAAAATGCCATGTATGGGGTACCTGGGTAGCTCAGTTGGTTGACCATTTGACTCTTGATTTTGGCTCAGGTCATGATCTTAGGATCATAGGATTGAGCCCTGCGTCAGCCTCTTCACTGAGCATGGAACCTGCTTAAGATTCTCTCTACTTTCTGGCGCCTGGGTGACTCAGTTGGTTAAGCATCCGACTTCAGCTCCGATCATGGTCTTACGCTCTGTGAGTTCAAGCCCCACGTCGGGCTCTGTGCTGACAGCTCAGAGCATTGAGCCTGCTTCGGATTCTGTGTCTCCCTCTCTCTCTCTCTCTCTGTCCCCCATTCATGCTCTGTCTCTCTCTAAGAAATAAACATTAAAAAGAATTTTTTAAAAAAAGATTCTCTCTCTACTTCTCCCTCGGCCCCTTCCCTGCCTTGTACACATGTGCATACTCTCCCTAAAATTAAAAAAAAAATTAAAAATAAGATATAAGGGGTGCCTCAGTGGTTCAATCGGTTAAGTGACTTTGGCTCAGGTCATGATCTCACAGTTTGTGAATCCAAGCCCCACATCGGACTCTCTGATGTCAGCACAGAGCCTACTTCAGGTCCTTTGTCCCCCTCTCTTTCTGCCCCTCTCCCACTCACTCACACACACACACTCTCAAAAAAATAAACATTTTTAAAAAATAAATAAAAAATAAAATGCCATATATGTATGCATCTTCCAGTGTGATATTCAGACTGAACTCAGTCTCATAAAAGTGGTCTGTATTGAGAATAAGGGAACATCCTCTATCTGGATACTTATTTGACTTTCAATGTCTCCTAAGATTGCCTTTAATTACTGTCTCTTATTTAGAGATTAAACATTCTGACTTTTTTTGTTATTTGTAATTAAGCATGCTGTTTTATCCTTTGCATTTATATGCAGATTTGATATGCATTTGTCTGATCTGCACCCCAATAAATGAACTGTGGAACTAGACGAGGTCAAGAGCAGAGTTCTGTTAGTTACCTCTAGAATTCTTCCACCAGTTTGATATCAAGTACTTAATCTCTGGGTATGTTTTAGTCAGCTAGGAGTCTGCCTAAATGTAGTGTGGGGCTCACATTGCTCTGGTTTTTTTTTTTAAGATTGCCACCAGAGGGCGCCTGGGTGGCGCAGTCGGTTAAGCGTCCGACTTCAGCCAGGTCACCATCTCACGGTCCGTGAGTTCGAGCCCCGCGTCAGGCTCTGGGCTGATGGCTCAGAGCCTGGAGCCTGTTTCCGATTCTGTGTCTCCCTCTCTCTCTGCCCCTCCCCCGTTCATGCTCTATCTCTCTCTGTCCCAAAAATAAATAAAAACGTGGGGAAAAAAATTAAAAAAAAAAAAAGTTTTAAAAAGATTGCCACCAGAGACTTCATGTGCAGCTTTGCTGAAATTAAGGTGTCCCCTGTTTATGACATTCTCCTGGTCTAATAACATACCAGTAGTCTTACACTTACAGCATGCACGTTGATGTTCTTTTTCTAAGTTCATACTCTATAGATCTGCACTACTGTTTTTTCCTTCTAAAAATTGCAACCACTTCTACTTTTCCATAATTTTTAATATATCATGAACAATGGTTCAATATGCAAATCTCAGTTCTTTTAGTATCATAAGACAGTTGTCTGTAACAGAAGACTTGAATGTTTTGTAAAATGTCAAGGTGCTTTTACTGCTTCCTCCATACTCTAGGACTAATCACATGCCCATTGTCGTCAACTACTGAGATACTATGTAACAAAAAACTTAATTCGGAGCTGTAAATCAATATGATACAAAGGTCTTAATTTACTGGTAAAATTCCCATGTTACCATAGTTTTAAAATATTTTTGTTATTGAAGCTTCATTTTTTGTCACTTTCCTATCTCTTGAAATTCATACCATTTGAAGAATAATAAGCCCTGATATGTGGGTTTGAACAAAAAACCTGCTTTGACACATTATTTGCTGTGAAAAGTGGCTGGAATTCAAAATGATAAAAGCACAATTGGAAGGTTTTGACTATAGTGTTTATATTTTTCTATTACAAGTTTCGTTATAGTTTTCCACAGACACAACATTTGTATAAAGAACTCTGGGATAGGCTATTTCTGTCCATGAGAATCCAAAATTATAGACGCTGATGTCAATGCAGATGAGGGTAGCCTAATTTGGTTAAGGGAAGGACATGCTGAGTCTCTATATGGATAGCTAAAGGCTATGGCCAAGATTGACAGGTGTCCTGTGGGTGGCAGAGAGCCCCAGGGATAAAATTTGCAGTTGGATTACTTCTCTAAAACACAATGATCAAAGTCAATGTCTTTTCTTTCTATTGATCACAGTTTTAAACTATTTTAACATAGTCTGCCTTTAATACTTTGATTTTTCAGATATTAGCCCCAGAAAGTTAAAAAAAATTATACTTTGTTCTTAAAGTATCAAATTCTGTTTTTGAAAGCTTAGTTGTATCCTGTGCCTTAATTTTTCTAGTATAGTCTGATTTTTTTGTTGTTGTTATCCTTCCATGTTTCACTAACGCTTTGGGGTGAGAAAAGTTCATGTAAAAGGATACATGTGTCATTAGTGTAAAAGAGGTAGCTTTTTCTTTATGGAATAATTTACATGATTCAATCTGGAAAGATTAATATTTAGGAGAATTTTCTATGAAATACACATAATGTAAAGGAATATTCATACTAATTTGATAGCAGCTTTTGCTTTTATTTCATCTTATTGAATTTTTTATTGTTAAAAGAAGTCTTGTGACTTATAAATTAGTAGTAAATATCTCATATCTCACAAAAAGAAAAAAATTTAAACCTATTAGGTCCATGCCATTAAGAGTGTTAAGGGTACTGTTTTAAGAAAAAAATTACATTGCGTAAGATTTTTTAAGATTTGAATGATATACATGTATCATTAGCGATGAAGGATCTATGGGTTTTTTTAGGCATAAATTCAATACTGTTTCTATTCAAATAGAGAATGTTCTAATTTGGGAGGCTTGTGTCCTGATTATCTCTGTATTTTACTGTTAGACATACAGTAGAAATTTAAGAAGAGGGTGCTGGGAAAACCACTTTAGGGAGCCAACCTATTCACTAGTGTGAACAATGAAAGCCAAGACCCTAGCTCTCCTAGGCCCTAGACAAGCACAGTGCAAGTTGCCCTCATAGATCCGTGTGACTTCAGTTAAGTCTTTTGTTGGGTTGAAGCTGGAGTGATTAGGTCAGTATCCTTCTTGGGTCTTAAATATCTAATTCTGATTTGGCAAAAATTTACTGAGAGCTGCTATAAGCGAAGTATTCTTGTATGACACTCTTGTAAGTCCTGTGAAGGTGAGGAGTAGAAGGGCCTGCGAAGCGGTGACTTGCCCTGGCTCACTCAGCTCTTGGGAGTAAAGATGCGAAATAAACCCAGATTCTTGTCTCTAAGACTAGTAGAGTTTTGAGATGGTGGAAATAAACTCTTGACAGAAATTCACTTAAATGAGAGAACTGTTAGGACTGCCTTTCTTACTGTCTTTTTTTTTTTTTTTTTCTGTGTCTCAATTCTGATTCTTGCCTTTTTTTCCTGTTCGAGCCTTCCTTTGTAGACTAAATGAAAATGCAGATCCTTGAGCTCACCGTTAACCAAAAAGACATAAAAATATTTAAGTACTGTACTGAAAACAGCAATGTATTTGCTTCTCAAAATTTGACTCTTTAAGTAGCTGATTGGAAAGGAAGTATGAAAATGAGATGTACTCCTGGACTGAGCATCACGGTGATGGGCTAATTCAGAGTGTGCAACATGGGCTAGAGTGGCAGATAATGACCTCAAGTCTGTGGTAGCCACTGGTGCAGGCTCCACAGCCCCTTACCCATGGCCACCAGCATTTCTCCTGAGACTCCGGTGAATACGCGTTCTGCTGCTCTGTCCTGCCCCTGGGCATCCTTTCGTTTTGGTTACTGGAACCCTACTAGAATGCAGAGAGTAATGAAAGACCCTGACAATCTCATGTCACGCTTAGGTTCCTGACAAAAAAAGTCTTCTCCATTTGTTCAAGGATTGCATTACAGCTTGTTAGTTCAGTAGCAAGAAGAGATATACATAATGTATAAGGTAGAGTGAGAAATTTATGACCATGTGTTATAAACGGTTTCAATTTAGGAAAATTTTGATTTAGATCTGCTAATTTAATTTATGCTTCATTTTGACAGGTCTAGAATTAACTTTTAAATAAACTCTTCGTACTGAGGATTGGATCATGAAAATAGCATTAGTATTTGACCCATTTGGGCTATTTCAAATATTTTAGAACCATCCTTTGTGTGGTGTTGACATGCAGATGCCTCTGTCTTGTCACGGACTGCAGTCTGGCAGTCCTGTCACGTCCTCAGTATTTCTCCGGCCAGCCCCCTCTCTTCATCTCTACCACCCAGCCTAGGCTCATGTCCTCTCGCCTGGACCTCTGCAGTGGCCTCTTAACTGCCTGGCCAGCTCTACCCCACAGAGCTGTCCTTGACCAATACCTGCTGAAGCTCTTTAAGGGTAGCTTTCAGGATGAAGACCAAACACCTTCACATGGACTCTGCTTTGGCTCGCCCTGGGTTCTAGCCACCCCTGTTCTTGCCATCTGTTCTTACTGTGCTTTGTTTCATTAGTTCCTTGGCCATCATGTGTTGTGGTGTCTACACAGATCACTCTTCCTGTCCTCTTCATGTTCTTGCCCCTTCATTTCAGCTCAGGGACATTTCAGGAACTGTGGGAAGAAGACCCTCACCTCTCAATTAGGTCAGATCCAGTCTGTGTTGGCAGTTCTTACCTCCACTTCATTGTGGACACTTGTTACATGTGCAATTTTGCACTTATTTTTGTAGACTTTGGTTACAGGAGACTCTGACAAAACTGTAAGCTTCTCAAGGGCGGGAGCCATTTCTGTTTTCACTGGGTGATGATGCCCTTGGCATCTAGCACAGGGCCTGGTGCATAGGAGCAGCGTAGTAAGTATTTGCAGAATACTTGGATGAAAGTTTCAGGAAAGACTTTCTCAGCAGTACTACCTGCAACCTGCTGGCTGCTATGAGGTCATGAAGGTGGATGAATATAGGCACACTTGGCTAATAGAGAGTTCACTCACCAGCCAAGAAAAGGCGACATGTAGTGAAAAATATTGTAATTATAAGCAAGATGGCATTTAGGACGTAGAAATAATATACTTTTAATTGTCTGAAAATGCGCTGTTAGACTGGCCTTTGTCAATAAATGCTAAATGAGTGAATTATAATGTTAAATAGGGCCGTCAATATTTATGAAAGACTCTAACATTCATAAAGTAATCCTAGCCCTAAAGGAAATAAAAAGTCAAACAAATTCAGTGTTAAAAGTTGAGAAGAATTAATATTTTTAAATGCCAGGACATTATACTTGTGAAGCTTGTCTATGTGAAAGAAATTAGGAAATTTTTTGTATTGCTAAACATTTTTGGGAAGTTGTGTCAAAGCACTCTGTTTAGTATTCAGATGTAGAAGTCTTTGGGGCTAGCCCGAGACCTCTTCTGTCTACATTTTGTGAGACTTTTAGGTCAGCTCTCACTAAGGTTTTTCCTTTCCTCTTCCAACATTACTTCTGCTCTCCCCCAACCCTGGGGTTGTAGCATTAAGCACGCGCTGGGTAGGAAGGCTGGCTGGCAGCGCCTTCTCAGAGGAGTCAGGTGATCGTTGTTTGAAGGCAGCTGCTTGAGGTTCAAGGCAGTCAGTGTCCCCTCTCTTCTGCCTCCGGACAGCTGGTTATTATCAAACTCGTAATAAGTCTTCCTTACTCATTGCCTGCTGGAAGAGGAGGGAGATTATGCAGCGGGCTTTTGGTTGATCCAATGGGAATTACATTGATCTGGTGTCTGGCTGTGGTTCTTATCAAGTGGATCGCCTCTAAGGTAGGCCATCTTTATTTTTAGGATTGTGACGTTCATCATTAGTTTATATATTTGATTGGAATAGAATTACTATGAATTTCTTTTGCTTCAGTTTTTATTTTTCTGATTGAAAGAGCTATGATTTTTACCTGTCAGCTGAAAAGCTTAATTGTGGTTAAGCATGTAATTTTTATTCTTCCCCCCACCTTATTCCTCCATTTAAGGGCTTTTTATGGTATCATTCCTCGGTATTGAAGTAGCTGCCCTCAGTATCATCCCCTTAAAGAAGTTTTTATAGTTATAGAAATATACCTTTTAAGATTAAATAATTATTAAACAATTTATAGTTTTGGTATACATATTTTAAATACTTTTGGAGATAAGAATTTCCTAATACTTACGTTTAATGTATAGTTGTTGAGAATTTCTGAACAGTTAGGAACTTTTTAAAAACTAAATAATAACCTCTCGTGTTCTCTGTTAAAGTGTTACTGCTACTAAGATGTGTACCTAACTTATAATATGTTGGAAAAAATGTAAGATTTATTATGTGTCTGTTGTTTTTGAACTTGAATTCTGAGGATCAGGATTCAGAAATGCTTCCATCTAGACAAAAGTCTCAAACTAAAGTAGGAAATATTTAAGAAGACACTATGTGAAATTATTTTTTCTATACTTGTCTAAAAATGATTGTATCTTTCTTCCATCATGCAGCTTTTTTCTTCCTGTATTAAATTGAAGAATATTCACTTAAGATTTATAAGGCCAATCAGTATTTGCTAAGTAACACAAAGCTTCCATAACGTTAAATTTCTTTTCCAGCCAGGGTTTTAATCCTTGATACATAATTTTTCGCATTTAAGCATAATGTTTTACGCATAACTAAGTGTCCCTTACGTGAAGTAGTCTTAGTGAATATGATTGAAGAAATCTCTTAAAAAATTATCTCTTAAAAAAAAACAACAGTGTACTCAAATTTTTAAAATCCTTGTGTTTTGTAAGTTAAGAATTAATTTTGTTGCACTGACAGCTGTTTACTCATTGTTTTTAAAGGATTAGCTTACCGAGTTATTGAATGAAGGTCAAGTTAGTACTAATAACACGTTAATTGAGTTGTGGATGTTTTCAAAGACTTTTTACTTTTTTTCTAACCAGCAAAAAATTAAGCTTTTAAACAAAAAGAATGTTAACATTTTAAGTTTGTGTTATTTTTTGAAAAATACAATGTTTGCATAGGCCAGAAGAATGGGACGGATACTAATTATTCAGTAGATCGATGCAGATAGACAATCAAACACCAGCATGTTTCTCTAGCACGTGTAAGATGAATATGCCCTTAAAAAGCTCACTTTACTACAGCAGAGAAAACTGCTTTTAAAACTTTGACTGGACTTGCATCTTTTGTAGTCTGGTGCTGTTGTTTAGTAATGTTACCAAAAAACGTATTTAGTGCTACTGTTGATTAAGCCCTTTGACCAGTGGTTTACAAATCCACAAAATGGAGCCAACAAAACCTACCTTGTGAAGGTCTTGTATGGATTGAGATTTTGTATGAAAGCACCTGTAACAGTTCCTCACCCACAGTAGGAGTCCAGCAAGTGTTAGTTAATATATTATTACTTTTTCCATGTAAGGGAAATAAACATACTTTTGCACAGTAGATCATTTTAGTGGAAAACTTAAACAGGATAAAAACAGATAAAAATATCTTTGCTCGGTTTTTTAGTCTGTCTTTAAAAATTATGTATTAACTAATATTGGAACAATTTTTACACCTTTTGACATTCACTTCATAAGTCAGATCTTTGGTGGAAGAGAGATTCATCCTGATTTAAGATGAGCGAGTGTCTAACCGGGCACTCAGAAGTCCTGTTAGCATGGCAGTGGATACTTTGGAACCTTAAAATTTAACTTGTTTATGCTGTGGCTGTCAGTTTCTGATTAGCTCAGCCTCGCCCATGTTTTGACCTATACTGGTTTGCTTTACAAGCTGTTCCCAGGATGGCTAAATTAGAAAAGTCACGAGTAGAAGCTTCTCAGTTATTTCCATTCACTGGTGAGGTGAGGTGGAAATGTGGATGATAGCTCAGAGTGTTTTATGACTGTCAGTGACACAGGATTTGGATTAACTTTGTTTTGTTATTTTTATTAAAAATAGAATTTTACTAGCAGATGACTTTAAATTGGTAATCTTTAAAAAATATGTGTTACGTCTGTGCTGCAGTGTTGGTGTATAAAGCACTCATAACTATGGTTTAAAATAACTAATTCTAACAGGCAAATCAAATTTTTATTCTTCATAATTTACAGTGTATTTTTCAAAAATGTGTTACTTTATTCTACCTCAATTGCTTACTGAGAGAATTTAATAATATTTTTAATAATAATATTTTTAATCTTGGTCTGTGAGGAGATAAATGAATGAATTATCCCTGAGGATATATTTGTTGATGGGTTCAGATAGATATATTTTAAGGTCCATCCTTTAAAATTGTCTTATTTGAATTTATTTTATAAGAGTTATGTGTGGTTTTATGTAGCATTTAAACTATTTTTGGATAAAACTTAAATTAGTATTGAATAGAATAATTTGAATAATTTGTACTTCACCAAGGAATTTAACATATTTAAAATTCTATTCTTTTGCCAGGTTTTTATGATTAATATAGACCTTATCACTCTTATTTCTAAATTAATGCCTCTATAAATAAGTCTAAAGGGATTACCTTAAAAGAAATTTAGTATGCCATAGATATAATTTAGATCCTGTTAACTAACTAGTTTTTGACTTAGATTATTTTAACAGAGCACTGATATTAGTCTTTCTTAGTCCTTGTAATGAGATTTTACATTCCTAATTAGTGGCTGTTTTAGTAAATAGTCATCCTATATTAAAGAAAATAGTAAGGCCAGTCACTTTCCTAAAGAGGGCTGTTAGAGACAACAAGTTACAATTCGTTTTAACAACCTGTTTATCCAAGTTGTTATTGGACACTAGCAGGTTAATAGGTGATGGCCATGACAAGCATTACATAGTGATATCTATAGTTTCATTAATATGTCCTGGCTGATAGAAATATTTATTTCCACATGTATGCTCTCTACTAGGTTTTCCTCTAATATGGTGGTATTAAGGGGAGGCCTGTAATCTAAAAAGCTAAATGTCTTAGGGGAGGATCGACAGCAAGTATGAGAGGTGCCTTTTCATACCAAGTGATTACAGTGGCTGTTTGCTCCAGAATAAATAGTTTACCCTGAAACTGTTTTAATTTACACTGCAGTAGGCTTCCTTCGGATAGTACTCTGTTGGTAGAAGACACTTTAAACATGATGCTGCTATGAGTGTATGATTTAGTCCCTTGGGATTTTAGATCAAGCTTTTCTTTATAGCTTTCTTTGTAGTAGATTTTTATTTTACTTTTTACTTTTAATTTTATTTTGTGAATATATAATAACTGCACATGTTACAGAATTCAACAGGGGAGTCTAGGTATCTCAGTCAGTTAAGCATCCAATTCTTGGTTTTAGCTCAGGTCATGATCTCACAGTTTTGTGGGTTCTAGCCTCACGTTGGGCTCCGTACTGTCAGCGCAGAGCCTGCTTGGGTTTCTCTGTCTCCCTCTCTCTCTGTCCTTCCCCTACTCAGCTGTCTCTGTCTCTCTCTCAAAAAAGAGAAAGAATTCAACAGATAAACATTGAAAAGTCTTCCTATCTCTGTCCCTCAGGCTCCCTGGAGACAATCAGTGTTAGAAATTAGAAATTAGAAATTTATCTTTGTTTGAAGCTTTTTTGTTTTTGTAAGGATACCTGAAATTGTGTTAAGAGTTTAATTGACATTTTTCTCTTACATGATAAGCATTATGAGGAGATAATAACAATGATTTGGGGAATTATTTTGCAAACTAAATCCAAGTAAGGGCTATAAATAAAAGTAAATTTCTTTATAGTGATAGTGGTAAAAAGATTATTTTTCCTTGAGATTTCTAGGCGTGTGTGTTCAGGAGTTGTAAATCTCATGCCAGAATTTTGTGAGGGAAGAAGATCATTAATCTGATTTGTAGAAATATCTCATTGCTTTAATGTTTATTACTTTTGTTAATGAAGTCGAGCATCTTGTGTTTATGGGCTTATTATTTCTTTCCCTGTGAATAATATGTTTATGTCCTACCTGTTTTCCACACTATTATTCATCACTTTCTAGTTGATTTGTAAGGCACTTTTTTGTTCCTTCCATTTTTGGGTATAGTAGCAGGAAATTTGCCCTTTGTCATGTCTGTTGAACTCATTTTGATCCATCTTTCATGACTTCTAGACATGTCTTGTAGATAAGTTAGAAAGGTCTTTCCAATAGGTGGTTTGATCAGTTTTATTTTCTAGATTTTGAAATCTGTCTTTATATCAATTCTGGTATTCATGAGTTTATTCATCAACTTAATAAATTCACTAATTTATTTAGAATCTACTAAAAGCTACTGTTTTAGGGGTCAGGGGTACCATGGAAAATCAGACACAGTTGCTGCTCTTGTGGAACTTCCATTTTAGAACGAGCAAACAAAGATAGCCATATACCAGCTAAGTGTCATACAGAGCAGGAAAGTAGGGCTATGGGAGAAGGTGGCTTTCAGGTGACTTTTGATTTGGTAGTCTTGGAATGCCTCTCTGGAGAGATGACATTTCATCTAGAACCTGAGAGATAAGAAGAGAACAGTGATGCAGTGATCCTGGACGAGAGAACAAGTATAAAGGCTGCATCTGTCTGTGGTGCAGTTGAGGAACAGCAAGGAATCCAGTGTGGCTGGGTCGTGGTGGTGAGGGTAGGTCAGAGGACACAAGGACTGAGAGGTAGGCAGATCACGGAGGCCTTTAGAAATCAGAGCTTGTGGCACAAAAACAGACACATAGACCAATGGAGTAGAATAGAAACCCCAGAACTAGACCCACAAACGTATGGCCAACTCATCTTTGACAAAGCAGGAAAGAACATCCAATGGAAAAAAGACAGTCTCTTTAACAAATGGTGCTGGGAGAACTGGACAGCAACATGCAGAAGATTGAAACTAGACCACTTTCTCACACCATTCACAAAAATAAACTCAAAGTGGATGAAGGACCTGAATGTGAGACAGGAAACCATCAAAACCCTAGAGGAGAAAGCAGGAAAAGACCTCTCTGACCTCAGCCTCAGCAGTTTCTTACTCGACACATCCCCAAAGGCAAGGGAATTAAAAGCAAAAATGAACTACTGGGACCTTATGAAGATAAAAAGCTTCTGCACAGCAAAGGAAACAACCAACAAAACTAAAAGGCAACCAACGGAATGGGAAAAGATATTTGCAAATGACATATCAGACAAAGGGCTAGTATCCAAAATCTATAAAGAGCTCACCAAACTCCACACCCGAAAAACAAATAACCCAGTGAAGAAATGGGCAGAAAACATGAATAGACACTTCTCTAAAGAAGACATCCGGATGGCCAATAGGCACATGAAAAGATGCTCAACGTCGCTTCTCATCAGGGAAATACAAATCAAAACCACACTCAGATACCACCTCACGCCAGTCAGAGTGGCCTTAATGAACAAATCAGGAGACTATAGATGCTGGAGAGGATGTGGAGAAATGGGAACCCTCTTGCACTGTTGGTGGGAATGCAAATTGGTGCAGCCACTCTGGAAAACAGTGTGGAGTTTCCTCAGAAAATTAAAAATAGACCTACCCTATGACCCAGCAGTAGCACTGCTAGGAATTTACCCAAGGGATACAGGAGTACTGTTGCATAGGGGCACTTGTACCCCAATGTTTATAGGAGCACTCTCAACAATAGCCAAATTATGGAAAGAGCCTAAATGTCCATCAACTGATGAATGGATAAAGAAATTGTGGTTTATATACACAATGGAATACTACGTGGCAATGAGAAAGAATGAAATATGGCCCTTTGTAGCAACATGGATGGAACTGGAGAGTGTGATGCTAAGTGAAATAAGCCATACAGAGAAAGACAGATACCATATGGTTTCACTCTTATGTGGATCCTGAGAAACTGAACAGGAACCCATGGGGGAGGGGAAGGGAAAAAAAAAAAAAAAGAGGTTAGAGTGGGAGAGAGCCAAAGCATAAGAGACTCTTGAAAACTGAGAACAAACTGAGGGTTGATGGGGGGTGGGAGGGAGGGGAGGGTGGGTGATGGGTATTGAGGAGGGCACCTTTTGGGATGAGCACTGGATGTTGTATGGAAACCAATTTGACAATAAACTTCATATATTGAAAAAAAAAATCAGAGCTGGGTGCTGGACTTTATTCCAAGTGTGTGGAAAACCATTGGAGGATTTTGAGCAGATGCTGAGTTGTTTGCTGTTGCTTCTGTGTGAAGAGTGGACTGGAGGCCAAGAGATGTATCAGAAAAACTAGTCAGCAGCCCACTGCAAGAGTCCAGGTGTAGAGGTACTCTCGCCTGAGATGGAAGGAAGAAGTAGGGATAGAGAAAGGGAGATGAGAGTGAAGGTAGAGTTGGCAGAAGTTGCTGAGTGTATTTCAGCTCTTAAAATTTATTTTGTATTAATATATTTTAAATATGTAATATTTGTTGTTTTTTTTTTAATTTTTAAAAATGTTTATTTGTTTTTGAGAGAGACAGAGCATGAGCAGAGGAGGGGCAGAGAGAGAGGGAGACACAGAATCCGAAGCAGGCTCCAGGCTCTGAGCTGTCAGCACAGAGGCCCGACATGGGGCTCGAACTCACAAGCTGTGAGATCACAACCTGAACCAAAGTTGGACACTTAACCAACTGAGCCACCGAAGCACCCCTGTTATTTTTTATAATAGTTTTATTGAAGTACAATTCACATATACCATACAATTCACCCATTTGAAGTATACAATTCAGTAATTTTCAGTGTATTCACAGAGTTGTGCAGTCATTACCACAGATCATTTGAGAACATTTTCAGTACTGCAGATAGAAACACAGTACCCATTAGCATTCACTCTCCATTTTTCCCCAGCTCTCCCAACTCTAGACAGCCACTAGGCTACTTTCTGCCTCTATGGATTTGCTTGTTTGGAACATTTCATATCAATAGTACCATACACCGTATGGTCCTTTGTGACTGGCTCTTTTCACTGTTCTCAAGGTTCATCCATGTTGTAGCATGTATCAGTACTTCATACCTTTTATATGTCTGAATAATACTTCGTTGGTCTAGATATGCCACATTTTATTAATCCATTCATTAGTTGCTGGATATCCAGGTTGTTTTTAGTTTGGGGCCATTATGAATAATGTTGCAAGATACATTGCCATATCTGTTTACTTTTTAAAATATATTTAAACATTTTTTGTTTATTGTTTTAAAGATTCAGTGTTTTCTCAAATCTCTTTGAGTAAACTAATTACATTTTAAAAATTCTCAGGGCATCTGGGTGGCTCAGTCATTTGAGTGTCTGACTCTTGATTTCAGCTCAGGTCATGATCTCCCAGTTTGTGAGATCGAGCCCCGTGTCAAACTCTGTGCTGACAGCACAGAGCCTGCTTAGGATTCTCTTTCCTTCTCACTCTTCCCCTCCCCCCACCAAAATAAATCAAGAAATATTTTAAAAATAAAAAAATAAAAAATTCTCTTACTTCTTGCTAGCTTCTGGGCCGTTTGGTTGGTTTTTCATTTTGTTTCGTTTATTTCTAGCTGATGGGTTTTTTTCAAATGATGATTCTTGTTTGCTTATTCATATGTGTTTAAATTAAGGGCATGGTAAATAGTTGGACCATATCTCTTCTTCAGTTCTGTCTACCTCTGCAAAATGTCTCTCACCAAGTGGGCTTATCTGA
Organism: Herpailurus yagouaroundi; assembly: GCF_014898765.1. NCBI lineage: Eukaryota > Metazoa > Chordata > Mammalia > Carnivora > Felidae > Herpailurus > Herpailurus yagouaroundi. Next base: position 18,386,111 of record NW_024412406.1, read on the forward strand.
CTCCGCCATTAACTTTCTACCTGGTGCGTGTTCCTTACTCTGTATCCACTTGTATGGTATTGCTTAATCATATTACAGTTGTCTTCCTCACAACTAGAGATTTTAAGAGCAGATGCCATATCTAATTTCATTTTGTATATCCAACTTCTTTTGCACAGTGCTTTACAAATAATAATGTCTGTTGAATTTCGTATAACATTACTTGTCATGCATTAAACATGTATGTTTTTTTTCCCTAGAGGCGTGGAGCGATTTCCTATGACAGTTCTGATCAGACTGCATTGTACATTCGTATGCTAGGTAAGCATTATTTATTTGGTACCAATATCAGTTAATTTTGTCATCATCCAGTGTTATTTGAGATTGAGATAGCTTTCATTTGGTTACTTTTCATTACTATTTGCAATAGAAATAATCTATTATTTTGAAGTTTAAAAGTCTCAAAACCAGGGGCGCCTGGGTGGCGCAGTCGGTTAAGCGTCCGACTTCAGCCAGGTCACGATCTCGCAGTCCGTGAGTTCGAGTCCCGCGTCAGGCTCTGGGCTGATGGCTCGGAGCCTGGAGCCTGTTTCCGATTCTGTGTCTCCCTCTCTCTCTGCCCCTCCCCCGTTCATGCTCTGTCTCTCTCTGTCCCAAAAATAAATAAACGTTGAAAAAAAAAATTTAAAAAAAAAAAAAAAAAAGTCTCAAAACCAATATTGAATGTGATATAAATGAAGAGGCATTTTAGAGTAATTGAAAAATCTCTGGCTTAATAAGTGGGACTCTATCTTTAGTACAAAATTTTAAATTGAATTCTAGGGGCGCGTGGGTGGCTTAGCTAAGCTTCTGACTCTTGATTTCAACTCAGGCCATGACCTCATAGTTGAAGAATTTGAGCCCTGTGTGGGGCTCTGTGCTGAGAGCACGGAGCCTGCTTGGGATTCTCTGTCTCCCTCTCTCTCTCTCTGCCTCTCCCCCACATGCACGCTCTCTTCCTCCCCCACCCCCTACCTCTCTCTCTCAAAATAAACATTGAAAAAAATTTTGAATTCTGAGCATTCTTCATAAAAAGTGTTTCAGATTTGTAGAGTTGCTAAATGCTAAAGAGATGTCCATGGACAAAAAGGAGGCCATGAAATACCTGATCACATAGTACTGTCACTGCATGAATTTTGTTGTCACTTGGCTGGCAAGGAAGACCATTTGTCTTTGTCCAGTGTCTGTTCCTAAATTTTTAATGTATTCCTCAAGTCCATAAGGTAAAATGAATTTAGATTATATGTGTATAATTTTCTTTCTCTCTCCCTCTCTTTGCCAGATTTCTCTCCTCATCCACACACTCGTCAATCCCTTCTACTTTAATTCATACTATTAAAAACATACTGTTAAGATTCCAGGGACACCTGGGTGGCGCAGTTGGTTAAGCGTCCGACTCTTGATCTCAGCTCAGGTCACGATCTCACAGTTTGTGAGTTCAAGCCCTGCATCAGCCTCTGCACTGATGTTGCAGAGCCTTCCTGACATTCTGTCTCTCCTCTCTGACCCTCCCCCGCTTGTTCTCGTGTGCTCTCTCTCTCTCAAAATAAAGAAAGAAACTTAAGATTCTAGTAGGCAGGTTTACTTTGCTTTTCTTAAAGGAGTCTTCCATGACTCCTTTCCTCATGCTCAGAATTCCTCCCTCAACTTCTAAGATATTGAGCCATTCATGTTCTTCACCTTTTTCTGGTTTGTTTGCTTGCTTGCCTTTTTCACGAATCCTTTTTCTTCCTCTTAAGCCTAAGTGTTCTCCAGTGCCCCATTTTTGCTCTTCTTCCTTTTTTCCCCTCTTTAATTTACCTTGGATGTCTGCCTTAGCTCCATTCTACTCTGGTACATATTTTTTTCCTCACGACTGTGTGGCTTTTTCCTCCTTACAGTCTCCATCTCTCTCAGCAAACATGTTCAGGATTCTGCTCTCCTGAAAACAGACCTTTAGACTCATTTTTTTTTAAACTCTGTAGAACATTTCCACATGAGTGTAATATGTCTATTAAAACATTTGTGTTGCCCAAGTCTGTTCATTTTTCAGTCTTTTGCCGTCTCAGAACATGTAACTCCATTCTTCTGGTTGTCACATCAGAAACCTTCAGGTCCTTTTTGTCTCTTATTTCTTACCTACTCCATGTCTACTTTATCAGCAAATCCTCTTTGCTAATACCTTCAAAACATATCCAGAATTTCACCAGCCACTGCTGTTACCATCCCGATCTAAGCCATAGTTATTTTTTTATTGTTATAGTTGCATTGTTGTACATTAAACCTCCAGAACTTATCATGCACATCCCTTTGAATGACATCTCCCCATGCCCACCCCCCACCAAGCCATAGTTATTGCCTTGTTTCTTACGTTTGCTCCTTAGCCAGTCTCCCTGCCTCTTCCTCTGTGCCTCTTCTCAGTTATAGTCTATGTGGTCAAAGTGAACATTTTGAGACATAAGTTAAATCAGTCTCACTTCTCCCTTCAGAATCTTCTGATGGTTTTCTGTCTTAGACAAATAGCCAGAGGTATTATGATGGTCCACAAAGGTCCTGCGTGATCCAGCCCTGCTACCTCTCTGACCTCACTTGACACTCACCTCACTCTAGTCATGCTGGCCTCTTTGCTTGACCTTGAACATACCCCTTCTCAGGATATTTTATTTGTTCTTCCTTGTGCCTGGAAACTTCTTCTTCCGGATAGCCACATGGCTCACTGCCTCACTTCCTTCAGGCTTCTCTGCTCAGATACCTCCTTTCCAATGAGGTTTTCTCTGACCACACTAGTAAGTCAGTCCTCCCCTACTTCTCCCTCCATATTCCTTTTTCCTTGCTTTAGTTTTCTCCAGGTTAGTTATTGCCATCTTCCAAAGAATGAAATTATTACTTGTTATGTTATTTGTCTCCATGAAAGCATACATTTCATGGAGACAGGGACTTTATGTGTTTTGCTCACTGGTATATTTGCAGTGCCTGACCTGTAGTGGATGCTCAGTAAGAGCTTAGTTTGTTGCAGGGTGAAGGAATCCCCACATGAGAAAGATGATTAATCATTGTGGGGTGGACTCAGATGACATGAGCCTTGTTGGAAATGATGGCCTTATTTAGAGAAACAACAAGTGAGCAGGAAGTCCTTCTAGGCAAGCAGAATTCAAGGGACTGAAGACCTAAAGGTTGTGCAGTTGGAGGCTGTGGAAGTATAGTGGGGAAAGTGCTGCCTTTGGAGCCCACAGAGCAAAGTTTAAATCCTGACTCACCCTTTACACTAGCTTTGTGGCATGAGCAGGCTACCTCTCACAGTCTCAATATCTTCATCTGTAAAATGGGGACTAAGATTCCTACCTCTCAGAGTTGCTTAGAGAATTAAAATAATGCCTATAAGGAGCAGAGTGTCTGGTACACAGTTGCAGTGGTTATTTTGCTCTATGGAGAAGTAGATCCAAAAGTCCTATAGACACATGTAGAAACAATTCTGGGCTTATAAAGGTTGAAGTTTAAGTTAAGACCCAACTAAAGGCCTTGGGTATATCCATAGTCAATGAGAAAAGAGAAAAGTTATATCAAATTAAACATTTATTGCAAAGTCTTTAACACTTTACTTTTCTGTGCGTTTATAAAATTGTAAGGTCCTTGAGAATAGGTAATATATTTTCTTTCATGTCTCTTATAGTATATAGGATGGTGCTAGACACTTAATATTTTTCTTTCTGGATTTTTAAAGTTTTGTGCTGAGGATTTTTTAAACTCCTTGTGAATAATAAGATATTAGGTTGGATTGTTATATACTTGTCATGTTTTCAAATGCTAACTTTAAAATTCAGATTGTAATTATTATTATTGTAAGGGAAGATGAAAAAAACCCCTCATCTAGCCTTACAACTCAATATTGAAAATTTGTAAACCCCTTCACATAAATCCACTCTCAACTACTTATTCCATATATATCACTAATGGGTCATTACTTGTGAGTATGATACCACATAAACCTTTGCTGCATGTGGGAGCTTCTTCCCAGATGGCAGCCTTCTAAGCTTATGTTTTATTCTCGATTTTGTCCAGGAGATGTACGTGTAAGGAGTCGAGCAGGATTTGAATCAGAAAGAAGAGGTTCTCATCCATATATTGATTTTCGTATTTTTCATGGTGAGTGTTGGCATATATGGTATTTCTCTTAGGCTTTCAGTAAACTTTACATTTTCATAAAATTATGTAATTTTTCAAAAGAAAAAGAATACAAAAAAACAGTATGTTTTGAATGTCTTAAAAACATTGGGTCATGATAAATGACACTTTATTTCTAGCTAATGTTAGTAAATGCTTAGAGACTATTAGAATTGGAAAGTATAAAATACAAAAGCTGATACAATTTTTCTTCTTTCCAATTTAAATGTGAAATACTTTGGTACATTTTTTTTCTTTCATATAAGATATATATGTAATCTTTTAAGTTGTTTTATTCCAAATGTTTTGTCTTCACTACCCTAGATAAAATGTTTTTGTGCAAATGACATTTTGTAAGGTATTTTCATAGCTAATAACGTGTATCCTGATTTATTTGAAAATACACCTCCAGCCTTAAAGGTTTTTGGTAGAATGAATATTTTGAAAACAAGTGTTGTGTGGGTCAGGCCCATAATGGAGAAAATGGAAAAAACAGAACTTCTAAAACCGTTAAGCATTAAACACATCTGGTTTTGGAGGGGTTCCATTTTTGGTAGTATTGGATAAATTATTTGGATTAACACTCCAGTTTTAAAAATTAGAAAAACTGGACAAAGTGGAAGACATGTATTTGAGTGTATTGGAATGCTGGGAAGGCAGAGATGAACCTGGCATTTAGGCTACTTTTCCTCTGGGTAGCATCTACTGATTCTGGGAAAGGTGGATGAGAAGCTGAGCAGAGCTTCTGATGGACACTTAAGGCTGGAAAAACAAAAACAGGTGTTAATACCCCACCAAGGTTGGAGCATCAGTCCTGGTAAACCCTTTATGCCATTGGAACCCCAAAGTGGTATCCCTTAGAAATAAATCTGGCTTTGAAATAGCTCAATCTGTGATTAGATTAAGGTAATCTGTGATTTGAGTACCACTAGCCACCTACTTGAAGTAAATGTTAATCTTTGGAGGAAGGTAACATTACCCTAAATCTCAAGTTAACTCTAAATTTTTCATAAAACACTGAATTAAAAATAAAAAGGCAAAAGGAGGTAAGACAGTGTGACCAAAAATGAAGAGGAAATGATAGAAACATCCACAGGAGATTCTAATAATGGAATTCTTTCACATGAGCTTCAAAATGACTATTATGTTGATGGGAGAAAAAAAAAAAGGAATGAGAATTTCAGTAGAGGACTGAAAATCGTGAAAAAAAGAATCAAATAGATGTTTAAGAATGAAAAATAACATACCTTAAATAAGAACTCATTGGAGATGGTTTTAATAGCAAATAAGACCCCAAATTCAGAGAGAATTAGTGGACTGGAATATTAGGTCAAAAGGAAATCATTCAGAATGAAACACAATGAGGCAAAAGGTAGAAAATATGGAAAAGACACATGGAATATGTTCTAGTTACCTATTGCTCTGTATCTGTCAAGACTTGTGGAGAATCTAAGATTTTACCTTATAATTGAACAAATAAGTTAGCCTATTACCGCTTCCTGGATGCTAACAGAAGACACAAGTCTCCTGGGTCAGAGGCAAAGGACTTCTTATTCATGGCACAGCAGGCAACATGAAAATCATAGTGTGTCAGCTCCTCTAGCCCCACCACATCCCATAGTGGCAACCTGGAGGATTTTATGTGGATACTGTGCACACAGTGAATTTTCATTACATCTGAGCAGTAATGAGCTTGGGGAGGATGCCTTTTTTACAGTAATACTTCTCTTTGTCCCAGAAAAAGATATTATTTATTCCTCAAGGTTGCTAGCTGCAAACACAACCCTGAGAAATGGCCCGGGTAAAAATTGGTCAGGGCTTGGCAGGAAGAATGTACAGGGACACTCAGAAGTATCCTCTGTGGAGGATTATCTCTCCCAAAAGTAACAAATGACTCTAAAACGTATTGGCCTAAAGCAACTTTTTTTGTGTTCATGATTCTAAGGTTCAGGAATTTAGTCAGCATATCAGGTTCGATTTGTCTGTGATCCACAGTGCTTTGATTTTCAGCTGGGGTAGTTCAAACAGCTAGAGATGGCTGGGATGGCTCCACTAGTTCCATAGTCTGGGGCCTTGCTTTATCTCCACATGTCCCCTCCTGGAGCTGGAACATGTAAGATGACTTCTGCATTCTTATATGTGATGCCAGGGTAGGGTAGCTGGTATTTCTGGGGCTGGCCAGCGTTTCTTTCTTTCCATAAATGGCAGTCTCAGGGTAGTTGGCCTTCTTCCATGGCAGCTGGCTTCACCCAGAGCAAGCATTCGAAAAGAGAGGAAGTATGGGAACACCTGGTCTCTGACCATGTGGGCATGGACACTGGCACATTTTCATATTCTGTTGATCAGCTGTGTCACACAGCTTGCTCAGATTCGTGCACAGAGGACATAGACCCCACTTGTCAAAGGGAGTAAGGTTAAAAGTTTTTTAATCTTCTATCCTTAATCTGGCACAAGATGTGTTAAAAAGGTTATTAGGGTCCCAGGAGAGGAATGGGAAAATATAGCAGAAGTAGTCTTTGGAAAGGTAATGGCTGAAAAATCTCTAAAGCTTGATAAAACACATTAACGTACAGATTCAAGAAGCCTTATGAATCTTAAGTACAGTAACATTACAAGAAAACCACAGTAGATTAGCACAGTATAAGTAGAAACCAAAATCAAAGAGAAATGATTTCACTCATATGTGAGCAAAAACAAATGACCAATGGGGGAGTAAAAAGAGAGGGAGGGAGGCAAACTAACAGACTCTTAGCTATAGAGAACAAACTTACGGTTACCAGAGGGGTGGTGGGTGTGAGTATGAGTGAAATAGGTGATGAGGACTAAGAAGGGCACTTGTTGTGATGAGCACTGAGTGTTGTGGGGAAGTGTTGAATCACTATATTGTACACCTGAAACTAATATTACACTGTATGTTAACTAACGAATTTAAATAGAAACACACACACACACACACACACACACACACACACACATCTGTATCTATCTATGTATATAGGGCATTTTAAACCTGAGAGTAAACTCTTTTCCAAAATGGAAAAGAAAAGGGGTGCCTGGCTGGTTCAGTCAGTAGAGCATGCAAGTATTGATCTCAGGATAGTGACTTCAAGCCCCACACTGGGCACGGAGTCTACTTAAAAAAGGAAAGAAAAAAGACATGCAAAATGGAAAAGTAAACCAAATAAATAAGTAAAAGTAGTGAGAACGGGAAATAAAAGTAGTGACAGAGAAAGAAAATCATTATCTTCAAAGGAGCAGCCATGAGATTGCCAGAAACAGATTCTGTTTCAACAGAAACTAAGAAGCTAGAAGACAAAGGAAAGTTAGCTTCAAAGTGATGGAAAAAAATAAATAACTGTCAAACTAAAATTTCACCCACAAACTCTTCCAGAGAATAAGAGAAAAAAGGGCACACTTCACAACTTATTATAGGCCAGCATAATCTTGCTACTAAAACCTAGCAGGGATATGACAAGAATAGAAAATTACAGCCAGTATCACTCACGAATATAGATGAAAGTATAACATACTATCAAATTAAATCTGCAATTTTTAGGAAAAAGAATATATTTTGACCCAATTTCTATTTTCCCAGAAATATAAGATTGGCTTAACATTCAAAAACCAGACATTATAATTAGCCGTGTTATTAATAGAATAAAGGAGAAAAGTCACAGAAAGACCAATATATAAAGAATGTCATTTATCACCTTTTCTATTCAGTATTATTTTGGAGTCTCTAGCTAGTACTGTAATTTAAGAAAAAGAAATAAAAGATATAAAGATTAGGAAAGAAGTATAAGTGTCACTATTTGTGGATGACATGATTATGTACTTAGAAAACTATTAGGAGTAATAAGTGAGTTTGCAAATTTGAAGGGTGCAAAGTCAATATGTAGTTGTATTTCTGTAAAGCATCATTGACAAAAATTGAAATAACAATTTAAATTTACATCAACAAAAGATCAAATATGTAGGGATCAGCCTAACAAGAGATGCATATGACTCTGCATAGGAAACTATAAGATATTATAGAGGAAAAGAAGACCTAAGTGAACAGAAGTATATACTATTGTTCATGAATTGGAAGATTGAATATTTTAAAGATGGTAGTTTTTCTTGAATTGACCTATAGATTTAGTGAAATCACAATAACGATCCCAGCAGGGTTCCCCCCCCCCCCTTTGGTAGAATCGACACACTGTAAAACCTACATAAAGATTAAAAAAGCCCAGGGGCACCTGGCTGGCTCAGTGGGTGGAATGTGTGACTCTTGATCTCAGGATTGTGAGTTTGAGCCCTGAATTGGGTGTAGAGATTACTTGAAATAAAATCTTGAAAAAAAAGAAAAAGCCCAAAGTAGTCAAGACAATCAGAAAAAATAAGAACCATGTTATAGAAGTTTTATATTCCTCCCAGTTCTAAAGACTTGTTATAAACTATAGTTATAGTTAAGGTAGTGTGATATTGGTTCAAGGACTGAGAAATAGGCTAATGAAACATTGTAAATTTCAGAAACAGATGCACACATATTGGGGATGTTTGGTTACAAATGTAGTAATGTAGTGGAAAAGATTGTCTTTTCAATAAATGGTCCTGCAGTTGGTGAGATCGAGCCCCAAATCAGGCTCTGTGCTGGGCTCTGGGATTCTCTCTCTCCCTCTCTTTCTGCCCCTCCCCCACGTGTGTGCACACTCTTTCTCTCTCTTTCAAATGAAATAAGCATTGAAAAAAAAATTTTTTTAAATAAATGATGCTGAATCAATTGGCTACCCGTATGGGAAATCACGAATCTTGACCCCTTATTCACATCATAACAAAAAAAATCAAATTTGGACGTATTTAGTTTTCCAAATTATACTGATAAGTCAAAATGAGCAAGAAGAATTGATTTAGTGATGTAGATAGAGGTAGTGATAAGGGAAACCTGATGATTAAATGAATTTAAAAGAACAGGAAGATAGATGTAGCAAATACAGACAAGTGAAAGTCCTTTAGAGACTTTTCACTGCGAAGAAAAGGAAAGAGAGAGGCAGCTATCAAGGGAAGTAGGATCACTAAAGACAGAAATTAATAGCAAGACTGGGAAACAAAAAGACCTGGACACCTGGAAATTTTTTAAATTCTAAAATAAATGCTTGAGTCAAAGAGGAGATGAAATCTGATTTTGCAGACTATTAAAAAATGATCATTAAGACTACACATGAAAAAACGGTGAAATTCAGTTAAAGCAGTGCTTATGGGAAAATTCATGGCATTAAAAATATTTACATTAATAAACAGGAAAGCGGTTGTTGGAAAAAAAATTTAAAAAAAAAAAGAGGGAGGGGCGCCTGGGTGGCGCAGTCGGTTAAGCGTCCGACTTCAGCCAGGTCACGATCTCGCGGTCCGTGAGTTTGAGCCCCGTGTCAGGCTCTGGGCTGATGGCTCGGAGCCTGGAGCCTGTTTCCGATTCTGTGTCTCCCTCTCTCTCTGCCCCTCCCCCGTTCATGCTCTGTCTCTCTCTGTCCCAAAAATAAATAAAAAACGTTGAAAAAAAAATTAAAAAAAAAAATAAACAGGAAAAAATGGGGCACCTGAGTGGCTCAGTCAGTTAAGCACCCAACTTTGGCTCAGGTCATGATCTCACCGTTGGTAGGTTCGAGCTCTGCATCGGGCTCTGTGCTGACAGCTCAGAGCCTGGAGCCCGCTTCAGATTCTGTGTCTCCCTCTGTCTGCCCCTCCGCCACTTGCACTCTGTCTCTCGAATTGTCTCAAAAATAAATAAACATTTTAAATAAAACGTTTTAAATAAACGAATAAATAAATAAATACAGGAAAGAATGAAATAAGTGAATTAAATAGTCAAGTTCAAGAAGTTAGAAGAATAACAAAGTACACCTAAGGAAGGATGAAGATAGCAGTTAGTAAAGATAAAAAACAGAAATTAATGAGTTAAAACCTAAAATAAAAATAAACTAAATAATTACTCTTTGCAACAAAATCGATAATGCCGGCTAACTCAGTCAAGGGATTAAATTAAGCTATGATGAATACTTAAAAACTAAGGGGAGGGGAGAATCCTTAACAGATACAAGGGAAATTAAGAATAAAAATAGACTGCTTAAGAATAATTCTGATTTGGGGCTCCTGGGTGGCTTAGTTGGTTGAGCATCCAACTGACTCTTGATTTCAGCTCAGATTGTGATTCCAGCATCATGGGATCGAGCTTAGCATGGAGCCTGCTTGAGATTCTCTGTTTCCCTCTGCCCCTCTCCCCTGCTTGCTCTCTCTCTTTCTCTCTAAAATGAAAAAAAAAAAAAAAAAAAAAAAGGAACAATTTTGATTAATTTTTTGTTTAGGAAAAAACATTTTTTAAATAAAAATGTTATTTATGTTAACATGGGTTTATTATATTTCTTTAAAAGACTATTTTTTAGAACAGTTTTGGGTTCAGAGCAAAATAGAGAGGAAGTATAGAGATTTACCACATACCCCCATACCACAGATGCATAGCTTCCTATACTATCAACATCACCAACAAGTGTGATATATTGATTACAATTGATGAATCTATATTGACACATCATAATCACCCAGAGTCCATTGTTTACATTAGAGTTCACTCTAGGTGTTGTACGTTCTATGGGTTTGGACAAATATGTAATGACACGTATCCATTGTTATACAGAGAATTTTTATTGCCCTAAAAATCCTTTGTGTTCCACCTATTTATCCCTCCTTTCCCCAACCATTAGCAACTAATGATCTTTTTACTTTATAAATTGCTTTGCCTTTTCCAGAATGTCATATACGTGGAATCATACAGTAGGTAACGATTAAGTGAATTTAAGAAAACAGGAAAATAGATGTAGCAAATACAGACAGATTGTATTTTCAGATTGGCTTTTTTAACATGAATAATAATCATTTTAGATTACTCCTTACCTTTTCATGACTTAATAGCTTCTTTCTTTTTAGCACTGAATAATATTCCATTGGCTGGATGTACCACAGTTTATTTCTCCCCTACCTACTGAAGGACGTCTTGGTTGCTTCCAGGTTTTGGCACTTACGAATAAAGCAGCTACAAACATCTATATGCAAGTTTTTGTGTGGATATAAATTTTTGACTCCTTTGGATAAATACCAAGGAGTATGATTGCTGGATTATATGGCAAAGAGTATGTTTAGTTTGGTTAGAAACTGCCAAACTGTCTTCCAGAGTGGCTGTACCACTTAGGATTCCTTCCAGTAATAAATGGGAATTTCTGTTGCTCCACATTCACATCAACATTTGGTGTTGTGAGTATTCTGAATCTTAGCCTTTCAAATAAGTATGTAAAGGTATCTTGTTTTAATTTGAAATTTCCTGTGGGTCATCTTTTCATAGGCTTAATTTGCCATCTGTGTCTTCTTTGATGAGGTATCAAGGTTTTTGACCCATTTCTTTAATCAAGTTGGTTATTTTCTTGTAGGACATTAAGAGTTCTTTGTGTACTATGGATAATAGTCCCTTATTAGATATGTCTTTTGTAACTATTTTCTCCCATCCTGTGGCTTGTCTTCTCATTCTCCTGACATTGTCTTGCAGAGCAGAAGTTTTTAATTTTAATCAAGTCCATCTAATCAATTTCTTTCATGGATCGTGCATGTCTTTGGTGTTGTTTCTAAAAGGCATTTCCATACCTAAGGTTGTCCAGATTTTCTTCTGTGTTATCTTCTAGGAGTTTTATAGTTTTTTATTTTATACTTAAGTCTATCATCCATTTTGAACTAATTTTTGTGACGGGTGTAAGGTCTGTGTTACATTCATTTTTTTGCATATGGATGCCCAGTTGTTCCAGCACCATTTGTTGTAGAGACTTTCTTTGCTCTGTTGTATTGCTTTTGTTCCGTTGTCAGAGATCAGTTGGCTATTTTTATGTGGGTTTATTTCTGGGCTTTCTACTTTGTTCTACTGGTCTATTTGTCTGTGCTTTTGCCAGTACCACACTGTCTTGATTTTTGTAGCTTTATAGTAAGTCTGGAAGTTGGACAGTGTCAGGCTCCCAACTTTGTTCTTCTCCTTCAATAATGAGTTGTCTAGTCTGGGTCTTTTGCCTCTCCGTGTAAACTTTACAATCAATTTGTTGATATCCACAAAATAACTTACTGGATTTTGATTGGGATTGCATTGAAACTAAGGATCAAGTTGAGAAGAACTGACATCTTGACCATATTGAATCTTCCTATCCATGAACATAAAATATCTCCATTTATTTAATTCTTTTTTTATTTCTTTCCTCATGTAGATCTTGTATGTATTTTACTAGATTTATTAATAAGTATTTCATTTTGAGGGGTGCCAATGAAAATGGTATTGTGTTTTTCATTTCAAATGCCATTTGTTTATTGCTGGTACATAGGAAAGCAATGAACTTTTCTATATTAACCTGTATCCTGCAACCTTGCTATAATAATTGCTTATTGGTTTCAGGAATTTTTTTGTTTATTCTTTCATGTACAGACAATCATTTCTTCTGTGAACAAAGAGGGTTTTCTTTCTTTCTCTCCAATCTGTATATGTTTTATTTTCTTTCTTATTGCATTAGCTAGGACTTATAATATAACGTTAAAAAGAATGGTGAGAGGAGACATCCTTGCCTTCTACCTAATCTTAGTGGGAAAATGTCAAGTTTCTTACCATTCAGTATTTTAGCTGTGGGTTTGTTTTTTGTTTTGTTTTTGTTTTTAAGAGGGTACATGCACGTGCACATGGGAGCAGGGGAAGGGCAGAGGGTTAAAGAGAATCTTTTTATTTTAAAATTTTATTTATTTTCATTTTTTTAGAGAAAGAGTACAAGTGGGGGAGAGGGGCAGAAGGAGGGAGAGAGAGTGAAGCAGGCTCTGCACTCAGCATGGAGCCCAATGTGGGGCTTGGTCCCATGACCCTGGGATCATGACCCAGGCCAAAATCGAGAGTCAGATGCTCAACCTACTGAGCCTTCCAGGCACCCCTAACTGTGGGGTTTTTATAGATATTCTTTATCAAGTTGAGAAAATTCCCAATATTCCTAGTTAACTTGAGAGGTTTTATCATGAAAGGGTGTTGGATTTTGTCAAATACTTTTAATGCATCTGTTGGTATGATCGTGTGTGTATGTGTGTGTGTGTGTGTGTGTGTGTGTGTGTTTAAGTCTGTTGACGTGATGGATTACATTAATTTATTTTTTAATGTTGGACCAGCCTTGCATACGTGGTATAAATACCACTTGGTTGTAGTATATAGTTCTTTTAATACATTTTTGTATTTGACTTGCTGATATTTTGTTGAAGATTTTTACACCTATATGCATAAGAGATACTGGTCTGTAGTTTTCTTAGAATGTTTGTGTCTGGTTTTACTATTAGAGTAATGCTAGCCTCATAGAGTGCGTTAGAAGTATTCCCTCTGTTACAGTCTCCTGAAAGAGATTGTAGAGAATTGGTATAATTTCTTCCTTAATGGGTGCAGTAGAATTCACCAGTGAACCATCTGGGCCGGATGTTTTCTGTTTTGGAAAGTTATTAATTATTAATTCCAATATTTTAATAAATATAGGCCTATTCAGATTGTCTCTTCTTGTGTGAGTTGTGGCAGACATTTACTGTGGGCTTCTGGTCAGACCTGGAGGTAAATCTCACTAAATTGTTGGGATGCCCCATGACTGGGTCTCAGAATTGGTCACACTCAGCCTCCAGAAATTCATCAGTTATTCATCTGTGCTCCAGTAAATTGTTATTCTTTCTCATCATCTCTTGGTCTCTCACATCTTGAGGGAAGTGGTTTGCCCTGTGTCCTCACCTCTCTTACAGATCCTAGAAGAGTTCAGTCTGGTCAGCTTTTTATTTATTGTTAGGACAGAGTGGCAGCTTCCAAGCTTCTTATATGTGGATACAGAAACTGGGAGTACTATTGTGTTATTTTTTAATGAAATGATAAACAAGTATTTACAAATTTCGTTTTAATTTCTATCATGGTGAATATCAGTAGCTGTAACTCATATAAGCGAGAGCTCTTTGGGGCAGTCAGTAATTTTAAGTGTAAAGGAGTTGTGAAAAGCAGCATGTTTGGGAAAGTTGCCCAAGAGGTACGTCAAATCATGAGGTCTAGAGATTTTACAGGCAAATTCTTCTGGATTTTTAGAAGACTGATGATTATTTTTAAGAAGAAAATACACCCTTATTGTACGTGTCTGTTAAAAAAAGTTTTTGAAAAAAAATTTAGCAAAAGAGATTCCAACAGTATAAAAGAACAATAGTCCAGTCTTAGTGGGTTTGTTTTAAGGAAGAACGCAAGCATAATTCAATATCTAGATTTTGTGGGGTTTTTTTTTTTGTAACAGTATGTTGACAACATTGGTTGCTTCCAGGAAGAAATGGGTGATTGAGAAAATGAAAGAAAAAGTGTTTTATTGTAGAGCCTTTTGAATTTTGATTCATGTGAATTTATTATCATTGAAAAGTTTAAATAAAATTATTTATGAATATTGTAATATTCATGAATTAGGATGTGAATAAGGATATCAGTAAAAAGGTTAATTCTAAATATTGATATTATAAAGAAAGGTGCAATTATATTGGGAGTCTCTAGAATAACCCCTTATCTTTCACTGAATTTACTGAAATGGAGGATTTGAAACGTGTAATTAATATTGGAATTTTAAATAAGGACATAAGAGACCTTTTGGTTGGGAGAGTTGAAAGTACTCTCTAGTGGAATTAAAATAGGATCGATGACTTCTAATCATTACAAAGCCAAGAACAAATAATAAAAATTCTAAAGGACAAAACAAGAGTAGACCAAAGATATCAATGATAGTAATAAAGGTAAAGGATGAAATATACCTTCTAAGAGATGAAGAAGCTCAGATTAGGTAAAAAATGAAACCTAATGACAAACACTGGTTAAAAACAATATGAAGCGGTACCAAGCTTGACGAGGTTACGTTGGGTTTGGAGATCTACACTTGTATCCTGATCTACTGATTTACAACGATTTAGGATGGTGTCTCAGAATGTATGGAAGGGTATCTTACAACTCTTGACCTCATCATGCTGCTGTTTACAAAAGGTGAAGACTCTAGGTTGGAAATTGACTGTAACTGTAGGGTCGGTCCTGTAGTTTCTGCAAAACAATATCTCTCTAAGCCAAAAAGATGATACAATTTGGAGAATTCGTTGTTGTTTTTTTTTTTCATAGAGAAAAAATGAATCATTGTTTCCTACTGGTATAGTAGCTATTGTTCATCACAGAGGTCGGAATTCTTAAAGGAAAAATCTTAATCTTATGTTTTATGAAATGTGATCTAATCAGAGAGTGAGCACACGCTCCTGCTATGACCTAAACCTCCCATGAGCCATCTTCAGGAGCCTTCTCTTCTTCAGACTTGGCAAAGGCACCTACCTGCCCTTAAGCAGCTCTCTGGGTTAAGTTTAAGCCTTCAGAGGGACTGAAGCATTTGAAAGACTTTAGTAATGTGTCCTCTCCCTTATGTATAATTAAAAATAAGATTTTATTTTTCACAATGACACAACCTTGCATGCTGAAATTAAAATAGTTTCTACATGCTCAGGTTGCAAACTTCTAGATAGATGTATTAAATGGATTGAAATTAGAATGTCTACAGCTCCTTAACTCCCCTCTTCTGTGTACCTCTGTGGTTGTAACTTAACCTCACTCTTAATCTTCCTGTTGTCAAATTCCTGTCTCTTTCTGCTCTTTCATTGCTTAAATCCAGTCTGCATTAAATTCCTTGTATTTTGTAACCAAAAATAGCTGCCATATTTCTTTCCTCTCTGTCCTCCTTATCTCTTATCCTACTTGATTCAGACCTTTATCACCATTGTCTGGAATTATTCTGGTATTATCTTAACCATTGTCCTTACTTTTAGGATTTATGTCTTGTAATATAACCCGTGCTCTGTACCCAAAGTCGGATCTTTCTAAAGAAAGGAAAAGCTTAAAATATAGGGGGAAAATGCATCACAGCAGGTAAAGACACATAATACACTATCAGCATATTAATTAAAACTTTTTTTTTTTGTCAGTAATTTTGTGTTCTATCTGTTGTATCTGTGAGGTGCTGATATTTAAGTGCTAGAATAGTTTTAACTAATTTCTGGATTATGACTTTCTCCATGTTGATATATTATCTTTACTACAATATATTATCTTTACTATGAGACATCTGCATTGCAATATTGAGCTTTTCTTTTAAGGTTTTTTTTATACATACAGTTTATAATGAACAGTGTTTGGGTTTCCCCTCAAGATAGCTGGCCAGTTAGGGAACAATCCCAGGCTCCAAAGATAATAAGTAGGGCCTCAGCAATAATTTTTTTCTATAGGTATTACAGTTTTTCTGCCTTGAGTGTTTGTCATTTGGATTGTCTGTTATCATAAATCCTTCTCTTAAGGCCCCAGTATGATTTGTCATAGGCCTTATCATACAGGTTTTGACTTTGAGTCTTTCTGAAAGAGTATGAAGAAGCCACAGAAGAAAATCAGTTCAACACAGAAATACCTTAAATATGGAAACAATGTCCAGCCTCACTACCAACCAAACAAATTCCTATCAAATTTAGGAGCTTAAACTATCAGCTAAAGTGCTGGTGATAGTTACTTTGTTAGAGACTCTAGGGGGCAATTCCTCGGTATGCATCAAGAATTTTAAACATTTTGTTCTTTGTTTTCACCACTGGAAATGTATGCAAAGGGAATAATCATTGGTAAATGTTAATGTATGTACAAAGATGTTCACTTTGGTTTTGTTTATAATAGGGAAATGTATTAAACTGTGGTATTAGTGACTGAAATATTTAGGAGTAAAAGACCAGAATGTTTATAATCTACCCTCAGATGTTCAGAAGAAGAAACGTCCATGGACACTCTATGCAAATATTAAAGCAATGGAAAAAAATGTTAACAATGGCAAATCTGAGTAAAGGGTATTCCTTGTACTATTTTTAGTTTAGTTTACAACCTTTTGTATTTTATGCCTGTATTTTGAAATGATCTCCAAACAAAAAAGGTTGGTAATTAAATTATATGTAAGCTTATTAAAAATGAAGGGTTTATAATCAGAATATATATGTTAATTAACTGGTATTGGACCAGTTCTATGGTTGCTTATTACAGAACTGTGGGAATTCAAACTTTGGGAAGATGATTAAAAACTTACTTGTACTCATGTTACAGAGGGATTTTGATGGTCGCCAGTCGTCTTTGCCAAGAAGTGTTTCCCAAAGATCTGGTTTTAACCTGTAATCAGGGTTAGTCTGGCATGTTTATCGCAATGATTCTACTTTAATCAATAAATTCTCCTACATTTTTAAGTTAAATCTTCCTGAAATGGATGTATCATACAGAAGCCTTGTTCTTAACTAGATTTTTTTCCTTTTTCTTTTGTCTCTAATGCTTTTAGTGGGCTGTTCATGCTAAGTTCTTTTGTGAATTTATCAGGTATTATCTTGGTTCTGTGGGGCAAGAAATCAAAAACTTTGCCCAGATATCATCTCTCACTGAAGAGATTTTTCTGAAGCAATCTTTTACCTTTGTTTTTGTTCTTATTAACTTCTGTGTTATATAGCACATAAGGTAATATGTATCATACATATGAAAATGTTGGTGCTAACACTTTTTTGAGATCCACTGACAAATTTCAGCTTTCATCCCATTCTTAAAAGATCCCTAACTTTCAGACCTGTTCTGTCTGGGAGTTACTCCTACTAAGGTACAGATTTCTGGTCCTCCCATTTAAAAACTGATTCTTGATGTCCTTCATTCAACTAATTTGAACCTGTTTGGTCTCCCAATTTTATGGTGTGAAAATTCTATGTTTGAGGCACCTAGTGACAATGAGCAATGTATAGCACTAACAAATTGGGAGGAAAAGATAAGGGGGGTGAGAAGGAGGGAGAGAGGAATTGTTGGATTAGAGAGAGCAAGGGGCTGATGGAGACATGCGGCTGACAGGAGAGTAGTTTCTGCTGAAACTGTGTGTCCCTAACGTGAGCTCCTGTGCTCTGGAGCATCATTCCTTGATGTGATGGCTTCTCATGTTTCTGCTTTCACTCAGCTCTAAAGATCACCAGGAGACTCCCCATTTCACTTGCCTCCTTGTGAGTAAGGTGGCTTACTTTCAGTAGGCTGGATTAAAAGCCTCAAATATTCCTACAAATATTTTTCTATACCTGATCTCTTGAAATACAATATTTTGAGTCTTCAGTTTATTGGACTTGATGAAATGAATTCTGTATTGACATTTTGTCAGAATTTGTCCCTCGTTTCCTCCTAAAATTGTATGTCCCTCAATTTAATAAGTCATTCTTTTAGTTACACCTTATTTTTAGCTTATATAATAAATACTAATATCTTTAAAATGTAAAAGAACTATTAAAACACTGCATGTGCACTCAGAAAATCGGGTGTGTCTTTTTAAAGATTCTGGGATGATTATCAACTAGTAACAGAAGCTGCCAGCTTGACAGTTACTTCTTTTCATGGAATTCACCAAAGCTTACTGACGTCATCCACACTGGAAGGCACGGTCTCTCTGCCAATATCAGACAAGAAGTAATACAAGGAATATGGTTGTTGGGTTTTTTTTACAGCTTTTTTTTTCATGTCTACGCAAATGCAGTTTTTTCCATTTTCTTTTACTCCTGGCACATGGTCATGTTTCAGTCCATGTAAATGTGTTTTACCCATTATCTTGAGCTTTTTATTCATTTTAGCACTTTACTCCACCCCATAATAGGGCAGCAAGGGAACTTGTCAGGATATTTATATTGTAGTCTAAAAGCTTTTAAATTTGTAGGCTTTTAGTCATAATTCGTTTTTTTGTTCCTGGCCTCTGGCAGCTTCTGGCTAATAGTAGAGGGTGAATATAATTTTGTTGCATCAAATTGACTAAAACTGTATCTTCGACCAGTTAGATTTTATAGGGGTCCTACTTATAGCTCTCTAAGTATGATATGAACTATTAACCAGATTCAGGCTGGTTGCTGACTTTCTGTTGAATCAAATGTCTCATGTTGTCTTTATTGTAATGACTTTCTATGAAAAGATATAAAACTCCTTAAACTTTTTCTGAGATCCTCATGTGTGTTTGATTTGGGATTGTTTCCTGTCTTCCTAACAGGGCTGTGTTAGACCTCAGTACCTGTTTTATACTGAGTTATATGATCAGAAAGAACATCTGTTTGTATGTGTTTTGAGTTTAAAAGCTTGGGTCTCACTAATTTTATTGTCTTAGATGATCTCAGTCTTTAATGTGTAATAACTCCCATACAAAGGTAGATCCTGTTATATTTGGTAGCTTTTTCTGCTTCTTCCCTTTAAGTGTAAAAGTTGTTGCTTGGAGTTTTCCTCAGCCATGACTTTGTCTTTGTTACAGAATTTTTCTCATTATCTTTCCTGTTGTACCACCTGGCCAGTACTTTACTATTTACAAGCATATTTTCTTCAGCCATTATTTGTTTGATCTGCTAACACAGCTATTCATCACTTGTAATTTAGTCTCATTCCAAATGAAGGCAAGCCAGCCTCTACTTACAGCTGTGGTGTTGTAGACTGAGGTCATCTTTTGCTGAGGTTTCTGTTAAATTTTAGTTTGTTCCCAATCATTCATCTGTCTTGAAATCACATCTGTAATATGTAACGTAAACAAACATGTCTATGATAGTTCACAGAGATATCACAAAAAACAAGAATCTTATGTCTTTTTTCTGTCTTTTTCATCATGAATGTTCCTACTTCCAATCCCCTGTACCACATGCCTACATTTAAAAACCACTGATTTTTGTTTCTTTGTCCCAAGTTGATAGAACATTCTGTCCCCTAGATATCTTCTCTAACTTCAAAGCATCAATTAGGGAGCTGATATGGAATGGACATTAATCTTAATACATTTTAATGGTCTAATTGTACCTAGGAGAACTAGGGGAATAGGAGATTCAACTTTAGGCTTTATTTTACCTGTTACACTTAAGTCTTTGTTCTTTCCTTTTTTTTTTTTTTTTTGTCTGTCTTTCTCAGTTCACTAATAAGGTAATTAAAAATGTAATGAATAAGGAGCTATCTTCAAGTCCTGAGTTTGAACATAAGAGGGATCCAACATATCCTATATCCCGTCTCTGAAGGGGGGAAATGCCTAATCCATAACAATAATAGCAATAATCTTATAATCTTTTAAAAGAGTTTTATACCAATTATTTTATCCTGTCAAAGTGAACATTGAATTCCATAAACTAAGCTTATAAGAATTGCTTAAGGGAAAGAATATTGATTGTACAGCTTATTCTCATATTAACATTGATCTAGTTTTAGATTATGAGTAGCTCGTTTATTTCTTTGATTTGCATTAAAGCTTGGACTGTTTATATATTCATTTTAAAATAATAACATTTTACATGTAAAATATGCATATTTTGAAATCTTTTAAATATGTGCATTTATTTCTATAGTACATAAAAGTATGCTGTGGTCTTCAGGATGAAGTATGCTATCATGAAGAATAAATTTGGTTTTGTTAAAATAAGTAGTGTGAGGTCATGTGTTTAAAAATATTTGAACTTGAGGGACGCCTGGGTGGCTCATTCAGTTAAGCGTCCAACTTCAGCTCAGGTCATGATCTCATGGTTTGTGAGTTCAAGCCCCGTGTTGGGCTCTGTGCTGACAACGTAGAGCCTGGAGCCTGCTTCGGATTCTGTGTCTCCTCTCTCTGCCCCTCCCATGCTCATGCTCTGTCTCTCTCTGTCTCTCAATAAATAGACACTAAAAAAATTAAAAATATTTGAACTTGAAGCTAATACAGTGTTATAGGTCAATTATACCTTAACTAAAAACAAATTTGATACCTATGATAACTATAGCTATTAAGTGTTAATTGTTTATTCTTTCCCAAAAAAGACATATTGCATGTATTATTTAATTTTTACAACAGTTCTATGATGACTATTTTACAGTGAGGAAATGGTAAAGACCTTAAATAACTTTCCTAATGTCACGAAACTAGTAGAAGTGGCAGAACTGGGATTTAGACTCAGGTGTGTAACTCCAAAGCTCATGTATTTATCTACTCTGCTGTACTGCCTCTGCATATCAGCATGTACTGCTCTACTAAAGGCCATTGCTTTATGCACCTAGCTATTTTCTTCCTCATTTATCCACACATGCCAAGTGTAGATGTTCTTACAAGAAAATTTGTCCCATAGACATAGATAAGTAATTATTCAGTATTTTAACAATAACCTTTCAGATATGGCTTCTGGGGTGTGTGTGTGTGTGTGTGTGTGTGTGTGTGTGTGTGTGTGTGTGTATGTGTGTGTTTAGGAAAATTAAAGGAGAGGTTAGAATATAGAATGTCTTCAGGTTTTTTTATTCCATTACCATTCCACATGACATTGCCCTAGACTACAGTTAAAACTGAATTTAAAAAACATTGTTTAAATAGTCTCCAAGGGTAATTCATGATTATATGCATCTAAGTGATTTTTAGGATTTTAAGCTGGCAGATATAGTGACTACAAGGCTCCCTCTTGTGGACCATTAAAGCAAGTAGCCGGCAAGTCTCAAGATCCAAAGCCTTTCCTGTTAAAAACCTCTTTTGTATAACAACTGTCAGTGACATCTTTTGCCATGCTACTTGAATGATAGAGAAGTGAGTCTGGGACTGTCAGGAGTAATACTGCTGAACATGTGTGATTCTCCGGCCCTTTTGTTTCCTTAACCTATTGCCTGTATCTCCTTTCTCCTTTCTAATATTAGGGGAAAACATTGTTTCTAAATTTGCCTGCTATCCCATATTTCATTTTTTTGGCTCAGAGAATCTGAGAATGGATGGCTGGAAGTAATTCCCATGATCATCAAGTAACAACACTCATTTAATTTTTTGGAAGTTGATTAGTTTGTTCATGGTCACATAGTGAGGTAATGTTATATTTTAGAAGAGAACCAACAGAGCTAACGGCTCTTTAATAGTAACTTGATTAATTCGCTGAGCCCTGTTGGCTTTCTAAGCTGGTTTGGAATGTAGGTAACCATGTAAACTAGAACAACCCTGGGACTTACAATAAATAGTCGTGGCCTGGTGGAAGCTGGGCTTTAATAAAGACAATTTTAATCTACTGTGTATTATGCTTTGAAATAAATAATGGCACACCTTATGTTACAGAGAGAGCCCATGACAGTATTGGTAGTAGGGTCAGATTTTACATAATATGCTTAGAGGGTGAGCTTTTCAGTAACAGTCTGAATGAGGGTACTAGTCAAATTCTCAGTCACTCATTCCGGTTTCCAGTTCCCCATGTATTCTTTTTTATATATTCCTAAATGATATCTACTTATTCAACTTGATACTCTTTTTTTCTCTGTAGTGGTCTTTCCTTGTTTCAATATAAGACTTTTCCTTCTAATCGTTATAGGGAATCTGTGTATGTATGTGTGTAGAAGGGGGAAGAGTGGGAGGGAAGCAAACCTGAGGAAACTAAAAATTTCCATCTTAAAATGATCTCATCATGCTTTATCCTTGATTTATAGTTACTGATCCCTTAGATCATATTTTGGAAGCTATTCTAGGACAGTTTTGGAAGGCTCTCTCACTTTCTTTTAATGTTTACTTATTTTTGAGAGAGAGAGAGAGAGACAGCATGAGCGGGTGAGGGGCAGACACAGAATCTGAAGCAGGCTCCAGGCTCTGAGCTGTCAGCACAGAGTCCGACGCGGGACTCAGACCCACAAACCGCCAGATCATGACCTGCACTGCAGTAGGATGCTTAACTGACTGAGCCACCCAGGCGCCCCTCTAATTTTCTTTTAGAAAACTTATTCTCCAGTTTGGCAGTGTGTTTTAGAAGCCATTGAAATGTGCTCCAATGTGTTTGTTCTACTTCTGAGGGTGTATTCCAAGGGAATCAACTAGGATATGTGGAAAGGTATAGTTATAAGAATGTTTATTACAGAATTGTAAGAAAAATAAAAGAAACAGCCCAGAAGCAAAAAGAGTAAGTAATTATGATAATTTCGTACTTTGGAATAATGAGCACCTCACAGAAAAATGTTACTTCAAATTGATGAATAAAAAAAAAAAATTGTGACCGATTTTTTTTTTTTTTTTTTAATTCTCAGGTTAGCTAACATACAGTGTAGTCTTGGCTTCAGGAGTGGAATCCGGTGATTCATCACTTACATATAACACCCAGTGCTCCTCCCAACAAGTGCCCTTCTCAATGCCCTTCACCCATTTTCTCCACCTCCCCACCCCCATCAACCCTCAGTTCTCTGTATTTAAGAGTCTCTTCTGGTTTGCCTCCCTCTCTGTTTTTATCTTGTTTTTCCTACCCTTCCCCCATGTTCATCTGTTAAGTGTCTCAAATTCCACATATGAGTGAAATCATGTGATATCTGTCTGTCTCTGACTAGACTTATTTCGCTTAGCATAATATCCTCCAGTTCCATCCACGTTGTTGTAAATGGCAAGATTTCATTCTTTTTCATCACTGAGTAGGATTCCATTGTGTGTGTGTGTGTGTGTGTGTGTGTGTGTGTGTGTGTGTGTCTGTGTCACATACCACATTTTCTTTTTTTTTTAATTAATAATTTTTTAATGTTTATTCAGTTTTGAAAGACCGAGAGAGTGGGAGACACAGAATCTGAAGCAGGCTCCAGGCTCTTGAGCTGTCAGCACTGAGCCTGATGCAGGACTCGAATCCAGGAACTGAGATCATGACCTGAGCCACAGTTGGCCGCTTAACCAACTGAGCCACCAATGCGCCCCTATACACCACATTTTCTTAATTCATTCATCAGGTGATGGACATTTAAGTTCTTTCCATAATTTGGCTATTGTTGAAAGTGCTGCTATAAACATTGGGGTACAAGTGCCCCTATGTATCAGCATTCCTGTATCCCTTGGGTAAATTCCTAGCAGTGCTATTGCTGGGTCATAGGGTAGTTCTATTTTTAATTTTTTGAGGAACTTCTGTGCTATTTTCCAGAGTGGCTGCACAAGTTTGCATTCCCACCAGCAGTGCAAGAGGGTTCCCATTTTTCCACATCCTCGCCAGCATTTGTTGTTTCCTGAGTTGTTAATTTTAGCCATTCTGACTGGTGTGAGATGGTATATCTCAGTGTGGTTTTGATTTGTATTTCCCTGATGATGAGTGTCACTGAGCATCTTTTCATGTGTCTGTTTGCCATCTGGACATCTTCTTTGGAAAGTGTCTGTTTATGTCTTCTGCCCTTTTCTTCACTGGATTATTTGTTTTCTTGGGTGTTGACTTTGTTCAGTTCTTTACAGATTTTTGATACCAGCCCTTTATCCAATATGTCATTTGCAAATATCTTCTCCCATTCTGTTGGTTACTTTTTAATCTTGTTGATTGTTTCCTTTGCAGTGCAGAAGCTTTTTATCTTGATGAGGTCCCAATAGTTAATTTTTTTGCTTTTATTTCCCTTGCCTTTGGAGACATGTCAAGTAAGAAATTGCTGCAGCCGAGGTCAAAGAGGTTGTAGTCTGTTTTGTCCTGTAGAATTTTGATGGTTTCCTGTCTCACATTTAGGTCTTTCATCCATTTTGAGTTTATTTTTATGGTGTAAGAAAGTGTGACTGAATTTTGTACCACTCACTTAAAAAATTAAATGAAGTGGGGCACCTGGGTGGCTCAGTCAGATAAGCATCAACTTCAGCTCAGGTCATGTTCTCACAGCTCATGAGTTCGAGCCCCACACCAGGCTTTGTGCTGACAGCTCAGAGCCTGGAGCCTGCTTCGGATTCTGCCTCCCTCTCTCTGCCCCTGCCCCGCTTGCACTCTGTCTCTGTTAATAAATAACCATTGAAATTTTTTTTGATTAAATGAAGCAATAGCCATAAAGAGCAAATTGAACTCAGGGAATAGATAATAAGGCAAGATTAAAAAAAAGTGGTTGAAACATGTACATTCAGAATCAAGAAAGAGTAGAAACAAGGGGTACCTGGGTGGCTCAGTCAGTTAAACATCTGACTCAAACTTTGGCTCAAGTCATGATCTCACAGTTCATGAGATTGAACCATGCATGGGACTCTGTGCTGACAGCACAGAGCCTGCTTGGGATTTTCTCTCTCCCTGTCTCTCTGCCCCTCCCCTGCTTGCTTGCTCGCTCTCTCTCAAAATAAATAAATATTTAGGAAAAAAAAACAATAGAAGCAAAAGTCCAAATATATCACAGAAATGAAGGCATTTGGTAGGACCAAAGGTGTAGAATATGCAGTAACCAAGATAATGAGCATAGGGGATAGAAATGAGAAAAGCAATCTGCAGTCACACCACCCTGAGTGCACCCAGTCTTGTCTGATCTCAGAAGCTAAGCAGGGTTGGGAAAAATAAGAAAGCAAACAAAACAAATAAATGATTAAAACGAATTGGAGAGGAAGTGAGATACAGATGATAGGTAAAGTCGTTTCAACATAACAGTTTAGTCTCTGAATAATAAAGCTAAAATAGTGGAACACAATAAATATTTAGCGATACCATTCAAGAAAACTCTTCATAAGTAACAGAAGAGTTAAAATGACATATTGAAGGAGCACACCATGTATCAGGGGAAAATGATCCGGAATGGTTCACAGTGGGGTATATCTTAGCAAAGTCATTGGACTTTAAAATCAAGAGAGTTTCTGTGGGTGGCCATGGCAAAAGACCAAGTCACTAAAGGGGGGAAGTAAAGGGTTTGCCTCAGACTTTGCAAACCTCAATGCCAGAAGATAATGAATCAGTACTTTGAAATACACTCCAGGAAGGAAAATGAAAGACAAGAATTTATATTTAGTCAAGCTGTCTGTCAAATACAAAGACTACCATTCAAAGATATATTGTTTGTGAGATACATTATTATCATGAAAGAAAAAGTATATACTCCGTCAACTAACAAACATTGGGAAAGGGAAAGTAGGATATAGAGTCATTTCCTTGCGTGTAATAACAAAATATTAAAGGATGATGTCTTAAGCTGACAAATCAAGAAGTGGAAATATAAGCATATTTTACAAAATGAAGGTATTTTTTGTAAATTGTAAAGTTGTAGCAACGCTCTTCAGGGCAGTACTGGTTAAACAGATTATGGTTCATCCATATCATGAAATACTTGATAGCCTCATAAAAAAATGAGGAAGGTCTCTGTGTACTGATAGGGAAGGAGCGCCAAGATAAAAAGCAAGATGCAGAACATATAATGGAATATATGGTACCATTTATGTAAAAGGAGTAGAAAAATAGTATATAAGGATTTCATACATTTGATCAAAAAACTCAGGAAAAATACACAAGAGTCTTTAAGAAAAAAATTATCTTGGGGGAAGGCTTGGGAGGTGGTTGGATGGATGACTGGGTAGGGGTTAGGTTCGGGTTTGTTCTTTTTTTTTTTTAATGTTTATTTATTTATTTTGAGAGAGAGCATGCACATGCATGAGTGGGTCAGGGGCAGAGAGAGAGAGAGGCGGGGAGGGAGAGAGAATCCCAAGCAGGCTCCACACTGTCAGCATGGAGCCTGATTTGGGGCTCAGACTCAAGAACACGAAATCATGACCTGAGCCAAAATCAAGAGTTGGATGCTTCACCAACTGAGCCACCCAGGCGCCCTTCCTTTTCATTTTTGTAGTGCAAATGCATTACATATTACTAATTAGACTAATGGAAATATGAAATATTCTCTTCCTCCTTCCCCCAAATTCTGGTCCCGTATTGTCTTAAGCAAAGCTCTGAGGTAGTTTTAGCTGCTATCTCTACAAGGTGTCATGGGATTTTCATTCTTTCCAGAATGTAATCTTCTTAAGTAATCTTCCCCAGTCCTTCTAGGTGCAGAAAACACTGTTCTGTGATTGATGTGCTATTTCATCTGGACAGGTTCTCTGTCCTTTCTTAGGTTGTCTGCAAAATAATCAGTACTTATTAAGGCTGGTTCTGTCATTAAATGAAACTCTGTTTCTTATCCTTTGTGTAGGTTATTTATGGGATTGGTCTTGCTGGATCATTGGGCTCCTATGAGTGAGCATTTCCCCTTAAGTTAGTGTCTAATATTCATTCTCAACTTAATATGGTCAAAACAGAACTCTTGATAACATGTACCAACTTTAGAACTCTATGAAATAGGAAGATACGAATTACATTTAGTTTTTGTTTTTTTCATTTAAGGAAGGTGAGACATTAAGAGGTTGTGACTTGTCAAAAATTACTCAGAAAATAGGCGTAAGGCAGGGGCAAGGAGGGTGCTGCCAGACTGCCAGATGTCTTAACCACTGATCATGTGAATCCTGCCTTGTTGATATGAGGATTTAGCATGGTGGACTGAGTTATTGGGGTTTTCCCCTCAAGTGAGGCTAATTTGTTTTTTGGTCCTTGTGCAGTTATGCTTCCAAAGAGATTCTCACACTTATTTCCAGGGTGCATGAGTTTGGATATATAATTGGAAAGCAGTGATGCTACTATTATTAGTGTATACATGTATGCACACACATATATGCACATAGTGATTCAGTAGAATTGCCAGTGACAAAACTGTTACCTTTTGTGAGTTAAGATCACTTGAAGGGAATGCTCATGAAATCATGCTCATGACTTTGAACTCTTTTCCCTAATGAATAGAAGACATTCTGCAACATTTTCTAGAAGTTTTCTAAATGCTTTGGTTCTAATGCATTAATTGTATTGCATTTCTACTTTGGTTTCTAAAGTTGTGTGTGTAAAATGGGGGCGATAGTCTTGTCATCTTCACAGGATTGTTGTGATCACTAAATGGGATAGCTTATGTGAATGCGCTTTTGTAAAACTGTAAGGTGCCTTATCAAAACAGAGATGGTGGTGCTAGTATACGCTAATTAGTCTCACCTGTTCCTCATATGTTCCTACCATTCAACTCTGTCCCTTCCCAATTCACTCTTTTCTAAGAATAGGACTAAAAGGATCATATTAGACTTAAATTCGTGTACCTTAGTTTTTTTCCCCTCTGTGTTTCTTTTTCTGCATGCGTTCGTCTACGTAAAGACAATTTTCAATAATGTCATACATTAATGTCATACTTAATAATTAAACAATAGAGATATAATAAAAACCTATGAGTAATAGTGTGGACACAGGCTTTGTAAACAGACAGTTTTGTGTTTTAAAATCCACTTGTCCTATGTTGGCTGTGTGACCTTGGACAGGTTACTTAATCTCTTGTAGACTCAGTGTTCTCATGTGTAAAAATGAATGATAATATTTATCTTTTGACATTGTTGCGGACTAAATGAGGTACTTTTTGCAAAGCACTTTGGAACATTGTTTTCACAGAACACTTAGTCTACCCTCATGTCCTCAAACATGCAAATTCTAGTTCAGATATAATCACTTGATTAGTAGTTTTACCATTTTTGTTGTACTCCTTTTAATGTAAGTTATGTTGATAAAGATCAGAAATTTAACTCCACAGTTGCTCTAAAAACTTTCTATTTTAGATTCACTGGAATGAAAAATGAGTACATTATGAAAAATGTACATAACAGTGTATATTACTTTATTTCTGGCTTATGTGAGTATATGGGAGCCTGAAAACTCATCAGCTATTTCAAAATGAGGATGCATTTATTCATTATATTTTACATATACCTAGCTGGTGCTATTATTAGCATTTGGAATAAAGAGATGAAAAAAAAAAAAGTAGTTCTTGGCTACATTGGAGGTCACCATTTGTCAAAGGAGACAGGTAAATAAGTGGTTATAATCCAATATCAGAAGTAGTCTGATAGAGGTCTGCACAGGGAGCTTTGAGA
This sequence comes from Herpailurus yagouaroundi, assembly GCF_014898765.1. Classification (NCBI taxonomy): domain Eukaryota; kingdom Metazoa; phylum Chordata; class Mammalia; order Carnivora; family Felidae; genus Herpailurus; species Herpailurus yagouaroundi. The sequence continues at coordinate 18,415,057 of NW_024412406.1, forward strand.
ACCCAGAGGAGGCACCTCCCACTTCTACATGGGGAGTGTGCGTGCAGTCGTTCAGATGTGCCTCCAGGGAAAATGACATCTGAGTCACATCTGGAACGAGCCAGAACCTGTAACCTGAAGCCTTTTCTTCAGACTAAGGACATGAATTCATTTTAAGATGATGTGGAGCCAATGAGTACTTTTATTTAAAGCAACATGAGGGGCGCCTGGGTGGCTCAGTCAGTTGGGCGTCCGACTTTGGCTCAGGTCATGATCTCACCATCAGTGAGTTCGGGCCCTATGTCAGGCTCTGTGCTGACAGCTTGGAGCCTGGAGTCTGCTCTGGATTCTGTGTCTCCCTGTCTCTCTGCCCCTCCCCTGCTCGTGCTCTCCCTCAAAAATTAAAAAAAATAATAATAAAGCAACATGAATGGATTGGGAATTTAGGATAACTACCTGGAAGCATACCTCCAAGCAGTGGCATCACATCAGTTTTATCATCATCTACATTGCAACCAGTTACTTAATATATCCAGCTCATGGATACCTTATCTCACTCAATCCAGCACCCTTTGAACTGCATATTAATTGCCATTATTCTATAGATATGAAAACACAGGGTAATACAGGTTAATAGAGGAGTTAGTGACTGGATGCATAAGGGAGAGTATGTTTGATCACCTGCCATTCTTCCTGGTGGGTTTAAGTTAACAGAAGATGAGAGATGATAATTGTTGATCCTTAGTCTCCTTTTTCATGTGTTTTATATATTATAAAGCATTTCACTGAATTTAGTTTGATTCTAGAGTTTAAAGATAACATGTGTTCCCTAGAAGATGGCTTTTAACCCAAGTCTGTTACTTCGTCTGGTACTTAAGGAAACTGGTTTGTTCTAACACTAGAGGAAAAAATGGTTGTGTTAAACTTGCTCTTCCTTAGAATTTTTCATCTTACAGGATTTTTGTCCCTATTCTTTAGAATTCTTAATAGAATATGTTACTTAATTTTCCAGTCCTCCTCCTTTTCCTCTAAATAAAATTATCTTAATATTTGAAATGATATCTCCTTAGGATTTGAGACGTTGTAGTTGTGTAATTGTTAAATTCTCATATGTAACTGGGGACCTGGATTCTCAGTATGAAGGGTAGTTTGAAACTAGATTTTTGTCTTTCTTCTCCATAATGTCTATCGAGTATATTCAAGCAATAGAATGAGAGGTGATAATTCTTCAGAGTTAAAAACAAAACAAAAAGCCTGACTATTAATCCAGCCACATTTCTCATTAGCTTTCCAAATCCTGTCAAAATTGACCGTTTACCCCTTCATTTTTAGTTCTTTAGTTGAAAATACAAATGAAGTACTTCTTTCTCTCCTAGAAATGTGGTATAGTGATTCGTTTTTTTTAAAAGGGTTTGTATGTAACTAGAAAGGAGTATAACAAAGATTGTGTGTGCACAGTTTCGACTTGCTATACTCACCTTTTACTTCTTTTATTTCAGCTCAATCTGAAATTGAAGTTTCTGTGTCTGCAAGAAATATCAGGAGGTTACTAAGTTTCCAGCGGTATCTTAGATCTTCTCGCTTTTTTCGCGGTACTACTGTTTCAAATTCTCTAAACATTTTAGATGATGATTATAATGGACAAGCCAAGGTGTGTATAACTTTTTCAGGAAAACATTAATTTTTGATAAGTTTCATGAAACCCCTTTTTTCCCATATGGGATTGACTTATTAGAACCTTTTTTTGTATGCAAAAATTAGTTAAGCCCATTATTCAGTTTTTCCTTTAGAGCAGGTGTTCATTTTATAATTAGGTGTTACAGAGCAAGGGAAATCACTGAAGTAACTAAAAGAATGAAAATGTTTTTGTTTATTGTAACAGTAAGTAACAAGTAGATCAGTAAACATTAAACTATAAGATCACACTGAATTTTAACTCTGGGAAGAATATTATGGCTATTCTGATCTAATGTCTATATGCTATACATAAAGAATCTATGACCTAAAGAGCATCAGGGACTGTTTGAGCTCACCCACTGTTTAGAGGTAAACCCAGCATAGGATGTTAGGTCTCATGACTTACAGTCAAATGACTTTTTATAGTCTCTTGCATCACTGAGCTATTTTGAGGGTTTATACATTTTCTAATTAAACCCAGTGATTGTGAGTATTATTTATATAGTTTAAAAGAAATGTCTTAATGAAGGTGGAGCTCAGATGAGCTTGTTTTTGACCAAATGAGAGTTTTTAATGATCTTATGTTTCTGACATTTTTAAAATTATTTTTTACCTAATATTTACAGGCCAGATTTTGTAAGTGTGTGTACATAGGGCTAAGGTACCTTCTTTACAATTGCATTAAAGTGCAAAAAAATTGTTTCCCTGTTTGTGAAAGAAATCTATAGAAAAGTGTTCATGCTTTCTTTAAATTGTAAAAAGTTTACAGGTTCTGCTTTTTAACATGAAAATATCGGGGCACCTGGGTAGCTCAGTCGGTTAAACGTCTGTCTTCGGCTCAGGTCATGATCTCATAGTTCCTGGGTTTGAGCCTCCCGTCGGGCTCAGTGCTGACAGCTCAGAGCCTGGATCCTGCTTCAGATTCTGTGTCCCTCTCTCTCTCTGCCCCTCTCCCGCTTACACACATGCTCTCTCTCAAAAATAAACATTAAAAAAAATTAAAAATAAACAAAATGAGAATATTGATCTGTGTATGAGTGGTTGTTAGTACTATCAAATAATCACTATTAGTAAGAGTATTTCTTATGTCAATTTATTGATAGATGTGTACAACAGTGAACTTTCCATAAAAATTTCAGGTTACAAATATATAGTGTAAAAATATGAATTTGGTTTGGTTGTTGTGAGATTTATTTGCTCAACTGAAATACACATCAACTTAAATGTAATAAAGGCTATTAATTATTGTATAATGATATTTAAAGAATATAAATAAATACCTGTAAGTTGGGAGTTTTTTTTTTTTTTAAGAAAAGGAATGACAAATAACTTAAGCATAGTGTAGTATAGATTCAAGTGCCTAAGTTCCAGAATCAGACCACCTGAGTTAATTAATATCCCAGCTCTGTTACTTTCTAGCTGAGCAAGTTAGTTACTTTTAGCCTGTTTCCCCATATATAAAGGAGGGTTAAAGACAACTCCTACTTCATAGTCTTGGTATGAATAGTAAGAGTAAGCAAAACACTTTTAACAGTACCTGGAATATAGTAAGTACTCAACTATTATAACTTATTTTTTAAAATCTAATTTCTAGACCATGCCATGTATGAACCATATATGGTTCATGGTGTTAAATTATGTTAGAATTCTTGAAAAGTTCATGGGAGTATAGGAATGAATTGAAAGAAACAATAACCTTACTTGTACATTCATTAATTGGAATACAAACTATTTGGTTTTCCAAATGGAGATTACCCTTTGGACACTTTTTTGGAGCCAGTTGGAAAGGTCATGATTAAAAGGAGAATGATACTTTGCATTTCTTAAAGTAAATCACTTTCTATTTTCACTAACTTCACTATGGACTATCTGTAAAAGACAGACTGTTATTGAACTTAAATTACAGTAGCAATGTTTGGTTTTCATTTCAGTGTATGCTGGAAAAAGTTGGAAATTGGAATTTTGATATCTTTCTATTTGATAGACTAACAAATGGTAAGTGAAGAGTTTGACTTACTCAAATTAATGTGTACTCTAGATTGCTGCATTGATGGTACAGTCACTCAGGGGGTTATTGCTTTCATTTACTTAGGTTATGAGCCCTCTGCTGCCAACAGAACATCATTTTGTCCCTTCTTTAGTGACTGATCTATAAGCTCAAAGAATCACTCTCATAATTTTGTCTTTTCATTACTCTTGGTTAGCAGTAATCAAAAGTCATCATCATCATCATCACTTGGCCATCCATCCCTAATTAATGCTACTATTATAGATAACCCAAAGTGAAATTGTTACCTCATTATTTTGTTTTTCTGTTTTGGTTTCTTTTGGGTTGTGGTCATTTACAATGACATCTTCTGATACTGTATTTCAGCTTTGATAGCCACAGATATGTGGTAGATTAATGACATTTTAAAGATATCCTTTCTTTTAACTTTATGGTTCTCAGGCTTTTCTTTCTCTGTACATTTGAGAGATATGACATATGATCAACATTGGTTCCCTATGACATGGCGTCTTTATGGTTGGGTGGAGATGAGCTTGTAGCTTCTTTAGGAGTCTTATCAGAATCTACAGAATATGAATGGTTTGAAAACACCAGGTGATTCTAATCTGTTTACCCCCTCCTGTGTTTTGTTTGGTTTTAGGGGCAAGAGTCATGTTTCCTTATTCTGTTTGGAACAGGATAAGGATTTCTTTTGAGAATCATTTTTATTTAGGGTAAAATTTTTGGCATAAAAAAAATGGTACAGGTTATTCAACTAGACCGTACTTGTCTAAATATCTCTTTGCTTGTCTAAATATCCTTTTAATAAGTGAAACAGGGGGCTCCTGGGTAGCTCAGTTGGTTAAGCATCTCACTCAATTTCGGCTCAGGTCATGATCTCATGATTCATGAGATTGAGCCCCGCAGTGGGCTCTGTGCTGACTGTGGAGCCTGCTTGGGATTCTCTCTCTCTCTCTCTCTCTCTCTCTCTCTCTCTCTCTCTCTCTCTCTCTGTCTTCCCCTCCTGCACACACACACACACTCTCTCTCTCTCAAAATAAATAAATAAACCTTAATAAAAGTAAAGCAGATTGGAAAGTACACTGAGAGGAAGCCACTTCTGAGTGTTTAGAATGAAGTGGGCCACCTGGGTGGCTCAGTCAATTGAACATCCAACTCTTGATTTCTGCTCAGGTTGTGATCCCAGGGTTGTGGGATCGAGCCCTGCACCGGGCTCCACTCTGAGCATGGAACTTGCTTGAGATTCTCTCTCTCCCTCTGCCTCCCCCTCCCCTGCTTCTGCATTCACACATTTTCTGTCTCTGTGTGTGTGTCTCTCTCTCTCAAATTAAAAAAAACAATTTTTTAGAGTGAATTAAATATGTAGTTCACTGCTATGTACTTTGAAATTGCCTTTTTGTTTTCTTTTTTTCTTTGGAAGGAAGCTCCTTTCATAAGGAAGCTAAATATGGGAAATGGGCAAGCAGATACAACTCTAGTCATCTTGAGAATCAATGTGGGTCTAGCTTTTTAGTATCACTACATTATTCCCTGTAAGCTGTGTGACCATGTAAAGTCCATGTAAAGAAAATAGCTTTGAGATCACCTTCTATTTGTCTGTACACTGTTGACAGAAAATAAATCGGACTGATCCTCAGCAAAATTGAAAAACAATGAATTCTGTTTTATCAGCACAGTCCCCCTCCTGCTTCCCTGCCATTTTGGGGTTTTTTTTCCTTTTCTCTTTCTCTTCTACCTCTCCTTTGCCCTTGGGTGACTGTTTTCTGCCTTTCTCTGGCCCCACTTGGCATGTCCACACAGAAAATGCTCTAGTATCGTTTACACAGTTGTCTTTCCCTTCAGCCTTCCCTTTTTAAAACATGTAGATGGCAAAATATCAGGTGACTCATCTTCTTCTAGATCTGGGAAATTCCTTTTTTCTAACTTAATATGAATATTACTTCAGTTATTATCCCAAGATAAATGTAGATCAAACCATGCCACCCTTCACACCTTCCAGGTTTAGCCTTCTATAAACTGTAATTGCTCCTCACCTGCTATTAGTCTGCTGGGACACTTTTACTCATTGAAATAGCTGTTTGCTTTCTAAATTCCATTTTTAAAAAGCACATATCTGCTAGTCAGGGGTCTTGGTGATGAAAGTAGAGTGAGGTTGAAAGTGTGGGATGGGCAGAATAGCTTTCACGTTAATCACCTCATTACTTTTTGTGAAGATGATGGCTGAATGGTTTCTTCTTAGGGTTGGTTGTTAGCAGGTAACTACACACCTGTGATTTTACAGATGGTGATACACATATTCATGTAACAAGAGCCACCCAAAAGTTACAGGAATTCTATACATGAAGAGCAAATGGGCAAGAAAAATTTTTTAACTTTCATTATTTTATTAGAAATGCTTTCCTTTTTTTTTTTTTTAAATTTTTTCTTCAACGTTTTTTATTTTATTTTTGGGACAGAGAGAGACAGAGCATGAACGGGGGAGGGGCAGAGAGAGAGGGAGACACAGAATCGGAAACAGGCTCCAGGCTCCGAAACAGGCTCCAGGCTCCGAGCCATCAGCCCAGAGCCCGACGCGGGGCTCGAACTCACGGACCGCGAGATCGTGACCTGGCTGAAGTCGGACGCTTAACCGACTGCGCCACCCAGGCGCCCCAGAAATGCTTTCCTTTTAAAAGTGCTTAGCCAGAAATGAATTCTGGATAATATATATGTATGGTACCCAAGTGTATAGTTTTCTTTTGTTGCTTACCGATCCCGTGCTTTCTGTATTTCTTACTCTGGCAATTCGCCAGATGACATAGTAGGGGGAACGCAGAGAAGAGGTAAAACTCAGTGATTCCCACCAAGACAAAGGGTCCCACCTTGTCCACTGCAAGGAGGAAAATACGTATCATCTGGTAGGATATATTTGGCATTCCTTTTATAGGAATGAGAGGTTATGTGTAAAATAGTAAGATAGGGTTTGTCACCCCCGAGATCTACCTGGCATGTGAGGACCCTTGTTGCCAGGTGTGTCTCATGGCAGCAGCCTCATCCTCCTGGCTGCCATCTGGAATCACATCTAAGAACCATCAATGACCCTTACATGTACCTTGAGCAGTTCTATCTTTGGATACATGTTTATGAAGGAGGCTCTTCTATAAGCACAATTTTCTTTTCCAAGAAAGTGTTTCCATTTTTGTATAAAGTAAGTTCTTCTGTGCAAGAAGAACAGGTAAGCATTACTTGTTTTGAAATGTTTGACTTGTGTTCTTATTCACTGGTATTAAAATAGTCCGTTGGTATCTTAAAAACTAGAAATAAGAAACAATGTTACACGCAGTTTTCCAATTAGATATGGGTAGTACACTTTGTTAGACTGGTTTTTGTCTGATTCTTTTAAAGTTCTTGGTGGAAGACATTATATGTATTGCAGATTGCCCGAATTCCAGAAGATATTTTACCATTAGATTGCAGCTTTCTTAAAACTTATTCAAGACCTAGAAATTGGTAATTTGTCTCATTAGGTTTGCAAAACAAGTTTGGGAGAATGCTATCGTAACCTAAACATACAGAATAAATATACATTCTTTTTTACTGAGATATAATTGACATATGATGTTATAATAGTCTCAGATGTACAACATAATGATTTGACATTTATATACATTACAAAAGATTACCACAGAAGTAGTTACCATCCGTCACCATAAAAAGTTATTACAATATTATCACCTATATTCCCTATGCTGTACTTTACATCTCTGTGACCTATTTATTTTATAACTGGAATTTTGTACCTCTTAATCCCTTTCACCTGTTCTGCCCATTCCTCCACCTCCTTGGCAATCACGTTTGTTCTCTGGAAGTCTGTTTCTGTTGTTTTGTTTGTTCATTTGTTTTTTAGATTCCAGATATAAGCAAAATCATACGGTGTTTGTCTTTCTCTATCTGAATTATTTTACTTAGCATAATGCCCTCTAGGTCCATCCATGTTATCACAAATGGCTGAGTAATGTGCCATTACAATAATGTTCCATTGTTTTGTGCTTTCAGCTCTCACATTTAGGTCTTGAGTCCATACTTTGTGTATTTTTGCACATGGTATGGGAAAGTAGTCAAGTTTCATTCTTTTACATGCAGCAGTTCAGCTTTTCCAACACCATTTATTGAAGAGACTGTTTTTTTCCCCATTGTATATTCTTGCCTCCTTCGTCATAGATTAATTGACCCTTAAAGCATGGATTTATTTTGGGCTCTCCGTTATGCTCCACTGATCTATATGTCTTCTTTTGTGCTGACACCATATCGTTGATTACTGTAGCTTTGTAATGTAGTTTGAAATCTGGGAACATGATACCTCAGCTCTGGTGTTCCTTCTCAAGATTGCTTTGACTATTGGGGATCTTTTGTGGTTCCGTACAAATGTTAGGATTATTTTTCTAATTCTGTGAAAAATGCTATTGGTATTTTTATGGAGATGGCATTGAATCTGTAGATTGCTTTGGACAGTAGGGACATTTTAACCATATTATTCCAGTTCATGAGCATGGTACATCTTTCAATTTCTTTGTGGCATCTTCAATTTTTTTCATCAATGTCTTATAGGTTTTCAGAGTACAGATTTTTCAACTCCTTTGTTACATTTATTCCTAGGTATTTTCTTTTCGATGCAATTATAAATGGGGTTATTTTATTAATTTCTCTTTCTGGTAATTACTAGTATATAGAAGTACAACATATCTGTATGTTAATTTTGTATCCTGCAACTTTGCTGAGTTCATTTGTAGTTCTAATAGTTTTTTGGTAGAGTCTATAGGGTTTTCTTTATATATAGGATTATGACATCTGCAAGTAGTGACAGTTTACTTATTCCTTCACAATCTAGATGCCTTTTATTTCTTTTTCTTTTCTGATTGCTGTGTTTTGTACTTCCAGTACAGTGTTGAATAAAAGTGTCAAGAATGGGCATCCTTGTTTTGTTCTTAGAAGGAAAGCGTTCAGCCTTTCACCATTGAGAATGATGTTACCTGTGGGTTTGTCATATGTGGCCTTTTTTATATTGAGATATGTTCCCTCTGTACCCACTTTGTTGAGAGTTTTTATCATAAATGGATGTTGAATTTTATCAAATGGTTTTCCTACATCTATTGAGATGATCATATGCTTTTTATCCTTCATTTTGTTAAGGTAGTATATCCTGTTGATGCATTTGCAAATGTGGAACCATCCTTATATTCCTGGAATAAATCCCACATGAACATGGTGTTTGATCCTTTCACTATATTGTAGAATTTGGTTTGGTCATATTTGGTTAAGTATTTTTGTAAATATGTTCACCAAGAATATTGGACTGTAATTTCTTTTTTTTATACAAAGTGTCTTTGTCTACTTTTGGTGTCGGGGTAATGTTGGCCTTGTAGAATGAATACAGAAACAATCCTTCCTCTTTAATTTTTTGAAATACTTTGAGAAGGATAGGTACTTACTCTTCTCTCAGTGTTTGGTAGAACCCACCCGTGAGAAGCCATTTGGTCTTGGACTTTTGTTAGTTGGGAGTTTTTTGATTACTGATTCATTTCATTGCTAGTAATTGGTCTGTTCAAATTTCCTATTTCTTTGTGATTCAATCTTAGAAGATTATGTATGTAGGAATTTATCCATTTCTTCTAGGTTGTCCAGTCTGTTGGCATCTACTTGTTTTAGTAGTCTCTTACCAGCTGTATTTTTATGGTGTCTTTTGTATCTTCTCCTCTTTCATTTCTGATGTTCCTTACTTGAATCCTGCCTCTTTTTCTCTTGATGAGCCTGTCTAAAGGTTTATCAACTTTATCTTTTCAAAGAATCAGCTCTTAATTTTATTAATCTTTTCTATTATTTTTTAAGTCCTATTTCATTTATTTCTACTCTTTATTATTTCCTTCCTTCTACTAACTTTGGGCACTGTTTGTTCCTCTTTTTTCTCATTCCCTTAAGTGTAAGCTTAGATTGTTTATTTCACATTTTTCTTAATGGTTTGGTAGGCTTTATCGCTATAAACTGCTTCTGCAGGGCACCTGGGTGGCTCAGTCACTTAAGCATCCAACTCTTGATATCAGCTCAGGTCATGATCTCTCAGTTTGTGACTTTGAGCCCTGCATTGGGCTCTGCATTGACAGTGTGGAGCCTTCTTGAGATTCTGTTTCTGTCTCTCTCTATCTCTGCCTCTCTCTCTCTTCTCCCCCCTCACTCTCCCTCTCTCTCACACTCTCTCTCTCCCTCTCAATAAATAAATAAACTTAAAAAAAAATATTTTTGCTGTGCATCTTCTATTTTGGAACATTATATTTTAATTTTCATTTGACTCAATTCTTTTGTTTGAATTCCTCTTTCATTTCTCCATTGACGTCTTGGTTGTTTATTGGCATGTTGTTTAGCATCCACATGTTTGTGTTTTTTCCAGTATTTTTTTTCTTGTAATTGATCTAGTTTCATACTGTTGTGGTTGGAAAAGATGCTTGATGTAATTTCAGTTTTAAATTTATTGAGACTTGTTTTGTGGCCTAACTTGTGATCTCTCCTGGAGAATACAGTGTTTCATGTGCATCTCCAAAGAATGTGTATTCTTTTTTAATTTTTTGTTTTTTGTTTTTGCTGTTCAGTTTGGATGATTTCCACTACCCTGAAATCCTAGATCACTGATCTGTGCTTCTGCATCATCTCATCTGCTGTTGATTCCCTCTACAGTGTTTTCCATTTTAGTTAATGTATTCTTCAGCTCTGATGCATTCTTTTTTATATTTCTTATCTCTGCTGAAGTTCTCACTGAGTTTATCTACTCTTCTCAAGTCTGGAGAGCATCCTTATGACAATTACTTTGAACTCTTCATAAGGTAGATCGCTTATTTCCATTTCATTTAGGTTTTTTTTTTTTTTTGAGGTTTTGTCTTGTTCTTTCATTTGCAACATGTTCCTCTGTCTCCTCCTTTCCCTGTCTATTTTTGTTTGTATATATTAGGTAGATCAGCTGTGTCTCTGGGTCTTGAACATGTAACCTTATATAGAAGGCATCCTGTGAGGCGTAAACCCCACCCCACCCCCTGGTAACTATACCCAGGCACTCCAGGGATTTCCCCTGTGTGGGCTGCATGTGCCCTCCTTTGTGGCTGGATCACAAATTATGTGGGCACACTGGTACCACTTTTGTGGGGTTCCAGTCCCGGCTGAGGCGACTCAGTGTGGTGGGACAGTAGCCACTTTTGGGGGGACAGGCACCAGTCTCAGTTGAGGCTCTCTGCTGAGTGCAACAGGAGGGGAACCACTTTGGAAGGGTATCCCCCAGGAAGGGAAGGTTGGGCTGGACAGGTCCACAGGTTGACATCTGGTCAGGGTAAGCAGTGCCAGAAAGGTAAATGGATAGTGTCAGAACTGGTGCCCGCCAGCATCAGCCCAGCGAGGCAGAAGGAAGGCAAGAAAAATGGTGCCATTCAGTGCTTCCTTCCTGGAGAAAGTTCCTACAGAGCCCTGACCCTACTGCACAAGCCCTAAAATTAGTCAGTGAATCTCCTTCAGTTATGGCTTAGGTGCTGTTTAGACTATTGCTTCTGTTCTGGTCTCAGCCAAGTGTTTATATGCAGGCCTTTTAAGAGTGGAATCTTGGCATCCCACAGCCGGCCAGCTCTCCTGGAGTTAAGCTTCACTGGTTTTCAAGGCTTCTGGACATAAGGCATGCTGATTTCCAAAGCCAGATGTTATAGAGGCTTTTCTTCCTGGTACAGATCCCAAGGGCAGTGGGTACCTGATGTGGGGCTCAAACCCTTCACTTCTCAGGGAGGATCTCTATACCTGTGATATCCCTCCTGCTTGTGGGTTATCAAGCTGGGCGTGTGGACCCTGACCAAATCACATCTCTGCTTTCTTGATGTGACTTTTTCTTTACATCTTTAGCTGTGGAAGAGCTGTTCTGCTAGTCCCCAGATTGTTCTCAGTAAGAGTTACTCTATATGTACTTGCAGTTTTGGTGTGTGGCCATTGTTTGACCTGAGCTCAGAATCCTCCTACTCTGCCATTTTCAGCAATTCCCACCCACTTTTTTAAATTGAGGTATAATTGACATATAACATTATATTAGCTTTAGGTGTACAATGTGAGGATTTAATATATGTATATATTTAAAACAATCACAAAAAAATCTAACATCCATCACTATACATGGTTACATTTTTTTTGTGAGAACTCTTTAAGATCTATTCTCTCAACAACTTTCAAATATGTAATACAGTATTAATAATAGTCACCATGCTGTACGTTACATTCCCCAGACTTATTTTATAACTAGAAATTTGTACCTTTTGACCCTTTTCACTCATTCTGTCAACACCCCCAACTCTTGCCTCTGACAACCACCAATTTGTTCTCTGTATCTATGAGCTTGGTTTTTTTGTTTGTTAAAGATTCCACATAATAGTTAGATCATGGCATTTGTCTTTCTCTGTCTGACTTATTTCACTTAGCATAATTACCTCAAAACTCATCCATGTAGTTGTAAGTGGCAAGATTTCTTTCATTTTTATGGCTGAATAATATTCCATCGTATATGTATACCATATCCTCTTTGTCCATTCATCTGTCTGTGGACCCTTAGGTTGCTTCCATTGGAAATAATGCTGCGCTGAGCAGAGGAGTGCGTATATCTTTTCGACTTAGTGTTTTCTTTTCTTTGGGTAAATAGAGGTCGAATTGCTGGATAATATGTTAGTTCTCTTTTTAAATTTTCGAGGAGCCTCCATTCTGTTTTCCATAGTGGCTGTACCAATTTACATTCCTACCAATAGTGCATTTTTCTCCACATCCTCACCAACACTTGCTATTTTTTGTCTTCTTGATAATAACCATTCTGACAGGTGTAGAGTGGTATCTCATTTATGGTTTTGATTTGTATTTCCCTGATGGCTAGTGATGTTGAGCATCTTTTCATCCGGCTCTTGGCCATCTGTATATCTTCTTTGGAAAAATGTCTACTCGTATCCTCTGCCTATATTTAAAATGGGTTGTTTGTTTGAACTTACATTGTGAAATATCTATGTATATATCCAAGGAAAAGTGGGTTGTTACAGCAATAATAACAGGAATATAGCTCACTTCTTCACAAATGGTTCTAAACCAGATGGGCTCCTGTTTGTATCAGTATAGTGTTATCAGGATTCAAATACATTTTAACATTTAATTTCTTAAAAAATAAAAGATTTGAAAAAGTTTTTTTTGTTTAAGGTGCTATGTCAGGTTTTTTAAAAAGAATCTCTTTTGGTCTCCTGCATCTTTTCCAGTGTTTCTCATGCAAATATTGTTCCATTAATTTATATTTTTCCTTAGCTATGGGCTTCTGTTGACAATTGTGTAGGCAGTTTTGGGTAATGAAGTTAGCCCAGTGGTCCTTTAAAATTCTCCATAAATGTTATTACTATAAATATGCAAGTGAGAATAGTTAAGTCTTTTGTAGATTTTTTTAAGAATGATAGTTTCTTTAGAGAGATGGTTTCTTCGAATCATCTTTATGTTATTGTCTAAATTCTGGCAGCAATTTTTGAGCTCCTAACTCTTTAAAACGTACAGTTTTATATCATGTGTCCTAATAGAGGAAATGCACAAAACATTGAGAAATATAATAGAAGGTATAAAAAATGGAGAGTTACATCTTGGAAGACAGACTAACCATTATAACAATGCTAGTATTTCCAGATTCCATGTCTATACTCAAGTGACTCCAGTTGTCAAAAGGGTGGAAGTTGAGGGTGAGATAGTCCTCACAGCAGGTAGCAGCTCTTTCAGAAAACTTAGCTTAGGGGAAGAGACAGGGTGGCAGCTGGAGGGAGCCAAGAGAGTCAAGTATTCTTTGTTGTTTGAAAGATAAAATCTAGAGCATGTCCTGAGTGCTGATGCTTGTTGGAGCACTAGAAGGAGGGACTGAGGAGGGATATTTTGATTCAGGGGGAAGGAGGAGGCATGGGGGGTGGTGTTGGTAGGTGGCACAGTTTCTGAGACACTCTGGAGGGGTGGAGGGATTGGCTTTGGAAAGAAAAGGAAATGAGGGCTTGTATTTTTTCTGTGAAGTATGAGGCTGTTGAGAATAAGGGGGGGGGGGAATTTGAGAAGAATAGAGAAAGCTTGAAAATAGGCATTTGAAGAGATAAAGAGTGGCACCTGGCTGTCTCGGTTGGGCGTCCGACTTTGGGTCAGGTCACCATCCCCACATCGGGCTTGCTGCTGTCATTGCAGAGCCAGCTTCGGGTCCTCTACCCACCTCAATTTCCCCTTCCCCCACTTGCGTGCATGCTCTCTCGCTCTCTCTCTCTCTCGCTCTCGCTCTCTCTCTCAAAAATAAATAAGTATTAAAAACAGATAAAGAACTGTTTCACTAGAAAAACATAGTAAGATTGCTGTATAATTGTTGACTGTGAACTTAGTGTTAGAATAGAATTCTATTTAGTTTTGTGACCACCCGCCCCTTCCAGCTACTCAGATTTCTTGCTACAAGTGTGGGGTAGACAAGTGGTTGAGTTCAAAGTTTTGATCTTGAGGTCATCGATCCTTCCTCCTAGCTCTGTACCTTGAAGAACAAACACAACCTCTAGTGAACAAGGTGCAGCTACCACAGTTGACTTTGATTGGGCATCCTCATACAGTTAGTGATGTGGTAGAGGGATGTCTAGGTGGAGTTGGTGCAAGGTTTTCTACTGATTCTAATTACTTTGGTGTCTTTCAAAAAATTGATTTGAAAATGCTTATCTTCCAGTTATTTGGTTGTAGAAAAATGAAACAAAGCCCATTTTTTTCCTTAGAATGGAAAAAAGATATAAGAATTAAAGTTCACAGCTGGTAAAATTAAGGATGTACGTTTTAGATAGACAAAATGTAGGAATTTGTACTCTCTGTGTTTTATATTCAAAACCCATATTTGGAAGCACAATGCAATTATGCTAGTCTATATTTCCTACTAATATCTCTTCTTTTTTCATTTTAGGAAATAGTCTAGTAAGTTTAACCTTTCATTTATTTAGTCTTCATGGATTAATTGAGTACTTCCATTTAGATATGATGAAACTTCGTAGATTTTTAGGTAAGTGATTCTAACCCGTTTAACAGAAATAACATTTGAACAAGAATCTGTTTTAAGTTTTCATCAGTTTTTTCAGTTAGCTATTGCTCTAAAACAGACTACCCTAAATTTTTGTGGCTTGGAATGACACACACTTACTCAGCTCCTGAGTCTGTGGGGCTGTTGAATGCTGCTTGTAGTCTAGCTGAGTTCATTTATGTACCTGCAGTTGACAACAGGCAAGCTACTCTGTGGGCCTGGACTGGGGCCTCAGCTGGGACACTGGGCTTCATGTGGCTCAGCTCTACATGGTCCCCCATTAAATTCAAAGGAGTCAGAGGAGTTTGGCCCCTTAATAAATTCATATTAAAAACAAAAAAAGAAGGAAATATATTTTATGACAAGCTTCTTCAAAGAGTGATGGGCAGTCTCCAAGGGAGCTGGCATACCCGGGCCCCTGAAACTGGCTCTCCAGGTCTGGCTCTCCATCACTTCCACCCCATGCTGTTGGCCAAAGCAAGTCTGATAGGGGGTGGATGACACCTCTCGTCCAGGAAGCTTTGAAGGTTCAAAGCCATGAATGGAGGGCATGGTGAAGAAGTGGGACACTTTTGCAGTCAATCTCTTAGGTTGACCACAGCTTTGTCACAAAGATGACACAATTTCTGTCCTTTTTCCAAACTATGAAAGCTCAAACTTGAAAAGATTAGGTGCATTGCACTTAGGTGTTCTCTTTTTCTGATCCCAGAAATCTCTTTACGTTAAACTTAAAGATTATTTTTAATATGTTTAAATGTGCACGGTGATATTTGTGTAAGACTGTTTTGCTAGGGAAAAAGCTGACCTTTTTTGCCAAATAAATATGTTAGAAGAAAATTAGCATGAGGATTATTTACTTTTTTAAAAAAAGAAGGTAATATTTTCTTTCCTCTTAAATACTGAACTAAGATAAATTTATTACCTAGGACTTTTGAGAGACTTTTCCTGCATATTTATTTCTAATTTGTATACCTGCAATACTCCACTAACAAATTGTGTAAATTATAAAACATATATAAAAATAGATATTAACAAGAGTAATTAAAAGGCTATTTGAAAGGATGGGTTAAAGTAAATACATAATTCTAATGCTCTTTCCTTCTCACCAGTGAGTCATGGTTCACCACTGTGGAATTGGCTCACTTTACTAGTGACCAGTAGATTACAGTGTTATGCCCTTGGGGCCATCCTGCAGGCTTGATGGCAACAGGGATAACTCTGCCCCTAATCCTAGTCTCCTTTTTCATGAAAGCCTAACAGACATGGAGTAGAGACAGTAGGATTAAGAGAAGGTCCATCCCTACCACTGAAAAACTAATTCCAGTTCTGAAACGAATACCTCACTGATGATGTGCCCATGGGATCATCTTCATATGCCCTAATAACTATAATATTTTAGCTTCATAAAGTTTTTTGTTTACTGATAAATTTCTAGAGTCTAAAACAGTACTTGGGACAAGTGTTTGTTGAATGAATTGCAATGCTTTTAATGAAACCGAGAAACTCTTCTTAAATTACATTTGAAAGAGAGGAGTTTGGTACAATGATAGGTTCACATTTTAAAAGAGAAAAAGAGAGGCACCTGGGTGGCTCAGTCAGTCAAGCATCCGACTGCCGGCTCAGGTCATGATCTGATGGCTCGTGAGTTCAAGCGCCATATCAGGCTCTGTGCTCACAGCTCAGAGCCTGGAGCCTGTTTCAGATTCTGTGTGTCTCCCTCTCTCTCTCTCTGCCCCTCCCCCGCTAGCACTCTGTCTCTCCCTCTCTCAAAAATAAGTAACACTTAAACAAATGAAAAATAAACAAAATATTTATTGTTTTGACATGAATACCTTCTGATAATTTCAAACAAGTTAGCAGCCACAGTGGTATTGATTCTTTGGACATACATGTGAGTTCTGAGTGATTGTCATCCATCTGAATCTGAACAACTAGCTGGTAGCCACATGAAGATTGTAAGTGGAAAACTCATAATTATCACAATTCTTGTACTTTGCACAGGCCTCCCACGTACAATTAAATTTGAGATCTTTTTTCTTTGATGCAGTTATGATTCAAGAAGATTACCACAGTCAGAACCCTTACCACAATGCGGTCCATGCTGCAGATGTTACTCAGGCCATGCACTGTTACTTAAAAGAACCTAAGGTAAGATGCTGACATTTACAGGGGGTGCGAATCCTAAGAAAATTCCTTGACTTACTTTCAAATACTTTTCCTTAAATGAGTGATTTGACTCAAAATCAGAGGCTTCCTTCACTAAACTGAGATCTGGCTGGATCAAGTTTCCCATCCTGGTTATATTTGTACAGCAGCTGGACAACTGAGTGATTGTTGAGAGAGAAGCTGGAGAAGTCCAGGTGAGGTCTGGATCTGACGAAACCCCCAACTCTGTGTGAAGACACTGGCATTTACACCAAGCTCCTTGTAACCTCCATGAGGGCCGCACAGCATTAGTCCAATTCAGAGAATGAATGGGGAGCTACAGAAGGGAAGCAGGAGACTTTCCCACACCTGTCAGAAGCTGTTTTGTTTTGGTGCACCATGAAAGAGCCTGGTGGCCCAAGCTAGGCAAGGGGCTTTGGGGAAGGAGAGAGGTAGACGGTGTGTAAGATCTCTTGGGAGTTAGAGTGCCTAGCCTATGGTGTCTGCATGCCTTTGGAGGAATGAAGCAGAGAGAAGAGTCAATGAAGACTGCGTGGGGCAGCTGAGTAGAGTGTGGAATTCTGTGAGAGAAAGTACGTAGAAAAGGGAGCGAGTTTTGGGGGTAAGGCTGGTAGAGATGATGACCTCCACTTTGGATATGTAGAGTTAAATGTGTTTGTGTGGTATCCAAATGGAGATGTTGAATAGAGAGTTGGATAAGAGAGTCTGGAGCAGAGAAGAGAATCTGTTGGAGATACAGATGTAGGGATCAACTGTAGATGATAACGGAAAGCCGTGTTTGTCTTTGGATGTTTCCTACCCCTGATGGTCCTGAAATCACATTTGCTTACCCTCAGCCCTGTTTCTAAACTCTTCTCCCCCTGGGATCTGAGTTCCCACTAGATGTTAGAAGGGAAAGCAAGCTGACTAAATCAGATTGTGCTAATTGATGCCAGTTCTGAGAATATAGCCATGTGGTCACCAGTCTTGTCATTTTTCAAGAGATTGTGGAATATGTGAAAATACCCCAGTTTTTAAAGTATATACATCATGGCTTTTTTTAAAAAGCAACTTCATTGTGGTATCACTTGTATGCCACAATAAAATATATACATTTTATGGGTACATTTTTGACAAATGTATACTCCTGAGTGCCCGAATTTTCTAATTGAGCTTTTAGAAAAAACTCTGGGCCAAGGCTGAAGCCTCTGTTGAGAGTTTTTGGGAGAAACTGATAATCACCATACAGCCAGGTAAATGGAATGATGAAGGTAAGTGTCATGTTCTGTGAGACACAGAGGAGGTTAATTAAGCTGGTGCACAGGTCTGTGAAGGTGGCTCCCCTCCCATCTTCCACTGGCCACACCCAAACAGAAGCCAGGGGCGTGGAAGGTAAGGGCTGATGCCAGGCACTGGGCAAGGCGAGAGTGCGAAGGGTGTGGTAAAAATGAATAAAAATGCTGCCCGACCTGTGCAGCTCTGGCAGCACTGATTTTAAGCTTTTTTTTTTTTTTTTTTTTTTGCCTATGTATCTGATATTTCTTATTTTAAATACTTTTTGCCTTATGCAACTTTGATTACACTTATTTGAAATACTTGGCTCCTAGGTGGCTCAGTCAGTTAAGCATCTGACTCTTGATTTTGGCTCAAGGTCACGAACTTATGGTTTGGTTCTGTGCTGTCACAGAGCCTGCTTGGGATGCTCTCTCTTCCTCTCTCTCTGCCTCTTCCCCGCTTGTGAGTGCGTTCACATGCGCTCGCTCACACTCTCTCTCTCCCTCCTTCCCTCCCTCTCTCCCTCTCCCTCCCTCTTTCTCTCTCAAGTATTTTTTTAAAAAATACTTTTCATGGTTAACATACTTAGTGAACTTAGTCAAAGCTTCAGTGAAGGAGATAAAATCACTAAGCCCTAAAATGCAAAAATTCCTTTCTCCTTTATTGTAGTTTACATTTTAAAATAGACTCATTCAGTTTTAAAAGTACGTTCTAGGGGCGCCTGGGTGGCGCAGTCGGTTAAGCGTCCGACTTCAGCCAGGTCACGATCTCACGGTCCGTGAGTTCGAGCCCCGCGTCAGGCTCTGGGCTGATGGCTCAGAGCCTGGAGCCTGTTTCCGATTCTGTGCCTCCCTCTCTCTCTGCCCCTCCCCCGTTCATGCTCTGTCTCTCTCTGTCCCAAAAATAAATAAACGTTGAAAAAAAAAAAATTTAAAAGTACGTTCTAAAAAAAGGCTTAAGATTGTATCTCTTAGTGCCTGGGCTTTCACAAGGCTTCACACTTTCAAGTGCTTTCATTCAGTACATTTTCCTGGTGCTAGGAATCCAGTGGTAAACAGGACAGGAAAGGTCCCAGTGAGGGATGCAGTCACTAGACAAATAAATAGAATGTTGACATATATTGTAGTAATTACTGCTGTGAAGGAATCTAAATCGAGGAATGTGCTGGAGAGTGACCAGAGGATGGCAAGCATTTAGAGCTGTAGATAAGGTGGTCAGAAACCACGTAAACTGAAAGGAAAAATTTGAGAAGGAGTCACCTATAGAAAAATGCAGGTGCAGAGGGAATCAAATAGAAAGGCTTAAATATAGTATTTAGTGAGAAACCTGCTTTCCGGGCACCTGGGTGGCTCAGTCAGTTAGGCGTCCGACTTTAGCTCAGGTCAAGATCTCATAGTTTGTGAGTTCCAGCCCTGCGTCTGGCTCTGTGCTGACAGCTTGGAGCCTGAAACCTGCTTCGGATTCTGTGTCTCCTTCTCTCTCGGCCCACCCACCCCTACTCACGCTCTGTCTCTCTCTGTCCCTCAAAGAATGAATAAACATTTTAAAAACACAAAAGAGGGGCGCCTGGGTGGCTCAGTCGGTTGAGCGTCCGACTTCGGCTCAGGTCATGATCTCACAGTCCATGAGTTCGAGCCCCACGTCGGGCCCTGGGCTGACAGCTCAGAGCCTGGAGCCTGTTTCCGATTCTGTGTCTCCCTCTCTCTCTGCCCCTCCCCTGTTCATGCTCTGTCTCTCTCTGTCTCAAAAATAAATAAACGTTAAAAAAAAAAAATTAAAAAAAAAATCTGCTTTCAGTTTTTATATATGATTTCTGTGTAAGAGCTAATTCCTGGACTCTTAAGTGCAAAAAGAAATACTCAAAGCCCCCCCAAATTGCTAGAAAGTTAGGGCAAAGTTCCTTCTTTCTGTACTTGACATCAGCCTTAACTTGAGTGTTTACTTTCTGTGTTTTCATAGCTGAGCTTAGATTATAATTTTGTTCCAGTTGAGCCTATTAGCACCTAATAGCAACAATAAAAACAGTGACTTTTTTGTTGAACACAGGAAAACTCAGCATTACTAGTTTTTTATTTGGAAAAGGGCCCTGATGATAGCTTTGCAGACGTCTCCATCAAATGGTTTGCAGTTTCTTCTTCACACAGCTTGTTGTTACTGTCCGGCATTACCAGATACAGTTAAAGGAATGGAAATAACAGTAGCCTTGTTTTGTTTTGTTTTGTTTTTTTAATTTTTTTTTTTACATTTATTTATTTTTGAGAGAAAGAGAGAGCACGAGTGGGGAGAAGCAGAGAGAGGGAGACACAGAATCCGAAGCAACAGTTGCCTTGTTTTTAACCCACTTTAAAAATTGTCTTAATATCGTTGGCTTCTTTGTCTTTATTATAAAGGTAATCATTATTTTTTTTTTACTACTGACAGTTTGTTATTTATCATTGACCGTTTCAGTCAGGTAATTAACTTACCCCTTGTGATTATTTTATTGTATCAGCTAAGATCTGCAATGATTATTGAGAGTAACATTATAATTGCTCGCTTACACGATCACTTTTTCTGAGGTGACTATATTGTGAACGCTGTTCTGACTATATCCATCTGTTGGGAGAGGATTTTCTTAATAGAGTGGATATAGACTGCCCCAGGATTACTCAGCTTCCTTAAACATTAAAGACCTCAGAAATAATGTTACAGTTTGGATTCTAATTTTTTTTTTTAACGTTTATTTATTTTTGAGACAGAGACAGAGCATGAATGGGGGAGGGTCAGAGAGAGGGAGACACAGAATCTGAAACAGGCTCCAGGCTCTGAGCCATCAGCCCAGAGCCCGACGCGGGGCTCGAACTCACGGACCGCGAGATCATGACCTGAGCCAAAGTCGGCCGCTTAACCGACTAAGCCACCCAGGCGCCCCTACAGTTTGGATTCTTAATTGAAGTCTAGTAACCAATTTGTTGATGAATAAGCGCCTTCAGTCATAGGTCTTATGTAATTGTACACTTAAAACTCTGATAATGTGAGTGTAGATCTCACATTAAGTGTTCTTACTGCAATAAAAAAAAGTTGAAAGACCTCATAGGTCTTCTGTTGGTAGCAACTACGGTAATAAACATACAGAAACCTGTGTTTGTTTTAAACCCATTTCTCAAAAAAGATCATTTATACTTTGGCTGTCATTTTGAGTAAGTCTGTCTCAAATGAACACAGTGTAAGAACAAGGTCTGTAAACTCTGTGTGGATGGGAACACACATCATATTCTACCTCTCCCTCGTGTCGTGATGAGGACAGCACCTGGCAGGTGCTTGGTGCCCTTAATGAACAGTCTGAAAAACATTAAGGGGGAGGAGACTCGACACTGCCATTTGAGGCAACTTCAAAACTACTGTAATGGTACAGAGTTTATTTCAGATATGTCTGTAATTAATTCTTTTGTCCCACTTCAGCTTGCCAGTTCTGTAACCCCTTGGGATGTCTTGCTGAGCTTAATTGCAGCTGCCACTCATGATCTGGATCATCCAGGTGTTAACCAACCTTTCCTTATTAAAACTAACCATTACTTGGCAACTTTATACAAGGTCAGTGCAATTTTATCATGAGATTTAATATTCTTGCATTCTGGAAAATGTTTTAATGGAGTCAAAGTAGTAAACAGATTGTCCATGAACATTAGAATTTTAACCAGATTAATATTACCTACAGATAATTCTTTATGTTCAGAAAGAGACTCGCTATTAAATAACTCAGATATGCCCCTTTTTGTAGAATACCTCAGTACTGGAAAATCACCACTGGAGATCTGCAGTGGGATTATTGAGAGAATCTGGCTTATTCTCACATATGCCATCAGAAAGCAGGTAGGTTGGATTAAGACACATTTAATTTGTTATGAACTATGGAAATTAAGTTGGCAAAACAATTTTATAAAGGTTTCAAAATTATTCAGGTGTTACCACAGTTTTCAGTTTTTGTTTAATGGCTGAATTATTTTATCTTAAAAGTTTATATCAAAATTCTAGTAATTTAAACCTGTTCTGCAGTGAAGACAGTAGTATTTTTTTAGTGATTTTTTTTTTTATGGATCATTCCATAGATTTGAGTATTATAAAATTCACTCCAAATACACAGTGCCTCATAGTTTACTATTTATGTAAATAGTGTTACATGTTTCCATTTTATGCTCATTTGAATAAAACCTTATGTTCTAGGTATAAAGAAATTAATTATTCTGTATCATAAATACCCTCATTAAAAGTTTCAGGAAGTTTTCAAAATCTATAAGTAAAAAAAAATGCTTTATACCTCAATAGCATAGCCCTGGAGTCACTTCGGGAGCATAGGATAAAATAATGATGGAAAGAACAGGAAATACCAATTTTTTAAGAAAAGACCATTTAATGTTAAGCAGGCCATTTGAAAGCCTAATAAGCATCAGTGCAAATAAGCCCGATATGATGGTGATTAACAAAATCTCTTCTCACTGATCCACAAACAAAAGCTTTTAATAATGCCTCACTGAGAGAAGATGCTCTTACGAAAACCATGTAAGTGGATATAAACCATCTAATTCTAGAAACAAGGTGAGGCATAAAAATAAGTTTGGGTACTGAAATTTAAGTTACTATTATTGTTCTTTCCTTTTTCCATTTCATAACTTAAAACAACTTTATTTTAAAAACTTAAGTATTTTGTGTAATGACCATAAGAAAAAAGCTGGACTTTATTTTTTATTTTTTAAATCTTTATTCATGGATACCATTTGGAGTTATGACAATACTTCTGGTAAGTAAAATTGTTTCTTGCTGTAGTACAAATAGAAAAATTGCTTAAACCATAGTTTTTGTATACATAAGTTATCTTTTTCTTGATTAAAGCAGATTAAAATGTTTGCTTTCTTCTTTTTGTCATGTTTTACATTTGATGATTAACCCTATCGATAAAAACTGACAATAAGGAACACTACCTAATAGCATTCTTTTATGTTTCCTTTATTTAGGATTTATTTCATTTAATATCCAATATTGTGAGCCTTTTAATCTGTTGACAGCTCTTTACTGATATTTATACAAAGATAATGTTTGCTACAGCCCATTGAGGGGAAAAAAGGAAGGGTTTTTTGGGGTTTTTTTTAAGTTTATTTCTCTTATTATTTGACTTGAGACAGTCTTAATTATTTTTTTACTTGAGACAGTTTTAAAAATGATATATGATGTATTTGCATTAACATGTTACCTTTTCCTTTCCAGAAAAGTTGGATATTCATGTAGATAATTGATTCTAGAATTTGACCTTGAAAATACAGTTATATCTAAACTTTATCAAATTGTTTGGTGGGGTTTCGTCAGCATATAATCATGCATCTTAGTCAAAATATCTACCAGACTTAGTTGTTGAATGGGTTGTTCTTTCTCCGTTTGAGCCAACCTCCTGACTTCCAGGTATCAGACACCCAAGAAAGAAACCAAAGCTGTGTACCCTCAGCACATCCCAGCCAAAAATTTTATAAAATAACGTATCAGGCTCATATGGATTTGTTTTTAGACAACTAATTCCTCCTTGGCTGGCAAAATAAAGGCATTCTTTTGGGAATGTACACATATTTGTACTTTCCTACAAACTCCTTTGGTTTTAGTTTTGATGATTTTGGTAGGTTTTTTTAAATGCATTCTTTAAAATTCATTTGTTGTGATAGGTTAAAAGTTGAATGGCAGAATATTAAGTTTAAGAAAAAAAAATCAAGAAGTAACTATTTAATTGAAAGTCTTGTATTTTCTTTTTATATTTCTCTAATTCCAGGCAACAAATGGAGACTCAGATAGGTGCTTTGATACTAGCTACAGACATCAGTCGCCAAAATGAGTATCTGTCATTGTTTCGGTCCCATTTGGACAGAGGTGATTTACACCTTGAAGATGCCAGGCATAGGCATTTGGTTTTACAGGTAAAGTGGGGTTGGGAAAGATTCTTTCTAGGGTAAATCACATGACTGTTAGAATAAAAATGAAGTAGTCTAGTGTAGCTTTCAGAGTGGTTAAATTTTGAGGGAAAGCTGTGGGATTTCCTTCCATTAGTAAAATATCTTACAGAAGGTGAATCTTCTCCTTAGGAAAGCACCATTGTTTTTGTAGTTTTCATACTCGTGATTTCTAACAAAAACCATTTTTGTGAGATTAGGGTACTGACCAACAAACAGTAATTTATTTTATTTTATTATTTTTTTATGAATTTTTTTTCAAATTTTTACTCAAATTCTACTTAACATACAGTGCAGTATTGGTTTCAGGAGCAGAATTCAGTGACCTACATACAACACCCAGTGTTCATCACAAGTGCCCACCTTAGTACCCATCACCCTTCTAGCCCATCCCCCACCCACCTCCCTCCATCAACCCTCACTTCTCCTTTGTTAAGAGTCTCTTATGGTGGGGCACCTGGGTGGCTCAGTCGGTTAAACTTCTGACTTTAGCTCAGGTCATGACCTTGCAGTTAGTTTGTGGGTTCGAGCCCCACATTGGCCTCTGTGCTGACAGCCCAGAGCCTAGAGCCTGCTTTAGATTCTGTGTCTCCCTCTCTCTCTGCCCCTCCCCTACTCATGCATGCTCACACTTGCTCTTTCTCTCTCAAAAAATGAATAAACATTAAAAACAAAATTTTAAGAGTCTCTTATGGTTTGTTTCACTCTCTTCTTCACCCCCATCCAATATGTTCATCTCTTCCATTTCTTAAATCCCACATATGAGAGAAATCATATGGTATTTGTCTTTTTTCTGATTGACTTATTTTGCTTAGCATAATACACTCTAGCTCCATCCATGTCATTGCAAATCGCAAGGTTTCGTTCCTTTTGATGGCTGAGTAATATTCCTGTGTGTGTGTGTGTGTGTGTGTGTGTGTGTGTGTGTGTAGGCATATTTTATATATATATAAAATATATATATGCCATATCTTCTTTATCCATTATCAGTCAATGGACACTGGTGCTTTCTCCATACTTTGGCTGTTATTGCTAATGCTGCTATAAACATCAGGGTACCATGTACCCCTTCAAATCTGTATTTTTGTATCCTTTGGGTAAATACCTAGTAGTATAATTGCTGGATTGTAGGGTAGTCTGTTTTTAACTTTTTGGGGAACCTCCATCCTATTATCCTGAGTGGCTGCACCAGTTTGCATTCCCACCAGCAGTACAAGAGGGTTCCTTTTCTCTACGTTGTCGCCAACATCTGTTGTTTTGTTGTGTTGTTAATTTTAGCCATTCTGACGGTTGTGAGGTGGTATCTCATCATGGTTTTGATTTGTATTTCCCTGAGATGAGTGATGTTGAGCATCTTTTAGCCAAGTGTTTTATTTTCACAAATTAGTTCTTGGATCTAAAAATGAGCGAGAATACAATGATTTATTTGTAGCTTTATGTTTAGTCCAGTCCTTAGGCTTGGCTCTTGGGTATAAAGGGTCGTTTAGCATTCCTGAAGACATGATTGATAGACATAATAGCATCGTAAAATTAATATAAAAGACAATGAATTTTCTGTTGCAGCATTTTTCTTCATTAAAGTGTCCTTTTTTCCCACTATTGGAGTATACTTAAGCTTAGTACAATTGAAATTTTACTTTTTTCTTTAAAGACTTTTAATATTTTGCTTGCTAGATGGCTTTGAAATGTGCTGATATTTGTAACCCATGTCGGACCTGGGAATTAAGCAAGCAGTGGAGTGAAAAAGTAACAGAGGAATTCTTCCATCAAGGCAAGTTACAGTTTTGAGTGATAAGTAGTCTGTTCAATTCATGTTTTAGCATCATTTGAATAAAAAAACCCAGACATTTACAGGAGTCAAGCAATAGATGCTTGTTGGTATTTTTAGTGACAACTCAGTGTAGATGTACATACAGGCAATAATGTACAAATTGAGCATATTTTGGAAATTACCAGTTCTCTTTTGAAATGATGAAATGTGAATATTTGCATTTATAAATAGACATAAGTCAGGTTAGAAATTTTGCTGTCCAGAAAGATTTCCCTGACCTTGTATCTCATCATCCCTTTTGGAGGGTCCCATGGCCCTGTGAACATGCAAGTTATTTTTAGTAATTTAAAAACAGGAACCAAGGATCTTCATTTCATGTGCCTTCCTTTTAGAAATCTAAGTTTTAAATTAAAATGCTGACAGAATTATAGTCTTGGGGTAACACCTAGTAAAATTTTTCATCTCCTCCATTTAAAATAGGATATCAGCTTGGCAACCTTTTCTCTGTGTGAATAACTTAAAAATTTTAAAAAGAACTAATTTAGAAGCCATCCTCTCTTGAGGATTAAGTATGTCATGCATTTTCTAAGGAATTTACAGGTAAGATGAAGACTTTAACTGTATACTTAAGCAATAGTTATGTTCCACATAAATCATTCTATCTTGTTTTTATAATTTTAGGAGACATAGAAAAGAAGTATCATTTGGGTGTGAGTCCACTTTGTGATCGTCAGACTGAATCTATTGCCAACATCCAGATTGGTAACTATACATACTTCTAGCTGGTTAGAAAAATGCCGCTGATTTTAAGTTTGCCAAGAAGAGATCTACATCTGAAATATAAATTATTAAAATTGTGCTCATTTCTATTTTTTAATTTAAGAAATTTTACCCATTTTTCCTTTTTGGGGCTCTATTTATAATTTACTCTCATTTAATCTTAGGTCAGAAAAACCATAATATTTGCAAAGCAGGTAGCAGTAACTTTGTTTTAAAACTGACAGAATACATGATTTGCCCATGTGGAAGCTTCTTTTGCATAATTCTGGGATTGCATTCTAAAATGAAAAAAGTGACCACTGAGCACAATTATAATGTGAAGTCCATTTTCTGCTGTGGCTTACTTTTCTCTGTCACCGCCTGTAGATTAATTCTTCAACATCCTGTACAGGCCTCTTGTAAGCTTCTCTTGAATAGTCTCTTCAGTTCTTTCCCCGGCAACTTCCCCTCACATACCCGCAGCAACCTGGGACTCTGCAGTGTTCCCCAAATCCATGGCACCCCTTTACTCTTTCCCCCTCGCCACTCCTTCCCATCTGCCTGATGGACTCATTTTTCCTGAAGATCCACCTCCTCCGGATGCCACCTTCTACTCTCTCCAGGCAGAGTCGGTCGCTCCTTTTCCAGGCCTCCAAAGCACTAGATATACGTCTCCCCTAGCTCCCAGGTCCTTCCTGCAGCGATGTATTCCTGAGGCTTTGCACTGCACCTAGAAGCAGGAGGCACTAGAGAACTATTAATTAAGTGAGACATAATTGTAACAGAAAGCACAGGGAAATGTGCTGATTAAAATAGGGGCAGCTTATTGTAAAAGAGCACAGGAGTGGGTGTTGGGGTTTTGAACGTAAAGTAGGAGGCCAGCATGGGGATGGGTAAGTCAGCAAGGTATTGCGGGATGAATGTGATTTTGGTAGCTGGTGTTGAGTAGGGCCTTTGAGGATTAGGTTGAACATAAAGAAATGGGTGCACAAACTTCAGAAAGATAAAGTTTCTAGAAATCCAGAAGACAGCACACGTCTGTGGCATAGTGCTTTGAAAAGAGGCTTGTAGGGGTCAGAAATTCAGAAATCTGATACTTACATAGTAATTGCAAGGCATCGTCATGTGGAAGGCAGTGGGTAGTAACTGACTTGATGGCAGAGGAACAGGTAGGGAAGATGAAGAGCCAGGCCAAGAAGAGTGTGGCACAGACCTGCGGGAATGGCGGGGGCAGGGAAGGGTGGTGCTGGGGCTCAACCAGCCAGAAGCCTGGGGAATTTTGCAGAGGGGAGAGCTTTCTTTGGGGGGGATAAGAAGACACTTAAGAAGCAGATCTGGGGTACCCTGAGTCTCAAGTAGAAAAACCTTCAAATGCAAAAGAACAGGTGAAATATGGGCAAAGGGAATTAAATTGAAGATAGGTGAATGAGTAGCAAAGTCATTGTAGCTACTTTTAAGTTCTTTTGCTGGAGTCAGTGACTCTCTAGATTAATTTAACAGTAGGTTTTTAAAAACTACAATTTCTTTTTTTTTTTTTTTTTAATTTTTTTTCAACGTTTATTTATTTTTGGGACAGAGAGAGACAGAGCATGAACGGGGGAGGGGCAGAGAGAGAGGGAGACACAGAATCGGAAACAGGCTCCAGGCTCTGAGCCATCAGCCCAGAGCCCTACGCGGGGCTCGAACTCACGGACCGCGAGATCGTGACCTGGCTGAAGTCGGACGCTTAACCAACTGCGCCTGGGTGGCGCAGT